>NW_020454316.1:6275261-6367969 GCF_003342845.1 Nothoprocta perdicaria | reverse complement strand
CAGGAGGGCGGGCAGCGCCGCCGCCGCCCGGCATGGACAACAAGCCGCTGCTGCAGGACAGACCCCCCGCTTACAGCGCCGCCGCGCCGGGCGCCGGCTACGAGTACGGGCAGAGCAACTACGGCGCCATCCCCGCCCCGCAGCCCGGCTTCCAGCCGCCTCCGCCCTACCCCTACCCGGGCGCCGCGGCGGCCGCAGGTGGGTCTGGGCTGTGCGGCCTGCGCCGCCCGTTGGCCCCGCGCGACGGCTGGGGGGGGTGGCGGGGCCTTCCCGCCCCCCGGGRCGGCGCCGCTCGCCGCGGTCTCGGTTTTCAGGCTCGAGGCGTTCGCTCGGGGCGGTCCCGCCGCCTGGGAGAGCCCCCTGCAGCCCCCTCGGGTGGCCCCCGGGAGCCCATGGCGCTGAAGCGCCGTTTGTGGCGAGTTTGCCCCCASAACCGCCTCCTTCCGCCCCAGAGCGCCGCCAAAGTGCGGCAGCCTCTGCCGTTTGGCTCGRGAGAGAAAGGGGAGAAAGGGGGAAAAACAGACCAGGGAGAGAGTGAGAGAGAAAAAGCAACTTTGTCTTTTCACGCACTTCTCTACACTCCTGGCCTGTGTTTGATTTGCTGGTGCTCCTCAGTATTCAGAGAGGCTCATGCAGGTGAGCAGCCACCCAGCTCCATTAGCAGAACTAGGGTTAATCCCTGTGGAAGGAAGGAGCGGGAAGGAGCGGCTCTGCGGAGCTCTTCAGGAGCTGCCCGGCTCCAGCAGGCGTCCAGAGCCCCATCCATCCTCATGCCTTGGGTTGAATCTTGAGGCCATGGATGACTCTGCGAGCAACTGGGAGTGGGTTCTGCTATAGTGCAGGTGTCACTGATGGCTTTTAGTTTTAAACTGTGAAGCAGTAACATTTTTCTGTACAGAACTGACACAGGAAAACTGCCCTGGACTAAACTCGCGCTAGGTGATATCTGGGCAGAGTGTACCTTGGCTGTATTGTTGCACTGCATATGTCTAACACCCATTTAAGTTTTTGTTGCTRTTCTTGTTGTTTCTTTAGTATTAATGCAGTAGCCAATAATTCTTCAATATACAGTTAAAATGACACACTCATTAGCCTCATGGGTTTTCTGAAGGGCTTCATTCTGAGCTGCACAGCTTCCTTACCTGTGCTTCCCTACCACTTGCAGCTACCACTTCTGCCTTATTCTATGATTAAAAGTTTTGTGTGTGGAAGCTAAGCTGGAAATAGGAGGAAGGTTTATTCTCTTTCACTGGTTTGTGTGCTGGAGTGGGCCATACTTGAAACACAACCTTTGGAAGTGAAATCTGTAATCCTTCTTTGTTTAAACTTTTTTCCCTGGTATTTGAATGGCATTGAACAAACTYCAAGTTAATTATTAGCTCAATGTGCCTTTTAGATGGTTAAAATTTACTAGGTGCTTGGATTTATGAAGTGGCTTTGCAGTTAGATGTGCTGAATAGTTTGTTCCACCTCTGTTCCAATACAGATCAGTAAAGTGCTCCAAGGAGACTACTTTTCTGTTCATTTTCCCCCTCGTTAGGCAGTTCTATTTCCATACTTTTAACGAGGTTACTGTTGTGTGCTTCGCACACTGATTCAGTTGTTTCTTCTCATTTTAGGATATGCTGTTCCTCCACCACCAGCACAGCCAAACTATTCGAGCACGTACACCATTATTCAGCAGCCTGCTACAACCACTTCTGTAGTAGTAGTCGGAGGCTGTCCTGCCTGCAGGTAAAATAGTTCTCCAATCAAGAAATAAACTCAATCTACATTTTTGTTTGTTTGTTTTCTTTGAGAGGTATGCAAGTAGTTAGTTGATTTTCTTCAATAGTTTTTCTGTGTATATGTGTTTGTGTGGTACAAGTAAATTAACTGAAAAAGTACTAAAGTGAAGTACTTTCATATATTCAGCATGACCTTGCTGATGATGGTCTCTTGACCACCGCTACAATTACTGTAGTAGACTTCATATAAGCATGGACCTGTAATTTATGATAAAGGAAAATCTATCTGATATATTTTCAATGAAAAGGCAGTTTGGTCACAAATATAAAGGGTCACTCCTTGAAGGAGAACAGGAATCCTTTGTGATACGGTTTTGACCAGGCATAGCGAGTAGCATGACCTTTTTTTTTTTTTTTTTTATAGTAGTTAGTTCTGGTTGGTGGTTGGTATCTGGCAGTCCTGTGAAAGGCATTCCAATCACATCCATGCTGTGCAAAACTAGGTGAGGTGATAATTGGTGTTAGTTAAAAACATTAGTATTATAAAGTCTCTTTTTCTTCCACAGAAGACATGGGAGATTAATAGGTTTGAATCAAAATGTTGACCTGACATAGGGAAGAAACCAGAAAAGAACAGTTACCTTAGTAGTTAGAGTTGAATTGCAACAAAAGAACAAGTTCTCCCTCGGAGACCAAGAGCTGTACAAAAGGGAAGGAGTTGCTCTGTTCTGCAGTAATGCTGCAAGTCTTCTATAGTCCTGCTGCATTTCTCAATTCTTGTCATCCAGAATGTTAACAAATGGGTGAGGGCAGCCAGATCACTGCGGTTCAGTCACTTGCGTGTCTGTCCAGCTTTGATTCAAATGCAGTATCCTGCCCTTTCTGTGAAGATGCACAGGAGCTTCCTTGCAGCATCTTGCAAGGAAACACATCATATTCTGCACATCTGAGCCCTTGCTTATCCATTTAAAAACATGCAAGGGAAATTGGCTTTCCAGCGTAATTTAAATGGTATCAGGTTTTAGTGTGATAGTTTGTTGTAGGGTCAGTTGCGTTCTGGCTTTGCAAAAACTGATGTTTGTTCAAAAGTCAGTACTTGCCCTCCAAAGTTGTTCTGCCGTATAAAAGCAGGTGCCTGTTGAATTTCCACTAGCTAAGGCTGAAAAATGATAGCAGCTAGAGCTATTGATCTTGGAGGAAATATGTTTTAAACAACAAGGAAATGTAGCCACGAGCTCTCCAGAGGATGTGGTAGATCCTGCCCCTCAAGTGATTACATTAAAATGCTTGTGCTTCTGCTCAAGCAGAAAGCATGAAAAAAGTGCGTTACTCAGTAAAAGGTAAGCAGTATGTTTATAGGGGCTCTCTTGGCCTGAAACATAGATCTGGAAGTAAATTTAATATGGAAATGGTCTTCTGCAATAGGTTAAGATCGGAGGACTCCTGACACTTCTAGGATTTATTTCTTTTTCTGGCAATTATCCCAGACCCTTTTGAAACAATCATTTGCAAGTATAGTATCTAACTGTAGGATCCTTTCAGCCTTATCTGAGAAAATGAGCAAGCCTGGACGTTATGTAAGTTGTTTAAAAAGTGACCTGGTTTGAAGAGTTTTCTGTCCAGTAAGTCCCATATTAGTTTGGCACTCCTGGAGGTGCTCAGGGCTGTGTACATTGCTTCCTGTCAGATTAGGTTTGTTCTCAAGTAGAATTCCTGGCTTCCTTCTTCCACTCTTTTAAAACAAAACACCCTCTGCAAAAACTTTGTTCACATTAAGTTCTCTCATTCTGTTATGAGAAGAGCTAAGTTGCAAGGACTGTTATGCCTTGTTGGTTACTCTGAGCCTTATTGCTGCACTGCTGAAACTGTAGGACTCAGAGCTCTGAAATCCTCTTGAGTAGTGAATCCCAAGGGTCAGTAACTGTAGCTCGTAGCGGTGTGTCAGAGGCTTCCTCGCAATGCCAGGCTGTATCACGAGTTTGTGTTTTTTATTTTWTTWTTTTTTTWTTTWTTTWTTTTTTTTTAGAGGAAGAGTCAAAGTGTGACTCAGTGTCAGTGGTAGGAGAGAAATCTCDGATTGCTTGTGTCTTGGCTTCCCGAGGAGCTGATAATCTACTACTTTAAGAGATCATCAGAAAGGACAGGGCTGCTGGATGGGAAGCATAACATTGCCSGTGTAGCCCTTTGTAAGAGTCAGCCTTCATTTGTCTGAAGGCTTACACTGATTGGATAAGAGCTCATCTTGGACTTCTCAAGACCTAGTTCTAGTTTACTTCCTTGGCCTGGCAGCCTGTTCTGTGGAGAATGGGATATGCAGCTACATACTTCACACAGTTCTTTACAGAAAGATGTAAGGGCATTGATAACATACAAAGTGATTAATAATGGCATGTGAAGTGTGGCTAATTCAAATCAAAATCACTCTAAAATACATGGAATTCGAGAAGGAAAGATGTGCTTTGTCTCTTACTTAGGTAGGTCTTGTATTGCACYGTCACAAATAATCCTGGGATTGATAGTCTGGCTACAGCGAAGTGTAGGCAAAAATGATGGTACCAAGTTGTAAAATGTTCATAATATCTGTAAAGTAGCATCTATATAAGTAGAGTATTACCAGCATTGCCTGGGTCTGGTCACTGTGTATTAAGTTTGCAGCTTCATCACTGCAGCACTGCTCTGCCTGAGGGATGACTCTCTTGTCTTGAGAGCCATGGCTCTTGCTTAAGGTTTTCATTAGTCTGGTCTTCCCCACTTGTTGCTGGTCAGCACTGCTTTCCAATTACAGGCTCTAGTTCTTGCTGTCTGTTTGCTCTTTCTTTGTATTAATCTGTGGTAGTTGCAGTCCTGTTCTCTTGACTTAATGTGACGCCTCTCCCCACCCAATCCTGCTGTATTGAGCTGAAATGCAGAATGTTGTCAGCCAATTTTATTGCTTATAGTCGATATCTGATGATGGACCAAGTTATGCTTTTAAACTCTTTCCTGTTTGCAGGAACCACTTGAGTCATTACAGACACCAGCTTTAGATATCCAACCGTATCATTATCTCTCCAGCTTGGAGAATGCAGTGTGGCTACTGCTCATGTCGGCACTTTCATTTTCTTTCTCTCTGTCTTGCTTTGAGTGGAACAAAGTGTTTGTTTTCCTATTACTTAAAAGAAGAAAGATCCCTTGGAAAAAAATATGAAAACAGTCTCTTGATCTGAAGTTTGCAAAAKCTGGTTCTTACAAAATCTGAGGCAGAGCCTGTGATGGGCCCTGCTCACTTTTTATTCTCCTGTTTGGCAAGTATTTGATTGTTCGGTAGAAAGAGTGAGAGAAGAGACATAAGCCACTGCTTTATCAGACTTTCTCTTGAGAATTATTGCAGTGGCTCTCAAGTTACAGTAATACTGAACTCCATTCCAGGACAGGAAGATGAGACGAGTAGCATTTAAAACTGCATTTATTTCTGTTTTTTTTTCTTTTCTTGACAAAGTAAAGGTTTTTAGATTTATATTTTTTCCCCTCAATTAAATGCATCTTTTCTGAGAAAATAGGCTCTGGGAAAATTGCAATTAGATGATGAACTCCTTCAAAATTTGTATTTTTTGATTTTGTTTCAGTTATTGCAGCCACAAACACCGTATGCGGAAATTGATAGAAGCTCATTCAGGATGTAGGTTTTCTACAGTTACAACAAATATAGTTACTTACAAATATGGTAATTTTATGTAGATGTTATAAATTTTTATAATATCTATTGGTTAAAAATGCAAGGAGTCAGATAGCTATTTGGAGAACATATTTAATATCCTGAGGATATTAGAGAACTGTGGATTTTCTGTTTCTCATAGCAGGCAGATGTGCTACAGAGATCCTTTTGAATCTTGTGAGTAAAGCTGCCTGTGAATTTTCATTTCAAGAGTGCTATGCAGAAGAATGGCCATACTAGTGCAGTAGCTCCTGGCACTGGTCTTGGTCACAAAAACAAGATCAGCCTGTGATGGGAATCAAAGTAACTTCCTCCTAGCATAGTGCAGAGCTTTAGTAAGCGTATGCCGCGCAGACAAACTGGGGCGTTCGTCCCTGCTCGGCTGTAATTTGGTGGCTGGAGCATTTAGGGCATGAAATTCAGTAATGACTTACGCATGTGATTGCAAAGAAGAAAGACTTGATGCAGCAGACTTGAGCAGCTGCCACGAGGCTGCCTTTTGGAGTTACTGACGAGGATGTTCTTTTTCTGCCAGCCTCAGAGCACAGAAGCACGGCTGCTTCGGAGCAAGGCCCGTGGTTTAAGCCCAGAAGCGGGGAGGTACAGGCCTCCTAATAGGGCCTCAGGTGAGAACAACGGAGCTATCCTAGTCTTACTGGCCTGAACTGATTTGAGGGCAATAACCAAAACACCACTTTTTTTTTTTCCTCTAATAAACAAGACTTCATGCAGTTAACAAGATATAGCAGAAATGTATTCCCTAATCGGTCCCTATGAAAATGATAATGTTRTAGTCCCAAATTTCCATCTGTAAGTGGACCTGAGCTGATAGCATGCTCTTATGGATATGCCATTTATCTTGGTATCTGTAATCTGATAGTTAGGATTTCCTTGTAGCAATGAGGAGTTTGGAGGAGAGGAGAGAACCAGTCTTGTCTCTTGGGTGAAACAGTAACCAGAAATAATTCTGCATGGACTCCATACACACCAGTGGCGAGGGGGAACAGCCCCAGGTCTTAAGCCAATAGTCGTACATGGATAGGTATCTGTGGAGCATAGATTACTCTGTTTGGCACACACAGCCTCACCCGTGTGTCTGGGCTGCTGGTGGGAAGCTGCAGAGCTCGTCTCCACAGCTAGTGTGTTCTCAGAATGGGGATCCRTGCAGTGGTGCTTTTCAGCTTTGCTTCCTTGGAGAAGGCCAGTGGTTTGCAGCATTCCAAGAAATGTGTCTCTTCCCATCACTGGAATTCCTCTGGCTCTGCAACTTGCCCTTTTCAGTAAGAAGTAGAGCCTAAAAATTAAGGAATTTCAGATAGGTCTGCACACACTGAGGTACCTCTTGCTTGGAAGTGACTTTTTGGGGTAGTAGTGTTTACATGTTTGCGCAGCCTCTCAGGAGGGCAGGCTAACAGGTAAATGTAGGTGCAGGCCCCTGTCCGTAAATACAGATCAGCAACCGTTCAAGGGGCTTTCAGGCTAGGGGAGCTGCCAGTTCTCTTTGTGCACATTAAACCTGTAAGCATCCCTTTTTGTGCCCGTGTAACTGTCAATTCTCTTCCTATTTTATTTGCAGCTAAAGATGTAAACACGCCTAACCTAGAAGTGGTTGAATTAGTAACCAAGCTGTTGTTGCGTTAGGTAGGCCTGACCTAAGGAGACTATAATGTTTGTTTCCTTGTTCAAAATTAAAGATTCGCTATGCAGTTTCCAAGGCCTTTGCTTCTTACTGCTTTGACTGCTGAAGTTAAAACTCTAAGGCTGGTGGCAGGTGAAATGAGATACTGGTTTGAAAAATCCCACAGGTCTTGCTTCATCAGTGAGGAAGTGTCTCCGTAGCAGCCAGTTGGAGACACCCTCTAAGGGGAGAATAGTTTTATTTTCAGATTTAGCAGAGCTTGTCTCACAACTAAAATACCATCTCTGATTGCCTGTGATGACCCCTTTATTTGTAAGGGATAAAAAACGCAGATAAGCAGCAAGAGGTAGTGTTAAGTCTAAAAATGCTCCTGTAAAGTCTAAAAATCCTCAATTGTTCTGAGGATTTATATTTAAATCTCACTATTGGCCCTTTGATCCTGAGTATTTAACTTAAGATGTTAATGTTTTAAACCTTTTTGTTAAAATAAGACTTAATCTGGAGAGTAATTTAATTTTTAAATGCTTGTCAAAGATAATAATTGACTGTACTTTACAGAGTTGGCAGCTGCTGTATAGCTTCAATCCAGGACACTACTTGCAATATAAATAAACCTTTTCTCTTTATTTTTAGATTGGGAGTGGTGCAGTTATTATCAGCTTTTATGTGGTTTATCCTGTAGAACAAAATTTATGTTTGGTTACATTAATGAATCTACAGTTTGAATATGGCCTCTAATCACTCCTACAGTTCATGTAGGATGTAAAAGCCAAAATGTTCATATTCTTATTTTAAAGAGTAGGGTTTTTCCTCCTTCTAAGTTTAGTAATTGGCTAAATGGGGAGTGATTGGGTAGTGTTCCATCTAAAATTAGGTGGTGACATAAACCAACAAGCCAAAAAGTGCTTGTATRGCTAATGCTGTAGTAAGCCCACTGCTATAGATCAGCTTTGGGGACTGACCCTGGAATAATGGGTATGTTAGCATGGAGGTCACATAGTCATGGCTCAGTTACACTTCCCATGTGAGTGTCACATGTGCCTTGGCCTTTGGTTTGTGGTCTCCAGCCCTCCCTGTCACTGCCCCTGGAGCGTGTCCTGGGCTTGCTCTGTCACTCTGTGGCTCTCCCTCGTTTTGCCTTGAATACGGGTGGTGATTTTTCTGCAGTGGTGAAGTGCTGAGCTTGGCATAAGGAATATTTTCCAAATAACCCTGTTTAGAGGCAGAGGGACCTCTGCTTACTAGCAGACTTGCCCCTTGCAAGCTGATTAAGGGGGTGGTTGTAATGGATTAGGCAGCAGCCATCCATACTTGGGCTTGCAGCTGCCCAGGGCTGACACAAGTACCCTGATTGATCCCTCTTTAATGTTTAATTAGTGCATCTATTTGTAAGGCCAGATCAAAGGTAGGCTGCTTATTTTCTTAGCACACCAGCTTGCTGATGGTCACAATGGTAGATTTGGGGGCAGAGGCAGAATATAAAATAAATAAAAGGCAAGGAGAAGACCTAAAAAATAAAGCAAGAGTGTAAAGCCTACAGAGAGTAAATACTGTGTGTGAATGGGACTGTATTAGTGTAATGGTGAAACAAGATGGAAGTGCAAGCCCCTTGGCATGCTGCGCATCGCATACTTAAATGTTGTTTGCGTTTTCTGAAATCAGGTCTTTTGGGTATAACTGAAGTGCTTGGGAAAGGGGCTTTGTTTTTTTTGATGATCCCTAGTACTGAAAGCAGCCTAAATCTTTAGTTACTTAGACACATCTAGGCTGTGTCTTAGCCCCCCTGTGTGTGCCTCCCCTGAGGAGGGGCTTGAGGAGAAAGCTGGAGTTTCCAAGTCATTGCCACCGATTTTTATTTGGACTGAGTGTGAAGCATATCATGCATTTACACAAATTACAAGTTATCAAATTCAACTTCTACACCCAGGCTCTCTACTTTTGTTTTAATTCTAACCTCCTGTTACTGCTGTACCTGTAACCAGACTGGCTGTGTCCAAACTGTTTTTTAATCTCTGTGTTTTGGCCTTACTGTATCCTTCCCAGAAGGTAGCACGTTGAGTAGCACTTTTTTTCCCTAGTGAATGAAGTCGAAGGCATTAGAGCCTTGTTTACTTTTCAATTCTTTAATTACAGTCTATTTTTGAGAGGCAATTACCATATCATTTACAGTTTTAATGTCCAGCCTGTAAAACAAAGAAGTTACTTTGTCAAAGTTTTCCTGTTAGACTTAAGTTGTACTGCAGAACTCCAATTTACACACAATAATGTGCTCAACTGGGACAGATAGGGAGAAAATATCTGGAAACAAATGTTGCTAGGGAGCTTCCTGCCTCTGTTTTAGAAGCCAGTCTAATAGAAGCATTTTGGCTTTGGGGTAGTAGGTACTGAAGCCTCTCTGGGGAAGGGAAGTGGRTGTTTGGCCACAGCCTGATCTGGGCAGCAGGTCTGGGCTAGGGTGCTTTGCAGGAGAGCAAGGCAGAGACTGAAGAGAAAGCACTGAACAAGCTGGGCACCTCCAGCAGCTGGGCTGCTCGATGGCACTCGGGCTTTGTTCATGAGCCCCACAAGAAGCACTAGCAGAGGTGTCCGTTGYGGGAATGTGAAGCTGGCTGAATCTGACCTCCAAGAGATCTAGCAAACTGCTTTATGAAGATGAGCAGTGGTCCCGTTTTCAAGGAGCCTGAAGTTGTGCTCTTGTTGCTAAGTGTTTTCATGCTCAGTATTAACTTACAGGAGAAAAACTAGAGGTAAAAAGGTAATGTTATGCCTCAAGTACATACAGTCTGTCAGTAGTTCATTGTGACAAGAATTAGTAAAGTTTGTTATAACAACTGGACATGTTTTTTTCTGTGGAGCTGATTTATCATTGCTTTGAGTTAGCATGTCTCTGAACACAGAGAATATTTAAGAATAGTCGGGAATAATAATGTGAGATGAAAGTGCTTTTACATTGATGGGAAGATGCAGCTCTGACAGTGTGGGTACCTAATGTGCAATGAGAGGAGTGACCATGGTGAGCTGGCAGGAGTAGCCACAACAGGCAGCACAGACCCAAACAAAATGATCTCAGGACACTTGTTTTGAGATGAGGTTCTGTGTGGTGACTTGAATGTTATTCTACTTCTTTTAACTTCTTTAATGTGTTCATGCACCAGGATATGGAAGTAGAAAACTACTGCTGGGACCAACTGTAGTCTGACAATGCCTTTACTAAATGTTAAATCAACAGCTATCCCAATAACTCCGTAAACAGAAGTAAATAAGTATCAAAAGGGTCTGATGTTGAAGGCATAAACTAAATATTAAGCTGGATAAACAGAATTTCAAGAACACTTTGAAAAGCTTTTAGTTTCTAGTGATGTTTCAGAGAAAGGCAAGTGGCTCTTAAGTTTAATCAAGATGTAATGTTTTAAGCAATTGCAGGAGGGGCATGGTCTGAATTCTGCACTTTTTCCTTCATTCTGTTCACTTGTGCAATAGGTTGTGACTGCTCTGTAGAGAAACAACAACTCGTTGGCATTGGCACCTTGCCTTTTGAAGCCTGTATTTCAAGGTCACACTAGCTCTGTGTTGGCTTTTACTGAGGATGCATCTTATTCAAGTGTCTTACTAAACTCTGATTTATGACCATTCAGTGTAGCTGCTCACTGCAGCTTTCTTAGGTCTGAATATGCAGACTTTTCTGTCTGTCTTCATTTTAGGGGCTATTCAGATTCAGCACTTCAGAAAGTAGCCAGGCTCTGAAATAAAAATTCCCTCTAGAAACTTTTTTGGTGTTTTAGGGTCCTTCGCCATATGCCATGTGCTCTGAAATGACACATTGTGGAGTGGTCACTCATCCGGGACTGAGCTGGGCCTGATCTACATGCATTGCAGGTTCTAATACTGTTCTAAATGAACATCAGTTCTGGAAGTAGAAACGGGAAACACTAAGGGTTATTTTAAGTGATGGATCTTTGATTTTTTTTTTTTTTTCCTAGCTACCAGAAGTAAACTTGTTAAACAGCTTATGACTGTAGTGCTGCTTCTCTGATACGTCCTGGTGACGTAGGAGGTCCAAGTGTGAATTAGTACCGAATAGGTACCTTCCACAGCCAAATGTTGATACTGAAAGTACTATTTAAATGTAAATCTATAGTTGGAATTTTTGAGTCCCTCCTATCCTGCTATAGTGTTAAGCTCCAGATAACYAGTGCACCCAGGCCTGTGCATGTTAATTATATTGTTTCTTGCCCTCTAAGAGGGATCTGTGACCACAGGAGAGAACATGCTGGCAGCTGCAGGAACCAGGTATTGCCAATGTGTTTAATATTTTCAGGTTACAGGCTGGAGTGACCCTTCTGGCTGGCAGCATGGATTTTTGCAGGGTATGTTGCTTTTCAATTGGCTCAGGACCACCTGAATGTGCTAGGAGAGGCAGAATCCTCCTGCATCCTGTACCTTAAAGTTGCATCGTGTCCATTTGGCTGTCTTTCTTGTAGCAGTTGCCAGTTTTGTTCAATTCACTCTAGTAGTCTGTCTAGTCTGGGAGTACTCTGAGGCTAAAAGTTATAATAGAACCCCCTAAAACTGCCAAATGACACTTGCTTTCTATGTCATACCTGCATAATTTCATCTTTAGATGTCTTGGAACAGTCTGTGGCAGGTTTCTGAGACAGGAGCCAACAATTTCTAATTGCTAGAGCACRTGTGTGTCTCCCTGGCCCCGCAAGGTGTGAGAGGACAATTTCACAAGAAGAGAGGGTCTAGGGATGTTGACAGCAGCCTGGGAGCAGAAAACTGAGAGGATGGAGCTTGGTTCCTTACKAAGGTGTCTGTGGCAGGAAAACGGGGGATAGGTGCTTTTTGGTTTCTGTATCCTGCCACTAAAGGATAGGGATAGTTARTTATTCTCACAGTACAAAATACTATTGGAGCCAGAGAGGCTCTGTAATTCTTATCCTTGCAGCTTTATGAGATTTGACAGAACAAAACCCCAAGCAACCTGGTCTGAATTCGGTGTTACTTTTTTGAGTAAGAGGTTGGACTAGGTGATCTCCTGTCTTGCCCAGYCTGAGCAATTCTGTGAAATACTTTGTGTCATGGTCAACAAGAGTCTATGGCTTCTGCTAAAATTAAACTGTTCTTACCAGCTTTAATCAGAAATTAGGTCAAGTGTTCCTGAACTACTTCTGCGGCTTGTAATTGGGTTGGATTTCATCAGATGACCAGATTTGTTGTCACTCTCCTGTGCTGAAGCTGGCAGGATCCTCTGTGCTCCCTGCAGCAGAAGACATTCTGAAGCCCAGTGCAGCAGGCTGCATTAATGAAAAGTAGCTCCTGGTTTGGTAAGCTGTTACCAAACAAGTTTATCCTTTCCTTGTATGAAAAGATTTTTAAAGACTTGTATAAAAAGCTAGAAAAGTTACTTCCCTTTTTAACCAAGGGATTTTAGGAAGCAGTGGATGCTGCTGTCAGCAGGCAGCTGACACCCATCAGCAGTGGCTGTGCTCTGTATGAGACAGCTCCAAATCATTCTCCTACTAGACTGACCTCTATATTTGTGCCAAATGGGAGAGGAAAGGAAGCTCTTGTGAGGAATTCTTCTGTSCTGCCTGGGACTTCTGTATCTGGCAATCTTGGTGGGATAGGCCAAGAAATGCAAGTCATGTTTTTAGGGAGCAGCTGGACTACTAAATGGCTTGAGTGCTAAACAGGCCTAAGGAAGCCTATTAGGTATCCAGAAAGCTTTGTTAGCATCTTGTTTTCCATTGAGTTGATAATGAGATTTAAATTTTTAGACTGGGATAAGAAGCCAGAACTTCCTAAACAGCGTGTACAACAGAAGGACTAGCTTTGGAGTGTCTCTTTATATTGGAGGTGCATGTTGACTCATTAGATGTAGGTTATAGGAGTAATAAGTTAGGGCTGGGCCAAAAGCTTACCCCACCTGAACCATTGCTATCATTTGTTTTTCTCAAATGAGCTTCCATAGGAGAAAGGCTGTTTTGTGCCTTTGTGCTAAAGAAATGTAGATCATTTCTATCAGGACTGCTTGCTTATGTAACATTGCTGTTTCAAATGAAGCAACTACAGTATTACTTCTGCTTTTAAATGTTTTTCTTCTGTCACTTGACTTACTGCCAGATAAGCAGTAGAAGATCACATGGCTTAAACAGAAATTCTTGATTCTTTCACAAAACCAAAAAGCCAGATATTATGAAAACATCCTCATTTGTCAGCTGATTACTTGAAAGTACTTCTCTTTGTGATAGTTATGTTGCATATAGGAATGAGCAGTATTTTGTAATTTGCACTAAACTGCATTACAGGGGCCAAAGAATTTTGGGGCACAAACAACTAAATATTCTCTTTTGTCTCTTAATTCATCTCCAACTGTTGTTTGAGCTCACTTTCCACTAGTGGACCTCTGTGGAAACCAACCAGAAAACTGTTTGCTTTCTTTTGTGGCAATTCTAGCAGATGAAACTCCGATTTATACTACAGATACAGAACTACCTAGCTTAAACTTGCTAAGGTAAAACTTGAGCTGGGTGTTTCTTCAGAAACCCTTAACCAGTATTACATAACTCTGCCTGTTCAGATCTTCCCTATAGGAAAACAAAACTTAGAAAAGGCACCCACCTAATCATTGCATCAAACATTCAGAGAAAGTAGGATTCGGCCCCCCCCAGCCCCAAACAGCTCATGTCCACATATATCCTGTGAGGGACTTGAGAGGGAACAAACAGAGAGGATTCACACTAGAATATTGTAGAAACAAGGTAGAACATATGACACAAGTGTGACTGCTGCCTGTTGTGAAAAAACTCAACAGATGAGAAATGGAGCTGTTTGGTTGACTTGCAGTGATCAGTCTGCCATTGTCCAGTTAAATCTTTGGCACTATGTCATTCTAGAAGATTCAGGAGAAAATTTCAAAAGCAGAGCTGGTCTCACTTTACGGAGATGAATGTTTAGTTCTAGAAAAGTTTATCCTTATATACAAGAAAAACTTGAGCGCAAGAAGTGAAATCAAGTTGTAATGCTTGATACTTGCTTAAACATTCAGGACAAAAGTTGTAATTCTATTTCTGTGTAATAAGCTAGAAGGATGCAGGAATACAGGAAAAGAGTCAAGGACAGCTCGTAACAGCATGTGCCTCAGAAGGCTGCAGTAGCACAGACTTTCCTATAAACCTTTGAGAATGCAGGTGACTTAAGCTAGTTCCCGCTGGATATATGGTGGTCAACCTGTATATTGCTTTCATTGTACCTGAATTACCCAAGGGTTGTAGTTAAATACATCTTTGTATTTTACAAAGCTTAAATACAGCTTTGTATGGGCTGTGTTCTGTTCTAAGGACTAGCCCAGGACACCAGTGACAGGGAAACAGTCTGGAATAAGGCAGCTAGTCTGAACTGTAGCTTTAGATTCCTTACTTGCATTCCTTGCTCTGAGCACCTGCAAACTTTTTTTTTTCCCTCTCCTTTAAACAATGTAATTCAAAGCCTCTGCTTTGGCATGAAGGCATAATAAGGAAAACTCTTTGAACTTCATCTTGCTTTCTAAAGTCTAAGACAGTGTCATGCTAGCTACTGCAAGCTCAATATGTGACTTCGGGTGAAATGCGGATGCTCCTGACTCAGTCTGTTTTCCCTTTTTGCAGGGTTGGCGTGTTGGAGGACACCTTCACCTGTCTCGGTGTTTTGTGTGCCATTGTATTCTTTCCAATTGGGATTCTGTTCTGTCTTGCACTGAGACAGCGAAGATGCCCTAATTGTGGGGCAGCTTTTGGCTAAGGGGATGAATGTGGAYGTGCTTATGGAAGCTACAACTGTTAGCATACTCTTTCTAATGTAAATGTCATGTACAATCATTTTATTTGCTTTAGACCTGTTTTGTAAAGTGTGAAGAAATTTAGTCTTTTGCATGTAATTTAAACKTAACCTTTTATGAGCATGTGCATTGCAAAACATGAAAACCCAACTTATTTTCCCTGTTTAGTGGCACCTCTTGAAAACTAAATAAAACTGCTTTTCTTTTTGCAATCCTCAACTTGTGGCCAGATTATTACGTATTTGGCTAGATTAAGTACGTGATTAGTTTGTATATAACTTCCAGACTCTATGTTATGTTAGTAATCGGAGCTGCAAAGTAGGATGAGTCTACATCAAAATCCTTATGGTAATTTTTTAATTATTTTTTTTTCAGAGTTGTATGTGTTTAATCTACTGGTCTCTTCATTCTCTACCTCTTTCAAGAAAAATGTTGTAAAGCTTTGTCCTGTATTTTAAAAGACATGGTTAAATATATCTCTCCTGTGAAGAATTTAGCTGTAGCTAACAAAGTGACAGCCCTGTATTAACTGGGAGGTGTTTGCTTATAGGGACAACCGCTACTGCAGGAGGTTGCACTAGCAGAGAGCCGAAGCTTCCCAGCACCACGTGAATTAATATTAGTACCCAGCCAAGAGCAATATCTGATAGTGCAGCAGGGAGCACTTACCTAAAGAGAGAGCTGTGGCGTTGCCAAGTGTTGGCTTCCAGCAGATAAAGGTACTTTTGCATGTCAAAATATTTAATTCTGATACTGAACTGATGAAGGCCACTATAGCATAGCTTGATTTGCCTCTAACTACTGTGTTTTAGAAAACTGTTGTGAGTATAAGTTCTATTCCTAAAGGGTTAGTGTTCTGAAATCCGACAGATTTCTGAGCAAGATGACATAGCAGATGAAGTATCCTCAGCTTTGATCTTGAAAGGCAGCGTGAGAGGAGAGGGAGGGAGTGCACTCTGCCTCTGCAGCCATCACGTGCTCGTGGACCCAGATGACTAAAATGCATTTACCATGACTTGAATCTGCTGTTGACAGTGGTAGAAAATTGGAACTACAAAGCAAATATCCAGGAGATGCTGCAGGGGAGAATGTACATATATGTAAGGTAGAATGATGCTGAGTAAGGATTAAGGATGAGGTTACGATCAAAAGATACAGGCTTTACACAGTAGTTTGGAAATGTGAACTGTACAGACAGTGAGCAGTGAGTTTCTAAGATTATCTGCCAAATTCCACATAATTTAAGAGATCAGAGCCTGAGGTAACAACTTCAGGTCCAGAGCTCTGCACTTGAAAAAGCTATATTTCACTTACCTAGCCGACATTAATGCCACTGCTAAGCTCCTTAACCAAGATCAACTTAGCTTCATCTGTTCTGCTTTTTGTGAAGGGCTGCAGTCATGTAGAACTTCAAAGGCAGCTCTTTACATTAGCATTTGAAGAAAAATCATGGCACTATTTTATTATGACAATTTTTATAAGACTAAAGGTTGACAAAGTATTTAAAGACATTATCACTGAAGAATGTGCTTACAGTACAGCAGTTGACTATAAATATAGGTTTGTGTTAACATTTAAAATTTTGTATCTGTGAACATTTTAGCAAAGCATTACAACCATGCCTATTCTTAGAGGATAAATATTTATTTATAAGCTAGAGTGTCTGTCTTAAACAAAATTAATGAAATATAATCACTTTATACAGGCAATTCTCTACTCTGGAATATTAAGACAATTGTTATCCTGTTTTATTTGGGGAAAAAAATCAGCTTTTATCATACTTAGACTTATTCTAGAACTTACCATTGCAGTTTCCAAAAAGGAACGCCAGAGACTGATTGCTGTGAGCTTCTAATTAGCGTGGGTATTCTAGTATGCCAGCTTATCTCCAGTATTTTCACAATTCTGTCACACTACAAAAAGGCATTCTTCAAAATCAAGCTAAAATGCTCAAACATTTGCCTAAAGCAGTTACCTCATTAGAAAGTACAGATTTTTAAAAATCAGAAATCCATTCCAGTATGATTCTACTGTACAGTAATTACATTTAAATAAGTTTTTAGAACAACTTTAGATAGCAGGTTTCATTATTGAAAATGATGTTTAGAAGGAGGAGGTGTGGTCATATGAGTTACATTCATCGAATAATTGGTGCTGATCTGTCATTTGTTACGGTGGGTCTGAGTTTCACCGTGGCAAAAGGATTTTCTCCACTGCAAAGAAATGCACAAAGTTACCAGAAGGCTCACTGCAATACACCATATCAACAGCAAGAGTAATGCCTAAGCCATGCAGTTTCTGCATGGAACAGTTGTTTGGAGACTAAATTATGGTTTTAGAATACAGATTCTATGTAATAATTTTAATTTTTCAAAAACAACCTTCTATATGACAGATTTTTTTCCCCAAAGAGTGTGTTATCAGCCTGAAGTGTTGTGTTTTAAATAATTCCAATACCACTTTAACCATAATGTTTTACCAAGGGCAGGAAAGTGAAATGCAGGAAAAAGATCCTCTTATCCCCTCAAAATCAATACAGTAATATTAGTCACTAAAAATGTCAGTGTAGATGTATTACAATTTTTAAAAATACCTTAGAAAAGGTGGTTTTATAATGCCATTCATATCAGGTTTCTGTAAAAGAAAAAAATATATAAATTTGCAGAAACGAATGCTACAGTGAGAAGATCACCTCTCTAAAGAAAAGAGACTCTGTCATTAAAACAAGGTAAAACACCTAGCCAGTTGCAGTAATAATTGTATAGTTCATCTGCAGAGAGAAGAGAATTATCTCAGACCATCAATTTTAGAAAGATATCGAAGCAGCAGCTGTCTGGGTGCAGGGTAGAGGAGAGAGGTGCCCTTAACTGAGTGGTACTTTGTCTGTTTTTTCAAGTTAAAGAACAATCAATCAATCAGGCTCAGTTCTAGCTGGGCTGGAGCCTTTGCATAGCTTTACAGGGTAACTTTTTGTAGGTTAAAATAGCAAATGAAATGTCACTGAAACAAAGTCATCAACCAAGCTATGTATTTTTGTGAAGATAACCCAAGAGATGGCAGTGTTGCACTGTGAGCATTACTACAGGATGCAGTGTTTCAGAAGTGGTAAAAATGAAGAACTACTGTAAATAATATCCCTGACATCATTTTGTGCTTCTCTATAAAAGACACTCTAACCATATCTTTCACATGTGTGCAAATCCTGGACCAGTCTACAAACCAGCCGGGAGTAATAGTCAGCTTATTTCCCCAGCCTCTTGCTGGGGTGGGAGTGGTAACTTGCACAGGAAACACCACRAAGATTCAAAAAAAGGAAAGGAAATTGTGATTATAGAGCAGAATCCTCGGGTGCAAGTGCAATGACTTTCCTCTATACTTTATTTGACAGGTAAGAAGAATCAGGAGATCACAGTAAAAATATAGCTGCTATGAGTTATGGGGTACCTCAGCAAGACTAGTGATTAGCTTATGCTCTACAGTCCCTCAGGTTTTGGAACGTGCTTTCCCTGTGGAAATTTAGAATCTTCCTCCTGAGAAAAAGATCTATTTATCTTCTACTTTGAAAAAACTATAAGCCCAATCTGGCCTCCAAAGATATTCTAATCAGAATCCTTAACTCTTATCAGCTAAATGATTTGCTGCTCGTCCTGCTTTTTCAGTTCAACGCAATTGCTAGTCCATGACCCTTACATTTATTCATAAAAATAAAATGCCATAAAATGAGAGGAGAAAAAAAAAAAACCACAAAAATCTTTCTTAAGGTGACTGCTCTTGAGAGCTGCCAGAGGACAGTTAGCCATAGAAAAGGCAGCAGCACAGTGAGATAATTTAACACATTCAATATTTTTAGGGCTGTACAGCAAGTCACCTTTTTACTTGTTGGAGGGCAAAGAACTCACTGTACTGCTTCCTTGGCAACTTTCACAAGCCAATACATCTCCTAACTACCACTAACATAATTACATTGGAAGGACATGTTGATCTCATAGGTCTCAACTGTTAGCCATAGAATAAATGAGCCTGTGTATAAATGGGACATTACATGGTTGTTAGGGCTCATTGCCTAAGGTTTTTCCTTATAGAAAGACACTGTCCTAGAAGCGCTCTGGCACATCCTTCCTACATAACAGGGTTAACTACTGATAAAGCACTTAGATGAATGAATTCACACTGAGATGTGGATTGAAATATGCTATATGGAACTATATGTGCTAATATTAGATTGTTCAGACAAAAGTCGGCTAAACTTTTTAATAGAGATTCTTAGAGAAAATAAAAACTCAAAACCTTACTATTGGTTTACCAACTATTGGTTTACTCTCACTTACTTAGTGAGAGGAGAGTTTCCTATCTCTCCATCAAGCAACTTTCATTTTCCTTATTATGAACCTAATCTTAGCTGCAGAGCATATAGTTCCTCACTCATTTTGCGGATCACAAATTCTCCGTAATGGCTACTAGCAGCCTTCTTTGCCTTCCTACTGGAGAAAATACACCTTTGTTTCAATTTCTGTAACTTCCAGAGACATCAGCGTCTGAATGCTACCAAAAAGCAAATTTATATAGCATAATCTATTGAAAAAATCTACGCAGCTGTAATTTTGCTTATTATAGACTTTAATTAGTACATCTATACCTCAACGACATCCACAAAAATAGTATAAACTTTCATGGAGCTGTGTAAGGTATTCCTGAATACACAATTTAGGCTACTAAATTCTTAGGTGACTAAAGTGACAAAGTCACTTAAGATGATGGATTTGTACTGCCTTCCATGAGGAAGTTTTAATTTGTTCATTTGTTCCTAGAATATTCCAGGTCCTCACATAAGGACAAGAAAAGAAGGAAGGGCAGAACATTTGGATTCAGTGTGTGTAATTACTTACAGGACCCCCACTTTCTGCTGGTGCTTTAGCAGTGGTAATTTTGGAAGACTCCATTCTCCTGTCTGACGTTGAACCTGTTTGCGAGGCTCCCACATAGTCAGGTGGTGGGAGGACAACCCCAGCTTTTTCTGCAAGATTTACAGAACTAATACTTCTGATTGGCGCAGGGCTGTAAGACATAACCCAACAAATGGTATTTTCAGTATTAATATAATACATCTTTTGTCCCTAGAGGATATCTCTAGCCCAGGGAAGCCCAAGTGCAAGAGCTGAAATTTAATATAGGGACCATCCCACTGAAGTTTGTAGGACACGAAGAAGTCAAAGAGATGCTGGTTCTTGAGTCCCCGACAACCATCAAAAATGATGGCATCACACTACAAACTGTTAGAAAGTTTTCTTTGTGGACATTGCTAAGCAACAAAGACCATGAGCATAAAAGCAACATTTAAAATAAAACAGAAATTTAAAGATGTGGGCATTTCAGCAAGTCTCATCTAAAGCATTACCTTGGCACTGGGGCAAATGCTTTTTCTTCCGCTGGTTCTTCAAGTGGTTTTGTATATGAAGACGGAAACCATCCTTTTCTGTAATAGGAAGAGATTTTCACTTCATGTTACATAAAGTTGGATTTACCTTTTAAAAGACAACACTGGACACAGCAGTAGGCTCAATGAAGTGAGAAGATTCAAGATTTAAAGACCTGCCTTGCCATGATACCAAGTAAGTGTACAAAGTCTCCCTACATACATGCAATGATTTACTTTGCAGAAAGACTCTTCCAAGGCAATGACAGGGAGCAAAAATGTGGAAAAACATTTATCAATATCTGCTAATAAAAATTGGTAAAGGACACTTGTTCATATTCAAATGTTCAAATAGGGGAATGTGTTATCTTACGCTCTGGTTGAGTCATGTTCCCCGTAAAGCCAGCCGTCCTTTTCTTCAGCAACAAGAAGGGTGATGATATCCCCCTGTGCAAAGCTAAGTAGCGTCTTATTATTTCCAGCAGTATGTGGGAAGATTGTCTTTACTTTTTGTCTTTTCATTATATTCAGTCCTGTGGCGACAGAAGTCGAACGTGATAAACTGGCATCATCTGTGTTCTCTGTCAAACAGAAAACCCCAAATTCAAAATTAACCACACATTTCCAAAGTGAAATATAGTTAGTTGTCTGATAAATACTGAAGTTCAAATGGAACCCTGACTTTGTATTGCTTTGGTTTTGAGTTCTTCTCAGTTTTCAGCAAATGCCTGATTACCACAAAGTATTTATCCATACACACACTGTCAGAGTAACTTTGAGCCAACAGACGTAGACGTTATGTGAACATTTACTGTTGCTACTTGCTTTCTTTTGGGCTCACAAAAATGCTAAATGCACACGTCCATAAGATACCTTTGTCTAAAAATTTTCCATACTAAGAAAAAAATTATCTGTGTGTAGTGTAAGATTTCAAGTGTGTCTTGCACTCAAACAGAAGAAAACTTAAAGGAGGTCTTAAAACTGTATGTTATTTGCCCAGTATAGTATATTGTAAAGGTATTTTTAAAAACTAATAGAACAAATCTCAGTAGGATTTTGCATTTTAGTAAAGAAATATAGTGTGTGTTCTATTTATCCCCTGTGCATTCTTCACCAAATAGTACATGCTCTTAAAAACAAATAAAACAGGACTGCAGTGGTAATTTATGTCTGTGTGCACTGAAATAATCACTTAGATATATCTTGCTCAATATCACTCTCTTCTGTTAGAGTGGGAGTCTTAAGAGCATTTAAGCTGGGTTAATTGGGAAGAGCTGGAAAATGATTAAAATATAATCTGCCTGTCTTATTCTATATTGTGCTGCAAACGATTCTTCCCTTCATGTGATTTAAATGTTTGCTGTTGGGTAACTAATATAAACACTTAAGAAAGATCACTTTCTGCTCCTCTGAATCTTCAGGAATTCAGGCATTGCATCATGTGGATGCCAAGAAATCTCGTGCTAATTCTCAGGGCTACCTTGTTTGCACTTAGGTGAGTTGGTGACAAAAAGACACTCACCCGCTGAGCTGTTTAATCTTTCAGAAGATGCCTTGGAAGCTGCTGCAGGATTGTTAAACATATCAACTAGTGGGCTAGTGTATGCCCGGCCTGTAGGGGCAGGGGGTACTTTAGATGCATTCTCATGTTGAGGATAAAAATTATTTCCAATCTAGAGGCACAAAAAAAAAAAGATTAATACAATATTTCGGTGACAGTGACATCTCAGGTTATTTGCAGCATTGAATTCTAGAAAGCAATACTCAAATATACCTAAATTGTATGCACATAGACCCTTCAGAGAGTCCTTGTGTTCCATCTAAATTGTGGATAAGAAAAGTTCATAAGAGGTTTCTGTCCCTTGACAAACACTTATTAGCGGAAGTGCTCTGAAAAAAAAAAACCTTTTCCACAGATTCTTATCTAGCTTAGAAGCTTTCTAAAAACATTTCAGACATTAATGTAATTTAGAAAATCAGCAGCTGGTGGTAAATCACCATACAATTAAGTGAAATTTACATTTTAAACTGTTCTTAAAAGTCTTGCTGAAATAAGAGTCATGAATGTAGGAAAGAAGAGGGAAAGAAAGTAGGAAGTATCATTCTGTTCAAGTGTTTACATTGAACTACTGCATATGTAATTACTGTAACTTATAAAGAAGAATGTCAGAAATGGAACTGCAAGGACAAATGCAGTGCTGGGGCTGKGTTCTCTAGCAAGATTCCTATACCTCCCTGAAAGCCAGTAGAGGCTTTTGCCTACCATATCCTGTGTTTTGCCAGCATTAGAGCTTCAGTTTAATCATTTTTCTTTCGCCCCTAACTCCAGTATATTCCAACAAAGGAAAATTACAGATCTGAATCCAAATCCTTATATACGAAAGAAATTAGTGAGGCCAATCCTTTCCCACCTGAGAGCTATAACCATTAAGCAGCAGAGAATGACACACATACCATAATATTTCTCTCTATCATTGGTGAAGGCTGGGGAGTTCCTGATATTGGAGTAGAACCAGGTGTTGCTATTTCATCTATCATAATTTTAACTTTTTCAGGCACTTTGGTAGCATCACTACAGATTTCCTGCCACCCAGGCAACTTAGAGTTGAGGAAGTCTGCACACTGCATCAAAATATAAAAGGTATCAGTCAAAAGTATGCCTTTTCATAAAACTGCACAGACATATTTGCTAAATACTCTTTATACCAAAAYAATATAACCCTGGTGAAATGGAAGTCTTTTAAGAGGTTTATGTAATTAATATTTCTTTAAAACAAATAACATGATAGATTGTATTTTTTCAGGTTTAGAGGTTGTAAATATTTGATTGCTTATTTTTTAAATATGACTTTTAAAAGTTAGAGTMATTTTCTGTGGTTGCTATAGTACATTTAAGAGACAATTGTAAACATTTTCTCTGAGCTGATGGTGACAGAGTGTGACCAGTTTCACAGCTGCTTGTGCCATCTAGCTCTTTATGCCTGTCTGTTCAGGCTCCTGCAGGAGGCATCTCCTCTGTGATTATTAGGCCTCAGGCGTTTTATTTCTGCTTATCTTAATGCCACTGACCTGAACGTGATAGAAGTTCATGTGCTGAGTAAAACTGCAGTGTTTATCCACCAGAAAACAGAATCTCCTTTTTTCTTCAAGGAGAGCTTCTCTGCAGCCTTCTGCAATGAATTTCTGAATATCACTCTGTCGAGAGCTCACAGTTTCAACATACTAGGAAAAGACAAATCACATGCCACCTCTGAGTGTGATTTGATACTCTACCTTATTGCTGAAATGAACTTCAAAATCCTCAAAAAAAAAAAAAAAAAGTTTTGGCAAGGTGAGGTGGAGCAGGCTGGGACAGTGAGAAGGCTTTGCTCCTTTCCTGCACATTCTTCTCTTCTCATGCACACATTTAACTCCTTTGTCTTCATCAGAGAAGTCTGTAAACTTATTATAGGCAAGCAGTAATATATTTACAGGACAAAAATTATATATCTTGAAAGCAGTAGCAAGTGAGCTGAGCTATTTCAAGGCCACAGGTGTTCTTTAATTAGACTAATTACCTTCATCTACTCTTACTTCATAGCAGTTGCATTTACCCTCATAAAGCTATGATGAATCTGTGTCTCCTTATAGACAGAGGAACATGAATTACTAAAGAGACTGAAACAAAACATTTATCTTACCAGGTTACCAGGAAAGTACACAGTTATACTGTGATTAAATGAAAATCTTCTAGTTCTCAGTCCAATACCTCAAAAAACAAARCCAAACCAAACCCTGTTCTTCTCAGTGCAGTTTAAAAGATAGGTAGTAAGAAATTAATAGTATTAATTATGTTTGCTGGACCTGGTTATAACAAATGCTTTCTTCGAGGTGAAAATACAATAGAAAGATAAAGAGGGAAAAATCCATAAAAACTAACATGAAATAAAAATTTTGTTTGTATGAATAAAAATAGCCATGATGTATATTTTTGTGAGATAAATGGTAAGCAGAACATGACTGTTAATATTTCAAATAAAATTTTTCATTACCTTGCCATTTTTCATTTCACCTCAAGATGGCAATGGTGTTTTAAGATCAATAGGATAGGTCCTATTGGATAGGATAGGAGGTCCAATAGGATAACAGAAACTGCTGTTTGCCTACTTTGGGAAATAAATTTCCCAAATTACAGGTGAATTTGCATGGCACAACTAACTCTAACTAAACTAACTAAAGCTAACTAAAAAAAAAAAAAAAACTGACATCAACAAAATTGAAAGTGTTTTTCAAAGGATTAATCCTAGAAACTGAAACAAAAATTTCTGAATAGAAACAGCACTGCAATCCAAAGCCTAATTTCAGCTGGAATATGTACTCCAGCAGTATTTTTACTACAATCTGACTTTGAGAAATCAAAAACAATATATTATTTGAAATTTTAGAGATTAACTATTGCCAAACAACTCAGGAGTTGCATATATTAACTAATTACATTGCATATACAGAAGTTGTGGTAAGCTTCAGACGTCACGTGTTAGAAAAGGCTGCAAATTCTAGAAACGTAACATTTTMTGTTGACAAGCTCTCACGCAGAGGGACCAAACGAGGCAACTCACTAACCTCCATCTCTTTATGCTCGTATTTCATGGCATTTCGGGCTCCTTGGCTTTTCCTCCTGATTTTTTTTAGCTCAGCCTGGGACTTTTCTAAAGAATCTAATTTGCTTCTGTGTTCAGTTTGGTACCTCTTTAAAGTTGCCTGCAAACAAAACATTTAAAACATAATGCACACAGCAATATAACTACATAAGTGACCACAAAGTGTTACTCATATTTATTCTGTATCGCTAATTCGCATCAGCTAGATTTGCCAATTGCTTTTTTTCCATGTTAGTTTAAAAATGCTGTTAAGTCATGCATTAGTTCCATGACATGTTTTGTAGATTTTTATATATTTAGATCACAGTTATAGCACATTGATTAACTGTCTGAACAATTTCTGAAAAAAATCTATTACTAGCAAGAGATACATAAAATATGATATTCTATGCTATTAAGAGTTCAATGTACTTACATTCATGTATTTAACATCCAGTTCTGTTTTCTTCTCCAGTTCAGATATAATTTCTTTATGAAATTTTTTGAACTTTAAAAGCAAATTAATAAAGGGTTATTAAAAAATAGCAAAAAAMCAGTTTATAATTTCAAAACTTCAAATAGGTTAAAGGCGCATCTTTTAACTTACACTTTCTTCTAGACAATCATTAAGTTTCTTGTGTGTTCTTGAAATTTCCACAAGAACTTGACCTGTTGATAAATAACAATATTTATTTCTTATTTTCTTGGATGTCCAAAGTTAGTTAAAAAAGACTAGTACTAAAATATTATTTAACTAAATATTTATTATTTAGAGTATATACATAAGAGGAATTAGAAAATTCTTGCCATTGCTAATCACAGCAGTTTAACTAAGTAATTGCATCTGGCCACAAGAGTACTAAGACATTCATAAATCACAGAATAACTAATCACGTTTATTATGCATGGAGTGCCAGACAAAATAAAAAGCTTCCGTTTCTACAGAATAGAACATACTGATTTAGTAAGATTCTCTTTTTCTGCCATGTCAGAGAACAGCCCACCAGCGGCAGAGGCAGTAATTAATATCCAAGTAAGCACTATTCATGTTTTGGTTGGTCTGAAAACTAAACCTTACTGCTGGTTAACTAGCTGCAGGCTCAGTGTTAACACCTCTCCACACACCACAGCGTGCCCGTGCTCTTTGCTGTCTTACAGCAGAAACCCTGGCCCCAGATGCGGCCTGTTACGCACGAGCTTTGTTTGTGCTCTGCTTTGCATTGCAGGGGTGCGGAGGTGGAGGCCCTGCTGCCAGCAGAGCCCTGCTCTGTGTCACCCTGCTGCAGGCGCGGGCGGCCACGTCAGCCGGCCCCTCGCTGCGCTGGCGCCCACGGGCCGTCTACGTGCAGCCCGGCGCGGGATTGCAACACGTTCCTGGGAACGGGAGCTGGCAGGGGCGCGAAACGCCCGGCTTCATTCACCCAGCTTAGCGCTGGCCATAAAGAGTTACTGCATCTCAGACACAAGCCGGTAAGAACGGCTGTAAGGGCAGGGCACAACCCGCTACCCTGGTGACATCTAACCCGAAAGCCTTTTGACTACAGACTTGTTCTRCTCTCTCTAAACACTCCCATTTTCATGGCCAGAGTGGCAGGATGAGTTTAGGAGCTGGATCAGTGATTTGCCTCCCTCAGTCACTTTATTTCACATTATACAGGTGGCAATCCTCACACAACCACATGGCCCTGTTCAGATATTGGAGTCACTGGCAGTTGGATCTGCCCTGGCTTGTTAATCTGACACTCCTCTCCACTTCCTTTTTCCATGAATATCTGATGAATTAACTGTTTAACACGTTGCTGTCCAAATCATGCTTTCCACCATCCAGACTTATTGAGAAACCATCCTGAGTTAGCAGAGATTTATCATCCCACGATCCTTCAGATGCAGRCACAAGGTCTTACTTTCTTTAACAGAGAAGCATATTTCCTATACTGTAAAGCAATATAGCACTGGGGATCTTTAACTAAATAATGGAAAATGTGGGTTAGTGTCRCTGTTGACGGGGAAAGCAGGAAGAAAAGCAGGTGCCTTCCCTGGCTTTACAGGATGCCCCTCTCCCCATTCTTGTGCCCCTTTGCTTTGTGCAAGAGGCTCCGCAAGCCTGGGGAGCAGGAAGCTGAGGACACAATGGAAACAGCCAACCCCTTGAAATAATATACAAAAATATTTATAAATTATATCAAACAATACACTTCTTATTCTCTATTTATGTGTCTTTCCATACTGTTTTCAGAATGGCTTTTTTTGAATTTTTGTATTTGGGGTTGCTGGTGAATACAGAATTATAAGGGTAAATACTACGAGAACTGAGAGTTGCTATAGTATTTAGTTATTTCATATGCAAAAGAAAGGTAAGTACCATATAGTCACATGAAACAGTTGTGAAATAGCTGACATGAGTAAGTCACTCTTGTTTTTAAGGTTGCTGAAGTGGATGCGCTCTGGTCTAGTATTTTTGTTTACTAAACTCAATTGAAAAGTTACTATGCATTTTAGACTGGAATGGTGTTTTAAAATAGGATGAGTTTACTAAACATCAGGCATTTACTAGGTAATACACTTAAAAAGAAAAAGAAGAAATACAGGATAATAAGGTTTGCTTTTCAGTACTGAAAAGGGAAATCTGCTTAGGAAGTTATAGAAATTCAAGATCTTACTGATTTTTCTTCTCTTTAAAATCAGCTTATTTTCATTCTTCATTAAAAAGTACATGCTGAGAATTTGCTGCCAAAGCAGCACACTTAGCTAACGCTTGGCAGGGYGAACGCGGCCGGCCGCGGCCACCCCAGCCCTGACAGACACCCAACAAGGCCGGGCATTGACTCGGCGCCTCCCTCCCTTCCTCTGGCCCGCGCTGCCACCACAGTGTAAACGCGCCATAAAACAACCCATTCACCTGGGGCGGCAAGAATGGAAAACCTGACGCTCGGGGGCTGTTATTTTTGTCTCAGGCAGCACTGGAACTGACTGCAGCCTTCAAGTTCTTAGGCTTTGGGTACTTGGTCAGAAGCGGTATTTTTTCAGCTTTTTATTTAATTTTATTTTAGAAGAAAGAATACTGCCAAAACATGTTTTGACATTACGAGTACTTTAAAAACTGCACTTCCTTCTTAAAAGTTTGTGCTGGGTTATTTTACAAGTTTATTTTCTTCACCCACCCTAGAACACTTTAAATATTATTTTTAAGTATCAGTGACTGTCTTTCCCATTGCGTTTTCTTTTCCTCTCAGCCAAAGCCTCCCTGTGTGCTGGGCATCGGACAAGAGCCATTTTATGCTAGAAACTCCCTAGTGCTACCAGTGATTCAGTGGCACTGTATGGGGCTCACCCAGTTCATTTCCTCTGTCATGTTTTGAATCAACATTTTGAAAGGAACCTATAGAAGGGAATCTGACCTAATAAGGTTTAAATTATAGGTCAAACTCCACACAGCAGATTAAATAGAGAGCACTTTGAAAGTGAACATATACCATGTTCTTTTATTGCCAGTTTAAGGCAAAAGGTTGGCCAAATTTTGATGCCCCTCACAAGTAAGATTTATGCAAGAAGACAAACTTTTATAGAAGACTAACGCAAGAGAGCCAAGGTGACCCCTGGCCTAAATGGACCAGCACCCAAAGGAAAGAGGAATTGAACACCTGCAATGTGAAATTTTGATTTTAAACAAAACAGTGAATTAGAGAACAGCTTCAGCAGAGATGGTGCTTTACCCTGGATTAAAAGCAGTTCAAACTAGGATGTGGTTCTGGTGTTCAGTGATTCAGTGCACAAAGGTAGGGGAAACATGCTACCTGAGGGGAAGACAAGCAATTCTCACGTCAACTAAAAATATTTTGCAGTAAATTAAAGCTGTTTGTGATCAGTTTTTATATACACACAGAGCTCATAATATACAGTAACCAAATAATAACCTTGCCATCATTTCCTGGCAAACCACAGAAGTAACAAACCTTATGACTTGACTAGACTACATGATAACAGGCCACTTAAGGCCAATTTATGGCCAACCTACTGTAAACCTGAACCAGCTTTAGGCATCATATTATGCAATGAATTAATAAAGCAAAAACACCACTGTTGATGATGAACATAATTATCTATTAAAATACTTCCCTATCAGATACACCATTTTTCTTTTTCTAACCTCCCATGTGAAATCTGTGAGAGATATAGAAAACAAAAATATAGTGCAAAACATTTAAAGATACTTTTTTTTTTTTTTATCAAGCACACTTGAGCACGAGGACATCTTAAAGTCTGCACAATAGATAAAAACATGAAAAGTAGTTCTTAATATGAAGCGTCCCTTGGGGGRAAAAAGCATATTCATAGTAAAACCAGAATATGCAGTTTTGCAACAGTTACACTTTAGTCTCAGTGTTCACACTGGGCAATTGTAGAGGTTGTTTATTTTTACAGCTTTTTGTTGACCATTTTTGGAACAGAATAGGTGAATTTGTTCAAGGCAGAACCAAAGACAAAATTCTTGATCGATAGACTGCTGTCCTACCGACAAATATTAGCGGCAACTAACAAAATCACTTGAAACAAGCTCTGAAAATATTAAATAGCTATATTAGAAGTGATCACAGTAGTGATCACATCATCACCTGCTTGAAATGAGCTTAGATTTTGTTTTCTCTAGAGGAAATCGCTCTGGAAACAAAGTCACTCTAGTAAAACTTTCTTAGGCATCTGGGAATAAACATTGTGCTTAATTATATGACTCATTTATCTCTTGTCCCATTTTGCATTGAGGGCAGGCCTAGTAACCTCATGTCTTTGAGATGAAACCGCACTGTTATTTACATTAAACAAGAGAATGAGAGGCCGAGTCAAAGCTACACATGAAGACAGTAATAGTTCAAGTATATTATTAGATTCCATTTCTGTTGATATGTTCTCCCTTTTTTTTTCCTTCTCCTGAGTTACCCTTTGCCCGAAGAAAGGCATTTATGGCAAAGGAAACTTAGAAAACAAAGTCCTTTGAGACTATTAACCCCTGGAAAGTAAATAGAAAGTTGCAAAGGAATACAGTATAACAAATACTATTGAATGAGACATCTGTTAAGATTCAAATGCAGTAAGTTTATTATTCTCTCATAAAAAGGATTTATTACAGAAGGAAGATTTAATTGTGTAGCAGATACCTTGAAGAACGTGAAGAGCCTGAATTTAGCCTTAATGGAATTTAATATGAAGCAATAAAATGAGAAAAAAAAGATAAAGAAATGTAACAACTTACAAACTCTAACTGTATTTTGCTTTTAATACAGTTCACCCCAAATGTTTTAAAACTCTGAAGAATAAATACTACCATACACATAAATCAGTAGGACTAGGTCAAGTCTGCCTTTCCTTACTGCACGAATGAACATGAAATAGGAAGCAAGGAATAAATCTCTCTCAAGTTCATTTTATGAAATGCCACTGACACATGACCATTCAGTGCCATTTTATGAAGGTCACTGCAGAAGGTGAAGGGGGGAAAACCTACAGTAGAGAAAAGGAGAGGAGATTTCGGAATAAAGTATTTGAAAACTCTGTTATGCACACTAAAGCAAAGCAACATAAAGCTGTGCTTTAGAATTGTTAGATTTTGCTAGAACACRAGAAGAAAGACTAAATAAAAACCAAGAGCAAAGGGAACTTCACATTTTAAAAGGGATTATCAGATCAATTTTTATCAGGGRACGAATAAAAAAAGTTCTCACGAAAGCTGCAAACAGCTACAAATGTTTCTGTGACTTAACCAAATTAGTTAATTCATTTAAAACAGATTAAAAAGTAAAGTCTGCCACAGGCATTCTCTTTTTTAACCCAAACATATAGGAAATACAATATAGTAAGATCTGCRTGTCACACTGATCTTTCATAAGGCCTTGAAGGCCTTAAATTCAGAGGCTTTTCATACTTGCTGCTGTCTAGTTAAGCAAATAAGTGACTTGTAATCCTTACACAAGTCAGGCACAAAGAAAATAAGAGTTACAACACAGCCGCAAGCCTGAACTTGCCTGTGTGAGACCCTGCTGTTTTCAGGCAGGCAGATTTTTTTTTTTAAGACTGAAACAAGTAAATTATATTAAGCAGCCAAAACTGKTTTTTTTATGGGCTTCCAGTACTAGCAAAATAATGTTTACTGTAAGTCTTTGAATTGCTGCTAAATCTCCCAATCTGAGCAGTGAAGAAACTCCAAAACACAAAAGCCCCAAGTTCTAAGTGAGCCTAGAGTTTTGATTATCTCTTTTCCTTCAGAATTTCAAGACAAATGTATTTGTTTCTTAGGAATGCTGCTGACATCTACAACTGATATCAGATTTTTTTTACTATATATATATAATATAAAAAATATATGTTTTGTACTGTATGTGTAGCTAGATTAAAATATCTACAAACTAGTTACATATATGATGGCATTTTCCTCACAATTATGTCATTTACTTTCTAGTTGCCATGTGTTTTTCCCATTGACAAGATAAGTTTCAATATTAAAGACAGCATATTTTATATATGTATGCTCACAGGCTTATTTCTTTGTCTGACAGGCCTGTGCAGGAAAAGATGGGAAAAAGAAAGAAAGAAAAAAGAAAACCTCTGACTGCCAAGGATCAGCTGAGCAGAACGGCCTGCTCCTGCCTGTTGCGCTTCACACACCAGCCCCAGCGTCTCGCCCTGCGGTCGGTAAGTGCAGAGGCCGCGAGGGGAGCTGCTGGCGAGGCTGGAACGGAGCTCTCACCTGCACACACAAGCTGGGCAAACACGGCAYGCACACGCGGGTGACGTTCGGGGCAGCCCTCCCAGGTTTCCGTTGCAAAGGAGACGTCTTTGCTACCTGTGCTGCCAGGCGAGGCCATGCAAGGCATTCAACCGCTAGCACTGCACGTTAGATACCCCAACAAATTCAGGGCAATAGACTGCAAAACGGTTACGCCTGTACTGTTYGCTAGCTAAAGGCAAAAGATCCGCTTTAATATACAGGTTGGTGCTAAGAAAAGTCTGCAACTCACTGAGGTACATGACACATCAGAGATTATTTGGAAATCAATGGAAAAATAACTGGAAAAAAWTTTTTATCAAAGTCTGTCTTCTCTTCTTCCCATGGTGCCGATATTCCCCTGTAACAGCGTCCCCTGAGATCGTTCTCAGAGAACTTTGTGTATTTCCGTTTCCTTTTCCTCCCTTTAGCCATTCCCAGGGCCATAAAGTTTACACCTTACCCTGGAAATCTTCATAATGGAAGGTATAACAATACGACTGCATACAGAGCACAACTCTGTTGGCAATCGTACAAGAACAAGCTGCAACATCTACTTTGAAGCATGTACATTCCTTTATGTTGAACAATAAACCCTTCTTCCCTCTTCTTGCTCACTTCTTCGCTTGGCAGGATCTCTCTTGTTTTCTGTGTTGGATGGGAAGGATTATATAACTTGAAATGAATAAAATCTTAAAGGAATGATGGTCCTGCTTTGTTGAATGGTGCCATCTGATCTGCTAGGCTCCCCCATGCTCCATGAGGTGTTTTGTGGCAATCATCCTCACTGCTTATCTATTGCTCTGTGATGCAAATTTTGCTCATTAATTATGGCCTGGATAGCAACAGAGTAATGGGTTTCTCTTGACTTTTTTCGTTTCCTTCTCTCTTTCATTTATAAATAGGACAGGGCCAGGTTTTCTTCACTGCACTGAGTCTTCTCTACCTACATGAGCACTGTAGATGGGCTTAGTTCAGCGTTTTATTGCAATGTGATTGTTTACAACACTCTACCCTCCATTAAAACACCATGTGATCCACATGACAAATTTTGCCAAGATTTGTTTCCCACATGTTCTTCCTTTAATGGGGCTACAGCTCCTTTAGGCAACCATACTTGAGATTACGTGCATAAAGCTCTAAGCATGTGATAGACACCCACAGAATAATCTGTAAATTTACAGTTAATCTGTAGTTAATTTTATTTACAGTTGGAATAAGTTGTTCATCTTTAAGAATCTACATCAGTATGTCTTTTTCTTCCAACAGACTTTCATCATATGTTTATATTCAGAACAGTGAACAGGAAAAGCCACAGTACTGTTTCTAGAGGGAAAAAATGTTGATGATTGTTTGGCTGGCTTTAAATTTATAMGTGACCTTGATGAGCAGAGCTACCAATAAGAGGAACTTTCCACTAATCCAATTATTGTTTTCAGGAGGAGAATCTTACAGAAAAGGCTGCCTCTTCTCCTAGCTTTCTTACAACAGATTGGAGGGCARTATAGCTCCAAAACAGATGCCTCTGCAAAACTTAAAGATGCAGAGGTTCACTTCTGCAAAAACAGAAAAGCACTCGGCATTTCATTTTCAAATCAGCTTTCTATCTATGTACTTTCCTTGCTATAATAGAAAAAAAAAAAAAAAAAAGATCAGTGGCTTCTTCCAATTCAATTTCATTATAAACACAGAGCAACAGTATTTTATTAATACTCCATAAGGAAAGCTGGCCTCATATACCAAGTACTTCAGCTGCAACATCTAAGCTAGTTGCCCAGAAGTCTCCCTAGATGAGGTGCTAGAGGGGTTCAGCAGTAGCTGGCTCACTTCCCTTGTCTTTGGAGCCAACATAACCTGTTCCAAGAGCCAAACAKTTATGCTATGGAAGAGAGGACAGTGCTGCAGTTACATGGAGATAGGACAAGGTGACAGATCTCTTTTCCTTGATTAGATGAGCTAGTGAAGGAAAGGCTGCTCGGTGTCACTTTTCTAAGACAAGTGGAATTGGATTCCAGCTAGAATTTATCTGCTAAAGAAAGCCAACAACCTCCCTCCCACACCTTTTATTAACTGAAGCACAACTAGCTAGATTTATCCCACACTGTGTATTTTTTGCTTTTCCTTCTTCTGAGGGCTTTCTCAGTGGTGAGATTGATATTTAAGTGGTGTATTGCAGATGTAGCAGAAGATATTTATCCCCAGTTTTTACGAGTACAGCCTCAAATGGCTCTTTTGCTAATTATCTGGGAAGGAAAAAGAGACATTTTTGGATAACTAGTACTTGCAAGACAGTGTYTTAGGGAGATGGGATAAGAAGATCCTGCTTTACATTACAGCCTGATTATAAATTTTCAGCATGAAAACACATTATTTTTAGAAAACAAAATCTCTTTTATCTCCAAATTTGTTCTGTGTAAGTTGATCTCTTTAAGCTCCCTTTCTCATTTAGAAAATCTCCTATTTCTGCAAATAAAAAGGAGGAGGGAAGAAAAAGTCCTTTAGGATCACATCTGTTGCACATATAAATTGTAACAGTTATTCCTTAAAAAGCAAATATTACTGTTTATAGATTTAGCTTTACATTGGTAAGCTAACATTAAATTTACATTATTCTCAAACTGCTAAGGTTCAAGTTTGTTTTAAAAAACTAGAAAGTAGTTATCAGTCTCTAAAGGTTCTCTGATTCTAAGTGCTCTATCTTAATTACTGAGGGATTAATGAGAAATGTAAACTATTCAATAAATTGTAGCCCTAATCCACTAATCATTAGCTGATTCTCAGTGAACCTATTGTATGGCAACCAAGGCTTTCAAAGCAATATGTAGTTACTCTGATACCTATATAGACATTTGGCTAACTGCACATAAGTATAAAGGCTCTCCAGAAAGGAAACATTCAKGTGCAGAACCTTCCTGCCCCCCTTATGTATTCTGTTAAGGCTAGGAGTTATGGCCCATCACTTCCCCATGTAAATTTTACACTTGAATAGCACAGCAACATTGTGGAGACCTTTAAAATTACCGTATTTGTTCTGCAAATACACATTACATTAGTATGTTTGTTCTCTTAAAGCGGAAGGAGCTAAGACAGTCAAGGCCTTWGTGCTTGAGAAAACGTGAAGCAGAGTTGTGTGTTCCTCCCTGCATTGCGGGGTGAACCCCCCATTTCATCTCTGGGGATTTCACTTGTGTGGCATTAGAGGGTTACTCCCCAACCACCTCTCCCTATCTTGCAACAGCCACCTCACAGAGCTATCTTTGAGCCCAGTACTTACTTCTGYTACCTACCCTCAGTGGTTTTTAAACATGGAACTACTCTTAGTTAAAAAAAAGGTTGTATTTTTCTGAGTTATTCAGTTTCAGATTTCAGGTGAGTAACACCTTTTGCAATCCTGTTTCCAGGTAAGTTTTAACAGAATGATACAGTGAAATTAATAAGCCTATTACACATAATAATAAAACAAACAACTGCTCTGCTCCCACACCTCTTGAGTAGATTAAAAAAAAAAAGAAAAATTGTCTCCTCCAATCTTCCTTTTAACACTCTCAGCAYAGTTTAGTTCTACTGGTCAAGCCCATGCAGTGTAATATTTTCCTTACCATTTATTTTTTGCAGGCTGTCAAACAAGAAATAGCTTACGCTTAGTTTCAGAGCAAAACTAAGCTGCCCCAGACCCATCGTATGACTGTGGGTGACTCCTATAGTTACGGTTGCCACACAACAGACTGAGACTTTACACCCGTGATATTATAACCGTGTGCAGCACCTGCCAGTTATCATAGCTACAAGAGGCTGGTTGAGGAAATATGAGAGCAAGAATTCAATGAATGTGCAGGAACTAACTTCCTGATTCCTTGAGCAAATGAAGGGGGAAAGACAGATTAGATTATTGAAAATGAGTGTTTATTAACATTGTAAGCACTCAAAATCTATTAGACAAAAGCTCATAATAACATATYTTGGGCAAGACAAAAAGGGTTAGCAACTTACCATGAATATACTATTTTTAGCACTGTAGCAGCAGGTTAACATATGTGAAGTTATTTTTAGTGCATTATTGAAATCCAAGATTTTACAGTGCTGCTGTGGTATGTTGTAATTTGAATAATATGAAATATTAATGTTCTAGAAATGCAGTTTCTTCTTTGTGCAATTTCCAAAAGGCTCCTAGTCCAAAGAATGGATGCAGTAACTGTTGTAGAATTTACTGTAGTTTCCCCACAACTAAAAGACCGCCACAACTGCAAACCACAAAAACAATTCTTATGTTCTTCTGTTCCATGAAGATTCCATATAAAGCTCAAAAGAGAGAAATGGAAATTCCAGATTGCAGAATAACTTGAACTACAAAAACTCAGTTAATGCTCACAGCTAAACCTACGGGCCTGTAAGCTTAGAAATTTAGGCAAATCAAAAACTTGAAAGTAAGTTTATATAAATCACCTTATCTCTTACAAATAAGAAATGTATTATGAATGCAATATATTCTTATACTTCTTCAACTTATATTATTTGATAATAAAATTTTTCAGAGCTGTAACCTGACTTGATAGATATTTAGTGCTAAAATTCTGTATCAGCTGGGATACCCAGATTTGCTTCTCATTATCTGATTTCCCTCTTCTGTTCCAATTTCACCCTATAAGTCAGAGCTCTTTTCCTGTGCTTTCTGACTAATTTAACTGATTTTCCCTCTTATTCTGCCCTTTATGTATTTTAGCTCTTCTGTCAAATATTTTTTTCCCTATTTTTTCTACTCCTGTTTTTATTCTGCCCTGATAGTTGGCAGCTCTATTTTCAGCTGTATCCTTTACCATAATCCGATTTTACTATCTYATTAAAGGAAGAATGTATTGTGCTGTTTCCTTATGAGAAGGAGAGATTGATTGACTGTGTTTTTGATTCAAATCTTTCCATCACACTTGGTGGTAAATATGTTCTAGGTCACCCAGCCGGTTTGGTGTGAGCTGTAAAGTGACTCAGTGCAATGTTCCAGTAAAGATTCTCTATAGATTCTAAAGAATATTGCGTTATATCCATCTAAGCCTTGTAGTCCATTTTTAAGTACAGGAAATTTAATGCACACAACTGAGCTTCAAATGATATATTATTTTTCCACCTGCCAAAACTAAAGGTGAAACTTCTACAGGAAGGCCTCAAAAATTTGAATCCTGCTTCACTTCCCTGTTTAATCTTCAAAAGACTCATTTTAATACAAGTTGATATGCTACTGGGAGGAGGAGTGATGGTCGCAGAGGGGCACAAAACCTCCTTTTTCAGCCAGGAAGTAATTAGGGTCTGATCAGTGAGACATGAACCTAGTGGAGGAGGCACCTACAATTTAGATGACTCAAAGCTGATAAGCTTCCTCTTCCATTCTGCTATTGATGAGGCACTGCCGTCATCAGCAGTACAGGAACAGCACCGTGGGTTTCTGACTACAGCAGGCCTTGCTTTCCATGCTTATTGTCCTGAGTGTAGCTAAATGGCCAATTCATGTGTGTTTTCTGTTYATTTTTTAAACACATTAGTATCAAGAGACAATTCTGTGTGTGCTTGAATTTTTTACTTCTCAGATAAAATATTTAAGTCTTGGTTCACAGAAGTCCTAAACACTGAAACTCCAACTACATTGTCTCGTTTTGGGCTCAAATATTAARGCACTCAAGAACTCTCAGGACTTGATCATTACTGGTTTATCTAATTTCTTGTGAAGAGCCAGGATACTGCTTTAAATATTTAACGTATAAAGTTCTYCTTCTGACATACCTGGAAATGTCGCTATTGACTTCAATCAACACAGAGCACAGGAATATAATTTGAAAGAAAGGCAAAAAAAGCTACAGTTATTCTTGACATCCAATTTGGATACAAATAAATGCAGACATAAAATGATGGGAATTGCTCCTCTCCCCACTTCTTTGCCAGTCCCCTTTAGACTGGTGCTCTTGCAAAGCGGACAGCGCGTTAGCTCACTTAATCCTCCGGAGAATACACTCCGGAACAGCAGTTCGCAGGCACTAACAAAACAACGGCTTAGCTGGCTCCAAGTGACCTCTCTTTTGGAGAGGATGACAGAAGTGTCATGCGTGATAGAGCTATTACTGCTCAATTATAAGTATTTTGTTAAATCCAAAGGCTGCTTCTCAGGGAAGAGGGAAGRAAGGTCCACAAAGGAACAGATCGCAGCAGTGTGACCTTTACATACCTGATACTGCCCATTAAACACAAAAGAGTTATGTCTTTTAACAAAAGACACCTGGTGTCCCAGTACATCATACACTTTATCTTTTGCTAGACAGTTCAGTGTAGTAGCCTAGTTTCAGAACTGTTATATCTTTATTAAGAAAATATGAATAATTTCTCACAGGCTGCTAAACATATTATAGTGCCTCTTCCAATGTTCACTGACTTTCTGTATCTCAAAAATAAATATTCTATCAGAAAGTGTACTGGAGGAAATCCACAGTCACTGCTTCCATTAGGAAGAAAGATTGTTCTGGAGTAGCAGTTTAAGTAGAAGGTGAACAGACTGCAGCATTAGAAGTTTGATCCCAAAGAAGGCCATGACATACATTTTCTCTATTTATTCCATGGAGAAAATAGTCTAGAATTCATAATTAGATGAAATTTTCAATAGGTATTCTGTATTGTCCCCTCCTCTACTCGGGAAAAGTAGGTATTTTCAGAATTTTGCTCTAGGCTATTTTCAAACAACAGAAAATATCCCACGGTCATACAAAGTTCAATAAATATGTTACTCCACACATCTGACCAGCTGCTTGATTAGAATAATATACTAAAGCCTTAATTATGCTTTTATTGTTGTAGGAAACCGTGAATGTTAAAAGAAGGTAAKGCTTTCTTATACTTTCCTTCTATAGTCTGAAACCAGCAACTCTGTTTTGTATAAACAGCTTGCAAAGCAAATACAGAAAGTAACTGCATTAGGACTGTTTGCTTTTTACTGTTTGCTGTTCTGCCGCTCCCAGCTTTGAACACAGACTGTTAACAGCCACACAGAAATGGYTGCAGAGCAAATAGTAAAAAATGCACGCAGGCGCAGAGCAAGCAGCATTCGCCATTCAAGGACAGTCTTTCCCTCACTTCTCCTTCAACCAAATCACTAAAAAACATTATTAAAAACATTTCTTTCAATCCTTAGTTCATGTACTACTGTAAATTAAAATTATCAGAGAAGAAACATGATGCATCATGATAAGAGTCTTCCAGTGCCTGTAATCAAAAGTACAAATCTAAGAAACTCTGTCAAGTCTTTATGTTTGTCAATGTTTGTCAAAGTGCCAACTAAAGCTTGGAGCAATGTCTCCTCTTTGCAATACGGTTGCTGTTCCCTTGTTTTGCGTGATGTTATAATCTTTTCTCAGAAACATGACATGCTTCCAGGGCAATGTCATTCTTGTAGACGAAGTAACTACCATTTCAGTGCAAGCCAAAGGAATATAAGGCAAAGTGCTGAAGACATTCTTTCCAAAAGTCAACTATTGTGTTCAGGGAAGTACAGAGCTTGGATTAATTTTACATTCCTGTAAATGTGCTACATCTTTGACTCTATTGTTCCTCTTCCAAAAGTTCAACTACAAAATAAAGTGTTGGAGAAATATGAGTGATAGGATCGGTCAAATATTGAGGTAAACTCTTCCCAGAAAACTGCTCTGATCTAGGACCTGCTATTATACATTAGCACTCCCCAAAACAGCATTCTGCTTCTGAGATCTTTAAACAGTCATCTTCATACTAAAATCAATCTACATAATTTCCTATGTTTATTTAATATAAAATAATGTCTTCTTCAAAAAAACCCCATGCTTTTGAATTCAGAAGGTGAGCAGAAAAAATGTATATAAAAATAATTTAAAAACTCTTCAAAATGGTATGAATGAAAACACTAATGGCCTAAGAAATAAAGTGATCTAATCTCTTCCATCTACATATTATTATAGAGTAACATGCCCTTTTCCCAATTCTTTTCTAGTTCACATTCATTATGTGAAATACCAGCTGGAAACAAAAAATGAAATATGGGCTTTGAAATAATTTAAGTGAAATTTCACTTACCTAATTCTTTAGAAACTGGAGAATCAGCTGAAATATCTCCAATCTTTGCAAGGCTATCATAATATGCTCTTCCAGCCACTATCATGGCTTTTAGAGGAGGGGAAAAGAAAAGAAAAGAAAGGGGAAAAAAAAAAAAAAAAAGGTTAGAACCAAGTTTATTAAAGGCTTTTTTTTCCCATTTCCATTAATCTATGTTCCCAAGAGGTTCTGGAGCCAGGGATGGATTGTAAGAAATGGACGAATGGCAATAAGGGAATCCTGCTRTCATAGCAAATCAGGCAAGTCCCTGAGCTTCCTAGTAAATTCTGGAAACAAGTGACAGCAAAATAGGACAGCAGAATATATTAATGAATTTGCTGCCTGCTATGGAGTTCCAACTTTCAAGTATCCAGCAGCAATCAGCATCTATAGGTAAGTATAGTGCCAGTCATGAGCCATTGGCCAGAACATAAATTTCCTCGAAACAGATGAGCTGTGTCGGAAAAAAACAAAATGTAATGCAAATTTAACTAGGAATCACTAAGTCTCTGCCCCACATTCCCAAACTCAAAGGTCTGTTAGACAGAAACTAAATTTTTTGCTACTGAGAACTGGCTGTTGTCCAGGATAAAATTGAATATATAGTTCCAACAAGGAGACATGAAATCCTTCAGAAGGAATTTGTCACTTACTGTTAAGTAAACTATAACAAAGTAACTCACATCACAAAATGATGACAAATAACGTGGCAGGTATGACATATGGGAGAAAATATATATATATATGTGAAAGGTTCAATATGTAAGATACAGTCCCTCCCAGAAATTACCATTAAGGCTAGTGCTGTGCATTTGTCATGCACTGCAGTGACAAATATGATTCCTTGTCAGGGACAGAGAGACAGTCAGAGCCAAGGAAATCCCAGGATCCTCTCTGATTTTTCCACTTCAAGGAAACTTTAGACTGCTTAAATGGTAACACTTCAAAGACCCAGGCTTTGAAATACGATCTTCAGGTTATAAGGCTGATGCTAGATAACCAGATGTGACTTTCTGCTCTGTGTTTTCAACTGGCACTTAGTTCCTTACATTATTGCAAGTTACACTGCTCAGCAGCTTCAGTTGAGGTAGATTTCTAGTTTCTGGGATAGAGGTGAAAAAATTACATTGATATCTATAATTTCTGAACCAATTTATTTTGACTCTTCAGGGAGATGCCTACCCTTATCTTTGTCACTCAGTTCAGATAGGAAGGCTGTATCCCAGGTGTTTTAAGATATAAAACCTTAGCCAACAGGTGCATGCACAATCTAAGAAGAATCCTGAAGGTTTCACATTCCCGAGCAGACAGTTCCTAGTTAACCCTTGGACACTTATCTTTCTTTCAGGACAACCATTTTTTTTTTTCCCCTGCACAATTTTATTGTCCATAGTTCAATTTCAGCTTTACAGGAAACATGAAGCATTTGACATATATCACTAAGGCTTCATTTATTCTCAGTTAATCATTTCCTGCTTGTATCTCATTTAAACAGTGAAGCCAGTTTTGCTGGAATGAACAGGGAAACACCGAGATTCGCACAGCAGGGAGGTTAGTAGTGAGCAATAGAATACACACAGAGTAGATCTGCACCTTGCAGTAGATTCCTGACATATTCAAGGTATCTAGAACTGATCTGCATACTGCAGAGACAAGGTTATGAGAAAAGCTGGCCTGGTTCATCGTAAAAGGCAATAAAAATTATTTAAATCCTTATATATATATATGTGTGTGTGTATATATATACAGTTAATTGCTTATCCTAAAGTATAGCCAAAGGTGACRTATTTGGTCACTAACCAGTACATTCCCTGACAAGCCTGAAATGGATTCCATCTTCCAAATCAAACATGGATTATTTCTGAGGTTTCAGGCTCTTTGCACTATACAGGATTCATTTCTTTTTAAACTACTTACAGGTGCTTCATCTGAGATCTAAAATCTCTAAACTATATTTGTTATTACTATGACTAAGTTAAAATATCCTTATTTTCATCTCCAACATGCTCAGGTTTGATCTTTTTCTGAAGCCTGACCTAAAATTTGCATGAAGAGATACTTCACTGTCTACTTGGCTATGCACTACTTCGGCAGTATCGCATTTCTCAGAGTACTAGATTACGTGTAGGGTAAAGATATGCCACAGAGTGGAAATGAGGTGAAATTAGAGAGATTTTACATTGCTTTAATATGGCATCAAGCAGCCCAACAGGTCTGTATAAGTGAAATGGAGCAAGTTTTAACAGGTCCTACAGTACAAGTTTGAGGAACCTGGAGCTCAGTTTTGAAAACCCATTTTTACATAAGTAGTTTCTCTGAAGTCAGTAATGGAAGCAACCACATCATTAAAAGTTGGAGACATCAGGCTGTTTGATTCAATTTATTAATTCTGATTTTGACTCCATTAAAGGGATCCTTTTCACAGGATTACGCAKCTGGGTTATTACATGGGTATAGGTGAGCTGGCAGAGATATAGGAATGGTAAGTACCTTTGGAAAATACTTCCAGGAAAAAGAAAACACCTAATTTATGTAATTGTTTGCTTTTTCATTTATATTATGTTTGTAATACAGGTTATTTTTATTTAAGCTTATTTTGCAATATCTCTGTGCATAAGGGCTTGGGGTACAACTTCTGCTGGACAGTGCCTGAACTGTCCAACCCAAATCCTGTTTTCCTCTACTGTTAAAGGAGGAGGTCGACATGGAATTTAAGTTGATACCCAACCCTCACATATAATATGGACATTTAAGTAAATGTACAACCTTTTTTTTTCTACAGTTTACATACAGAAGACTTACCATTAACAGCTTTTTCATAGTTCTTCCCAAGGTTTATTAAATTCCTCAGACCCGGATTGAACTGTTCCATAACATTCTAGTGAACAGAAAATAAACTGGTGTTACAGTCAAGGCAATTCAGCAGTGGATGAAAATCTTTGTCTGAATGATCTAGATTTAGATCTAGATTTATTTTCTGTATATACAGTTTATAAAGCCTAATGGAGTCACTGTGAAAAGAAGAAAGGCAAAGGGAAAGGAAATTCAGCATTTAAGATAAGAAATAAAAAAAAGAAAAATAGGGTAAACTTTTTTTTTTCAGTTGAGGTTAAAGAGAAATCTGGCTGTTTATTACGTAAAAGGATGCCAAGCACGTGACCAGATTTTGATGGTGAAATAAGCGCAAGAGGAAAACCTTTTCTCCACTACTAATTATTAAACAAAGAGAGAAAGAGAGAGAGAATGAGAGAGAGCCAGCAAACAGCTGCCCCAGGGCAGATTCGGCACTTGCTATTTAAATGCAGCAGGGGAAATGGAAAGACCATCTTTTCTGTGTTACAGATAGCATTTACGGAAAGTAGTTCAGACATTTTTTAGTTTGAAAAAGCTCTTTTTTATAGTGTGAAGCTATAGTATTTCAGAAAGGAAAATTAAACTTATTGTCCTCAACTAAGCAGAGGAAGGGGGAGTGGAAGAAGTTTTGCCCACTCCAAAAAGAGAAGTCACAAAATCTGAGCTGTCCCTGTGGTATAGGAAAATTCCATTTTCCTATTTCCATACAGAGGCAATAACTATATTTTCCAAAATCAGTATTCCCAAATTCAATCCATCTTATTATGAGAACTGGAGGGGGGGAAAAAAAAAAAAAAAAGTAAAGACAAAAGTGCAGATATGTGATGTAAGTGCGGGAGCTGTTCAGTCCCTAGAATTGCCACCCGGATTTCCTTTAAAGATGCAGCATCTCACCCCCCTCTACTTCGGGAGATATGTGCACCTGAGCTGGGAAGRGGATCTGGCAGACTCTAGAATACATGTGCCTGGTAAAGCAACCAGATTCCAGCTCTTCCTTTACTCTTTTCCACACAGAATACAATTCTATGTAATATCAGCCACAAAATCTCAGGAACCCTTCAGTAGTGAAGACTTTTATTTATTTACCATAACATAAAAGCTCCATATTTCCACTTTCCTAACAAAAGTAGAACCAGCCTGTTATTCAAAATCTGAGAAACAAAGGAGGATCATGTGATATCAAAAGACACCAACTTCTTGAACTGTTACTAATTTTATGACCCAACTCACATCTTCCTAGGTGTTGTTCAAATAGCAGAAGGAATTCAAAACAGACAAGAAACAGAAGATACCAAACAAGTTAAATAGTATCAGGCTTTCATCCTACTCATGCTACTAACAGAATGAAAATATTTATATTTAGGATATACACAGAGCCAGAAAGAAAAGGGAATACCCTTACATTTGTCTTATTTTCAGACATGGTCACTTAGACATATATATATATACACATATATATATATAGGATCATACAAGATGACCTCTAGTTAACGTAAAAAGTGAAGAAAAAATCCCCAAACCTTCAAATCCCGCCAATACATAGAAGTCATGCTAAGTAATTCTTTTCAAGCAAGACACAAAACTTTCTTTCCTTCTTCCATTACATACTAGACTGTTACCATTTAATATACCTCACAACTGTACATGGTTTTGCTGGAAATGGATAAAATTATAGATTCGCATATGGGATTGAGCAATGACATCCTTTAAGAAAGGACTTCAGTATGAGTTTGACATCCACCCTATTGCTCTCCCAGCCTGTTAGCTGATTTTGACAATGTATAAAATCTGTTCATTGCTGAAGTACTTATTTAATGTAAGTTGRTCTCCATGCACTCTACAGGGCCTTTGCTCCTTGCCTGTCTCTCCATCTCGCCACTACCAAAGTCAAAACCCGAACTGTCAGTGTGTCTGTGTGGGTCCAGTACAAGAGCCTCCTTCAAGCAAGCCACGAGTCAGAAATGTAAGACAAGTTTCCTTTTAAATCTATAAATTTAACTCTGACTTTCCATTCTCTAGGCAATGGTATTGAGGAATTTGTAGTCCAAGCAATTATTTTATCATTGCTCTTTAACAGTGACAACCGATATGGTATTACATAGTGGTATCTCAATTCCAAGGGAACATGATACCAAGAGATACAAAACTATTAGGTTCTTATACCGTATACATATACAGTATACATGACACAAAACTGGACAGAGAGCTACAATACTTGGCCCCACTGCTTTATTTGTACAAATGTAACACAACTGGGGCTGGTTTCTGATCTATGCTGTTAAACTCTTGCCCATCCAGACACGATCGGTGCAAGGAAACTACTACTGCCCCGCGGCCCTTCATCTGCACCAGCTCACAAGCTGCCTCCAGCAATCATTGGGGCCAACTGGTGGTGCTTCAGTTGGGCCAACGACACCAATTCTAGAAACTTGGCAGGACAAAAATTCAAGCCTGCCCTTCCAAATGTTTAATTTACTACTATAAATCTTGCTGCCCTGCTGCTTTCCCCTCARCTGAAGCAGCTGCTCAGTGCCTCTCCTCCCTGTGCGAAGTTGGCTCTTCCTAGTTCCATCTCCTTGTGGTTCCCTCCCAGCAGAGTGCTGGAGAAGAGGTCTATARGAGTACATGAGTCAATGAATTACAGGAAAGGAGGAGTCAGTTAGGGCATGGTGTTAAGATACAGTCCAAGGACAGGGGCAAGAAAAAGTCTGCAAAAGTGGAGCGTATGCCCATGCATGGTGGGCAAGAATCCCAATGCCTCCTTGCATTGCCCCCCACTGGAAAACTTTTCCCAACACAGATCCTGCTTTCCCCTCCCCAAAGAGGTTACAGAAAAAAGCCCCCTACACCTTGCACCCCTGCCRCCTAACCAGAAAGCCTCATGGAAACAGGGTAACTGTTGATCTCAAAAATTCCAATTTTTTGGAATGAGTGTCTTAAGCATTCAAATGGACTGCAGCTTCCTTGGCATCTTCCAATTTTGATTCCAAACTGCGTAAACTGGGATGGCACCTGCGTCATTAACTGTTTTATATTTGGAAGAAGTGAATAAAACCCAGCAGGAACAGCCCTGCCCTGGAGAGTTCCCTCCTCTGAAACCAGACACCATCGTTCTTTGCTCTCGCTGGACCCAACAGGCATCAGGTATTCGCGCTGGGGAGATACGAAAGCACAGCAGGGCYGCCAAAGCACAGCACGGTCTCCGGAAGAATTCCAGTACATATGCCCCATGTGTGTGTAAAACTGGTGGGAGAAATGAAGAAACAATTTATAGCCCAGTGCCTCCTGTAGCTGGAAGGCACGCAGCTAATGGATTTTTTTCTCCATTGGACCAAGGAGGCTCTGGAAGTTTTTTCAATCTTTGCACTGCCACAGTGGGTGATTGTTAGCAGAAGCGTCTGATCCAGGCTCTAGACGTGAACGCCCGAGAAATGGCATAAACCTGAGCAATGGAAATTCCTCCCTGGAAATTGCCTGGTTTAGCACAGGCTATGCTTAGCTGATCCTCACAGTTCTGTGAAAGGCTCATCTACTTTCCTATTAAGGGTTTGTATGTGACAGAAGGACATAGAGCTTAAAATAGTTACCTTGTAGGTCTCCAAGATTATCTAATGAAATAATTTTTAGACCGTTTTTCCTCCGTTCAGCATTAGAAAGAGGCATTTTTTTTTTCCTACTGAGAACTCGATCCTCAGAGCAAATAAAATCTTGACCTTGTTTTTAGAGCTCTTTTTATAAAGCTAACCATCGTTGCCATCCTTGCAGTAGTGATGTTCCAAAAGACACATTCCAAAAAGAAATATCTGGAGCACTTTTTCCAAAAAGAGAAACTGCTCAGTGGCAACTCCCTTTTCAGGATCAGACAGACATTTAGCATGGCTAAGACATGTCTGATCATTTAAAGTGATTTTTGTTCAACTTACAGGGTAAAAAAAAGCTGCTTGAAAAATCAGCAAAACAACTGCTAGCAACAATAGCTTGAAAAACTATTTATTTTCAAAAGCTGCCTTACTAGTTCACAGTTTTCCTCATTTGCAGCTTAAGGAAAGGGTCATGAAAATGACTGTAGCAGAACACCAGTACAGAATGGCAATATATTGCATATATTAAATCCAGATCTGAAAACTTCCCAAACAGCAAGGCCAAAGGAACACAGAAGAATTTCCAGGCAAGAGAACCACAAATATAAAGTCGTCAAAAGCCGCAAACAGCATCTGGATTGTGTTATTTACAGTGCTGTGCGTAGCTATAATGCGTCTGTTGTTATCCAAACAGACAAGACAAAGCAAGAAAAAAAAAAAAGCTGAGAGAAAAACAATAGCTCTTCAAAGGTCCCAACACATCAGCCCTAGAGTGAGGAGCATAACCGGGGTGAGGAGCCTCCCAATTGCCACCAAGGTGTCCTATATGCTGGTGACACACTACCTCTCACCAGCAGAATAGGYAACTAGAAGAGAAGACCAGGAGGCACAGGATTAGATCCTAGAGCTTTCTATTATTTAGGATGAATGGAAACAAAGAGAAACACTTCCAAAATAGGCACCTGGAAACATATTTTTAATGCAGAGAATTTTACATTTGTTAGGAGTGTCCTTTCAAAAAAAAAAAAAAAAAAAAGGCTCAAGAGAGATATATCCTGGTCAGTCAAGTCAATAAATCATTGTATAATCCAGCATGCAAGTTTCTATGTGCTTTTCACCACATGAAACCAACGAGAGTCACCCAGCCCCGCAGCAAGGAGCTCACTGAGGAGGAGCGAGCCTGGTATTTGCCCTTGCTGTGTATCCATAGTCGCGTATCCGTAGTCACTCTTCCTCAATTCCCGATACTCGTGAACAGTGTTAATCTTCAAAACAAACGAGGTCCTTTGTACAAGCGCCTTCCTGTGAGCCGCAGCTTTGCCTTTGGCCCAGAGGAGACAGAGCTGGGCAGGTAGCGGCGGCCCCGCGCCGTCCCGCGGGCGCTCTCTGAAGGAGGGCAGCACAGTTGGGTGCAAATCTGAAACGGTAAAACTAACACGGAAAGGTAGGTCTTGATGCCCAGTGCTATGCATGTTACTGTCACTACAGCTATTCTTAGCTAATCTTTGAGCAATCACTGATAGTAGATAAAGTTGTTACTCCTCTCTTCAAAAAAGAGTGCAGCTGAATTTTTCAGTAAAGGTTTTAGCGTTGCTGTGTGATGTTTAAGAACTCACTTGAGAAGATTCAAAACCCTGACAGAAGGTAAGGCATAGTGTTCCTCAGCACTTAAAGCATTATGAACACTGTTGCATCTTATCTTCCCCTCCAGCTTTGGAAATCCACAACAAAGCTCACATGAGGGCAGGACAAAGCCCTTCACACATCTGCTGGTAAGTTATCTCTGTTATAAATTAGCATGATAATTTTGTTTTAGAATGTGCTTAGCAGAAYGGAAACAAAAAAATCAGGATGCTAGAAATTATTCAAAAAGACCAAATGTTACGAGTAATTATTAATCAGCTTGTTGGAACACTTCTTGTTTAAGAGCAACATTAATACATCACCTATCAATGGGTCTCAAAAACTTATTCGGGTTATGAACACGTGACCCAATTTAAATAGGTATAGCTACAGCACTAATAAGGTCAAAATTGATAATCTGCACTAAGATAAGTTCTGTTTTATACAGAAAAACAACAAAAGAAATGCAAGGCCCTCCCTTCCTGCCAAGTAAGATTTATATTTCAGTAATTCCATTCAGTGACTGCTCATTTCAGTTCTGCAGCATGTGCTAGGGTCTTAGGCAAATTGTAACTACCATAAATTAATGCCATAGTCTATTCTAATTGCAAGTCTTTTTTAAATATAGGAGCATGAATGTTTTTAACTGATCAGATATATTTCTATTATAAAGCAATTTAGCCAGTAAAATAATTCTGTATGTCCTTGTTCAATCAAGAACACAGCCCTCTATGGAGTAAGTAAACTAACATGATTTTTCAGTTGTCTCATTATACACTTTGGGTGATTATCAAAGGTTTGGGGTAACGTTTACTTGTATAACTGAGAAATATACAGATATGTAAAAGCAAGGCTTTCAGTGTTTACTACTCACACCAGTGAATTTAAGCTTATCACCCTTATCAAGGGCTCTGGAAACTCCAAGCCGTGGAGCGATACACGAGATGCTCGCGCAAGACTCGGACTGCAAAGGCAGAACGATGGGTCTGTAATTCAGTATATTCTTGCTGTGTCTCCTTCCCCTCCATAATAGCCTGTGTCACAGTTAGGTGACAAATTGCCAAATTTTCCCTTCTACACAKCAGTTAAAATGAAGCCTTATCAGCCGCAGTGACACAGTGCCTGGTCACAGTTCTCCAGGGGTTGCAGACGGGCATGATTTGCAGGGGGACTTGTATCTGTGCCAAGGGCCACCTCATCGGCAAGGGCAGTGTCACCCTGACGAGGCTGGCGGCACCCATGGTGAAAGAAGGGCTGTGGCCTTCCTTAGTCATCGTCTCCCACACCCCTGGGCTGCATTTCGCACGTGCCATTCCCATTGTACATTAAAGTGATTCTCCAGGTATTACATAAGAGCAAACGTCAGCCTCGATTTCTGCGTGCACACATGCGTGCAGTTGTGGATTATGGTGTTTATTTACTTGGTTAGCTAAAAACAGCGTTGAGGTATTTGCTTTCTTATGTTGCTGCCCACAGAGAGGAGAAATGAGATAAAAACACAAGGTCAGCACTTAGCCACCTGATGATGTTCGCAAGTTAAAGCTTCACTTAATGTACCTTGCTATGCATTTAATAGAGCCAGTGGATTAGCATTAGAAGTAAGAAAGAATGGAAAACAGACTAGCAAGACACGGAGTTTCCTTTTCAGTTATTTTCCAGCTCACCCCAAGTTGACTTTTGGACAAGCTGACAGCCTGTGTTTCATCCTGAGAGCACAGATACCTCTCTGCGTTGCAGTTAACTGGCCTCTCCAGACCAAGCCTTTCTTGATGGCAGGAGAAGCAAACACTGGTGTGGCCGATGTTACCAACATCGGCGGGGCGCTTTGAGCACTGTATTGCTGTGACAGCACCCAGCAGGAGCAGAACAACATTAGTATTACTGGAGGACAGAGAGGAGGCTCGTGACGAGAGACTCTAAGCGAGCGACCTGTAATCGCAGTCCCAGCAAACGCCGAACACACMGGCCAGTCCTCTGTCCTTCAGAGGCGAAGAATGTTCAAGAGTTTAACTTTGATAGAGAACTATGTTCAACCAGACCTGAAACCCTCTTCTCTATCTAAAGGAGCTTTCATAGCCTATCTGGATAAAGTTGCAGCTCTTAAGGGGGGCCAGGCATGAGGGTTTCCAGCCCGCTGAGCACTGGCGCTGTGGTGCAGCACAGCAGACCGCTCCAAACACCCGCAGACCTCTCCAAATACCCACACGGGAGACATTTCATCACCCTGTCAGCATTAACTTCACATTGCTGTGCTTTGGCTGGCTGTGTCAGCCTTGAATATACATTTGAATTAGTTATGAAAAGAAACAGTAATTAAAAAAACACACACACAACAGGTAAACTTTCCCAGGAAATAAGTAATAAATAGAAGGGAAGTTTTTTTTWATTTTTTCCTGCCATTATTTTAAAGCTTAATTTTCATAATGTCCATTAGAAATCCAGGAAGGTGAGCATTTTTCTGCCCTCTGCACTGTGAAGCCCCACTGTGTCACTGAGGGAATCGTCCRACACAGCAGCCCGGCCCCGGCTCCCTTCTCCAAACCCGTCTGCCTCCCTTTCTGCCCTGCAATCCTGTGTTTGCTGATGCCTTTTCCAAGAAAAAGCGATTTATGCTCAATTATGGCCTTGCCGTGCACGTAAGTGATATAAAAAAAGCCCTTGACTGTTTATGCGAAAGAGCTGCATGATTCCAGTGGAAGAATTTACACCTAAGTAAACTTTTTGCCCCCACTGGCCGTTCTGCCCGAATTCGATACCTCCGCCCAGAGCGAGTAAACAGAAAATGGGACGTGGCACCAAGGTAGCTCTGCGGAGCAGCTGCCCGGAGCGCTGGGCAACAACAAAACTTCCTGTGAAAGTACCCAGGGCCTTTAGAGCATAACAGAAACTGATCTTCGGAAAYGCGAAAACAGCCGATAGCAAAACATGAAGGTTTGGCACACAGTGAGCTGGAAGGAAAGGCCAGTGCCCCGACAGCCTCTGGCCCCAGGCTGCAGACACAGCTCTAACTTTAGCTGCAGGATTAAAGCACACTGGCAACTTTGAGCATTTTCGCCCAGTATGACACAAAGCCAAGACTGTGGCTCCAACACCGCAGTTATTCTCCAACCAGTACCATGAGTTTTCTAAGGGCTTTACTCCACAAAGGAGGCACCTTTGGAGCATGACTAGAAAGACTGTGCTTTGCATGGGGACACCGCAAAAAAAAAAAAAGAGACCTACGAGGCTTTTAAAACAAAACGTTGAGTTTGGGGAGAAAAATAAGTAAGTGAAAGGAGAAGAAAGGAAAGGAGGTGGGTCGAGCGCCCGTCGCCTCGGAGCCCGGTCGCGGCAGCTCGGGGCTGCGGGGGGGTCCTAGCGCGGCCGGGAGCCGCTCGTGGCGGCCGAGAGGCGGCGGTGCCAGCGGGGCGAAGGCGGCGGCGGCCGCGCGGGCTACTCACGCGGTAGGTGCTCTCCGTGAGCCTGTTGACCTCCTCGGGGTTCCGCGACATGGTGGCTGCGCAGGCGGCCGGCGGGACGAGCTCCGTCCCCACCACGAGAGCGCCGCTGCCGCCGCCGCCGCCCCGGCCGCTCGCGCCGCCGCCGAGAAACTGTCAAAAACTTGCGGAACCGGCCGGGCGGCGCCGCGGGGCCGCGGCGGGGCGGGGCGCAGCGCGGCCGCCTGACGCGGCGCGACTGGCCGGGCGGGCGGGGCGGCCCGCGCCGCCCCCACCTGCGCCGCCGCCCGCGAGGCGCGAGGGCGGATCCCCGGGGAATCGGGTAGCTTTGGGCGAAAGAGGCTGCCTCGCTTGGCCCCGCGCGATAAGAGAGGGGGGATGCGGCCCGTGCCCTCTCCCCGCGGCGCCCGTCCAGCCTGGGAGCAGGTTTCTCTGTCCCAGATCCCAACCCGGGGCCCGGCGGGGCCCCTCGCCCAGAGCTGGGTCTGAGGGGCGCGACCACCAACGAGACCCGCCCGTCTGTCTCCACTGGAGCAGCCTGCGCCGTTTAGGCGTCCTCGGGCTGTAAGTAGCCAAACAAATGTTGGAACACCTTAAAAAAGGATAAAATATCTCAGAGATTGGGAAATGGAGACAGCTGGGTGGCAGGGACCTGCTGGTGGGGTGGTGTTGGGAAGAGCTGCTAGGACTMGTAACCCTGGTATGTGAGGCCGGCCCCGGCTCCGCTTCCCAGCACATGAGGCCCCTGGTGTTGGACACCGCTTGTCTTGGTTGCTGTCTCGTCCGTGGTTTTTGCCCAATTTATTGCAGCAATAAAATGTCGGGAAGCRTGCGGCAAAGCCTGGACTTGGAGCTGACCCCGCAACGTTGGAATCTCTCGTGGGAGGAGGTTGTTATCGGGTTTCGGCAGTCGTAAAAATCAGTTTGTTCAAAYGTGCAGTGGTGCTTGTGGCGTTTGCGCTACATGTAGTTCACCTTTGGGGAAAAGTGAGGTGGAACCTTGAGTACAGCCGGAATGCCAGGGAGAGAGGAAGTTTGATGGGACGTCACCCTCCCAAGCAAAGTCTCCTCAGACTACTAATATTTACTACCTTAATGGCCTTTCTGTAATAATGCAGTTTATAGTGTTTTAAAACACTATAGCAGTTTTTAAAGAATACCCAGGYGGGCAAATGTAGCCACCAAGAAAGAATCCTTACTTTGGAGTAGCAGTTGCTTTTGTTGTTTTACTTCTGTACAGTTTAAAGAAAAAATGATCATAGATAGCTGAGACAATGAAATTATGAAAAGCCTGTTTCTGATACTTGAAATTAGCATTAGAGGAAATTATTCACAGAACCAATATGTGATTTAGTTGTATTTTGCTGAGAGAAAACATTGGGCTGTGTTCCTCTAGAAATTGTATGTTAGTATACAAATAATAATGTGGAAAATAATTTTCCTCTTTATTTATATTTTCCTGTTTCATGGGGTTGTATTTTTTTCCCAAATACTGAGAATATTATATGTGTGAGACAGCATTTGGAAACATTTTCTATCTTTCCTTATCATTAGAGATATTTTGTGTACAATATTCATAATTGGTAGTGTTCTGTATTGTTTCACTATTCTGTTTAAATTTGTGACTGAAAACCTTGACATTTGACATGCAAATCCAATTCTTAATTTTCAAACACCACATGCATAACTTGACAGTTTGTAGTACAAATAGTACAAAATACAAAGCTTTCAGATCTTATATTCTTTTAAAGTTAGTATTATGTTACGGCCTTAGCTGAGAGGAATCCTGATGTGTGCAAGTAGTGTATGTTTAGAATGGGTGAAGGAGATCCTACTTGCGCAAATGACTTAGGAATGTTCTTAAATTTAAACGTGCAGCAGTTCTTTAGTCATGTACTTTTTTAATTCAGAATATTCTGTTGTATCATACTCATCAATAACATCAAATTTTGGCTGCTGTAGTATTTCAGTTTCGAAACTCCTAATTATGCATTTTGTAAGTGTTTCTTAGTGACTCTGAATTCAGAGGTTTTTTTTAACCTTGTGCTAAGGAGCAATTCAGAACCTACCTGTGATCATCAATTACATATGCTATCAGAACTGATTCATGTAAATACTGATATGATAACTTTTTTTGAAACTTTTAACACAGATTATTTCAATGGCTAGAGAGGTGAAGAAGGGAATTTTCTTATTCTTGTGGTGAAGTTACTCTGTCATATAATTATGTCTTTTCACTCCATCTTTGTACAGCATCTCAAGTAATTGCCTCTCCAGGATAATTTAGGTCAGAGGAAACCAATAGGTCAGTAGGTCCCCTCGTCTAGCCCGCATCATAGCAGGGCTGACTTCAGCCCTGTGCTGCTCGGGGCTCCAGTTGAATTTTGAGTCTCCAGAGTTGGAGATTCCATAACAAGTAGTGTTGCACTCAAACAGCAGCTGTTTCAGTCCGGTCTTCAACCTCTGTTTGCAACAACCTATAACTCYGCAAATAAAGGAAATCCTCTGAAGCGTTCTGGGGGGGATTATTGCTGTGTTTTATAGGTGCTTATCTGCCGAGGTATCTGTTACCCACCCCACAGCATAGACCTCCTCTGTGTCAGACCCAGGAAACTGTTTACATGCTTTGGCATTAGCTTGTAACATGCTGCCTTTTAAGAAGATAAAACTCCTSTCCTTCCTCTCTATCTTTTGCTCTGCCTCCCATTACACTCTCCAGATCCCAAGACAGAAGTGTCTGTAGGCCTGTGGTCATGCATAATCTTCAGCAGACCCTCTGGAAACGGTCAGTTTAAGTGAGTACTTGGGGCATCAGCCCCCACCTGTGAGCTGGTCTCTGTGGCGGTTTGGACCGTAGTGGGTCCCTGACGGGAGCCACGAGGCACAGGGGCTGACGTGGAGGTTGGRCCCTTTGAACCTGGGCTGATACCCAGGATCCCCCGTATACCCCTGTAAAAAGCAAACTGTGGGCCTGAATCCTGCAACTGATTCCATGTGGGCAATGTAGACATTGTGATGTCTWCATTGTATGTAGCAACGTAGATTTGATTACAAAACTGCAGTCAAGAAATCAAATCAGAGCAAGTGCTAGTATTCATTCCCAGCAGAAGGCCAGTTCTCCTTTGTAGCATTTAAACTTTTGAAGACAAGAATCACCAAAAAAAATCCCTATGCAGTTGTCAGCTTTCTTGAGTTTCATAGTTGTAGCAAGGCAGTAGTATCATCCACATCTTTTGAAAAAAATACATAACTCGGAAATAATCCTTTGAGTAGATACATGTATTTCATTAAAATCAATGATGTTTATTAAGTATAATTGTGTTTTTGTAAGGGTCCTATTTGCATCTCAGTTAAATATACAAATATACTTTGGAAACTATTTAAGTGCAGTGTAATGACCCATTAATGTCARCTCATCATTGAATCTTCAACATGTGTTTTAAACAGCTTAATGTGACTGTAAGTAATTACATAAATTGTGGCTAAGCAGTGATAGCATATGCATGATATAGCCAGCTGTGGCCTATTTCATTCCCTGTGGTCATTAGCAGGCATTTAACTCAATTAAGGAAAAAAAATGCACATAGCACATTATTTAGTGATATCAGATGACGTTCAGAGTTGTTTCAGGGTGGGAATAACACTTTCTGAGCAGGGAATTAAAGTGACTGTCAGCTTGTTTTCTGCTGAATGGATTACTTTTAAAAGTGGAACAACCAGGAGAAAGTCACCTTGTTCCCTCGTCTGTTGTCCTGAGCTGGTTTTAAGACAAATGAGCAGTACCCCAGATCCACAGGTCAATTAAATAAGATATGAAGTGCTCTAATCAAGTGAAACAATAATGCTTAATTTAAGCATAGTGTTAATCTACTCAGCTTTATGGGGGAAAATTTTCAAGGAGGTGCAAAATGCTTTTTATAATCTTCCATAAGATTTCTCTCTTTTTTTTCAGACTTTTTAAATGGAGCAGTATTTTGTCTTTGCTTTGTATCCTGATATTGTATGTTTTGGTTTCTTCCTTGACAAATTACTTTGGCTGTATAAAGTGAATTATAATCAGATTTCTTGACTGTGGATGTTCCAGGATGTATCCTGGAAACAGGATAAAGCATGTTCTTTTTGAATTTGCATAGATTTAGACAAAATTAGGGTTTACAACCATCTAGCCAGCACTACTGAGAGCAGTARTGACCTCTTCATGTTGTTTACTGAACATTTCATTCAAAATTGTTATACTCCCACAGCTTATGTTGGCTCATTTCTTGCGGAGAGTAGATGTGCTTGCCTTGTTTCGTGTGTTGTGTCCACTAGATGGCAAGCAAACTACGCGTGAAGGAACAAAATAAGTTTATACAATTCTAATGCTCAAGGTTTTCTCAAAGTATTATGTAAAGTAACAGGATAGATACGAGTAGTGAGCAAGCAGAACAGCCTTTATATTGCTCATAAGCAGCCTTGGACTTTTTTTTTAAGGAGTGTAAGTACTGTTAGGATGTTCATGTTATTAAAATCTAAAAATGCCTTGGGATTCAATTTTCCTTTGGCTGTTGGCTCACTACTAGTGCTGGCTATATGGTGAATTACTTGTTACAAACTTCTAATCCATTTAAGTTCCATAGTTTTATGATGTGAATCATGCCAAAAACACAGCATTTTAAATATCTCCTTGCTTTGTTTTCTTCCTTCGCTAATTTGTCTAGTGGGGGATTRACTGACAACAGGTTAAATGCTTAAACTGATTTCACCTTGAGGCAAAATGTAGAGTACTGCAGCTCAGTGTAGCATAATACATCGCTGACCTTACTGCTATCAACAGATTGCGTATTAACAGTGGAGTCGGAATTAGCAGTGTTTATAATGGGGGGAAAGAGAAGGGAGCAGGGGCTGCTCGTCTCTGGGACGTTCTGCCTGGACCCCTGCTGACCAGCACTCGCTTTGAGGMATCTCTGGGCTCCAGGCCTATGGCTGTGAGGTGTAACTGTTCATTTCTTTCGTGTTTTTTCAGCTCAAAGTATCTGAACYGATGGGAGGTCTGTGTTGCCACTTGCCTGAGCAGGGTTTGTGCAGTGACAGTGCAGGTAGGTGCTGCGTGCCCTGGGGCAAGGTGTGGGCTGCGGGAGTCTGCGCTGGGAGCCGTGGTTGTGCACGTGCAACCTGCAAGGCAGGTCCTTGGAATGAGCTTTTCTCAGATTTATTTATTAGATTTTATTATCAAGATAAGTTTGTGCTGGAAGAGATCCTGCATGCCATTTAGCCTGTGTTATGTGGATGATGCAAGGACTAGGATTTAGGAAGGAACTAAGAAGCTTGTTTGGTTGTCACTTAAGCCTTTCACTGTAGGAGGGGAAGTAGTTGGCCTTGGAGAACTGTAAGCTGAGCCAGAGATGTAAGTGTGGTCCTAAGGCATTACTCTTCCGTAATACCAAGTGTTAGATCTGACTGATGTCAGCTAGGACTTGTTTTCTCTTGTATTACAACTGAGCATCACCTTGGTTGTGAGGAAGAAAGTTTTTGCAGTTTCTTCTAGCCTTTTTGTGCAAAGACTAGAGTTTCAGCCCCAGGGCTTTCTAGGTATTTTTAGAGCTCCCTTGTGTCCTGGAACYAGAAGATCTTGAATCTGGTTGCAAGAGATAAATGGAATTAGTTTTATGCTGCTTTTTACTGCCACTCTAACCTAAAATTCACTGAAGCAAATATGAAAATTCTCATTAAATTCTTATAAATGGATGCTATGTTAAATTGTGAAACTCTTTTAGGAATGGAAAGCCCGTATGATGTTGCTTGTCCAAAACAGAAGAGAAGGCATGGAATAGTCTTCCTTTTGACCCATCTTATTTTATGAAGCTCATGATTCTTTTTGTTAAACTTGGGACAAAATTGTGATTTAACTAGAGTCAGTGAAGGTTTTCCATTTTTTTCAGTGGAGCCCATCTTTCATGTTTACTCTTTTGGTTTGGTTTAAGTTTTGAGTAATATGAAGTTTTTAAAGAGGAAACTGTTCTCCAGAAACTCCTCAGTRCAAGTGAAAAGCCTCTCTGAAATGTACTTTCATACAATTTCTTCCTTCTGTCACTCTGAAATGTCAACAGGTAATGTGCTATTGAGCACATTACACTCTCATTACCTGCTGTGCATCAGTCATTGATCATGCTGTATATGAGCTCATGAAGTGGAATTTCTCTTTAAAGCCTTTTCCATTAGCATTGAGGAATATAAATATTTTCCAGCTTGTCTTATGTAAAGTTTTCTTTCTACCCACATTGTTACTATTGTAATACTGCTTAGCAACTAAAGTTAATCGAATTAACAACAGCAACAAAAAAAGAAAAACAAAACAAAAAACCAAACCCAACAACTCCCTTTTTACATTAGAAAGGCTTAAGCTACAAAATTCAGACTTCAGTTTAGATTTAAAATTTCCAGATATTCATTGATCCGGTACTGCTTTTATACCTTAAGTGTAAAAAGTCAAGAAAATGATCCAGTTCTGCTTGGGGTATTTTGTACCTGGCATTTACAAGCCAAGATATAAGGATGAAGATTGTTACATACATAGTAATTAATATATATTTAAAGAAAAAAAAAAGACGCTTCTGACTTCCCTTTCTGGGAAGACCCAGAGAAGACTGCATGTTTTGCCAGGAATTTTTTCTGCATCAGTGTACTAAGTCCCCTTCYTCCACCAGTTTGCAGAACAGATGGTTACTCTATCTCATAAAATTTCTGAATTCTTCAAAACRTGCACTGATCTCTAAGGGACGGGGGATGCAGCTTTCCTACAAGTCCTGTAACATTTCAGGAGCAGTGCTSCGTTACTGTGAGACCTTAACTGCATTCTGGGGAGTGTAATGAGTTTAGGTCTTTCTGTTTCCCCTATTTTGCTCTTCAGGCAAAAAGGATATTGTAAATGATAAAGGAGAGATAAGAGCTATAACTGTCAGTGCACAATGGCAACATTACAAGGACTGACAAAGGGGAGGGCTGAAATTAGTGTTTTTATGATTGCCTTTGTGTTCATAGTAGAGTGATGGTTGTGAAAAGAATAAAAGCACAATCAGGGACCAAAATCTGTACTCGCAGCAGTCAAAAAGATGAAATCACGTATTTGCAAATGGACAGGAACATTTTGAACTGCTTGTTTAGTAGCAGCAGTGCAAACGGGTATTAGAATAATTATGGGCAATAAGGAGCAAAAGAGATGATTAATTTATTTGTTTTTTTTTGTCCAGGGAGGTAGTTTTCCAAGACTTGAGAGAGCTGTTGCGACAACCTAGCATCAAGTCAGAAATTATGTCAAAATGACCAAGTCAAATGGGGCATGTGACTGGAAATGCAAAACCATGCACTGCCTACGTTGATGGATAACTTCAGAGAAATGAACATTTTGTTATGGTGATTCACTAGCTAGCAGCTGGATATTTTTCTCAAAATAATCAGAAATATTCAGCTTGTGGAATGCAGCCAAGAATTGGTGCTGTTTGGATATTGTTAATGGGTTAATGATAAAATATGTAATATTTAGTTAGCTCTTTCAAGTCTTTTATCCAGCAGCAGCACAGAAAAGACAGACAGAGTGGCTGTTGGCTCAACTTGTGCAGGAAAAACATGTAGGGAACAGTCAGCTCCCATACCTACTGCAGGCTTCTCTCCAAGCCCAGGTGTGGGGAAATTCCTAAGCAAAATGAAAGCAGGGATGCTTGTTTCTGCTTTTGTGTTACTCCTAGCTGTCAGCACAGTTCACCAAGAAAGTTGTTAGCAGCACAGGAACTAGAGCGAGGCTCTTACTTGAATTCTGTTTGATGTTAATGCTGCTCTGACTCACGCTGTGATCTGGATTTTAGCATAGCTGCTATAAAGTTTGAGGGCTGAAGATGGAGCTGCCTGGCTGCCACCCAGCCTCTTGGCGCAGGGGCGGCTTGGATCAGGCTCACCTCAGATTTTGAACCTCTTTTCCTTTGGCAGCTTTGAGTCTGTCTCTTGTTCGATTTCTTGGATTTACAAATTCTTACCCTCCTTCCAGCTACTGTTTATCGATAGAAGAAAATTATAGTATTGTATAAAATAAAATACAGACATGCAAATTAACAGAAACTGGGTTCCCTGTTTGGGTCTGTAATAGTATTATACTCCCTTTCTCTGTGCCTTCTCTGCATATTTTGTGTTTCCTTCCCATCTCCATTTCTGTCTGCATTCATTGATTGCAGATATAATATTCCCCATATCAAATTCAGAGCGATAAAAATAGGCTGCAGTGCAGAAAATATTTTAAAGAGAGAAGCAGCTTCAGTTGATGTAGTAGTATTGGAAATGAGAGTAGTGACACACGAATTTATTTGTGCAGGGAACTGTTAGTGGAGTTTCTTGTTTATGCGATTTCACTCTTTTTACTGATTCGTTCTCGCCTGATTTCAGAGATTGTAGTGACCGTGTAGAAACACAGTGTGTCCTGAATAACTCACATTCTTTAGAGTATGATTGGTGTGAGGCAAGAGGACTAGCAGGAACATATTAAATGGGTATGAAGCATGGATATATAGCTCTTTATTTTTTATGAAGTTGTGAAAGTCTGAGTGATGGTTTTTACTAACTGTAAGCAGGTAGGTCTCCAGGATGCTTATGTACCTGCTGCATGTACAGTGATGTGAAGTAAGCCTGGAGCAGCACCCTGTCCACTACTTCCTCATGCTTTTATTTGTTTAAGCCAGGCTCTTGGGTATCTGTTTCTGTCTTAATGCCTGCAGATTTATTCATATAACTCCCCTTGAATTGGATGATATTATACTATTTGCTCTCTAGAGAAAATAATTAAATGAATTACTAAAGCATAAAATACTTGACTTAAAATGCTTAAATATTCCATTTGATGCAGTTATATATAGTTTAATGTAATTTTTATCAGAGGAAAATACGAGAGCAGTAGAATGCTTTGTGCAGCATCCTCTTAGTCAGAATGCTTTGGCTTTCATCTCCGTTAAATGGGATGCTAATTAACAGTTGATTCCAGTTTTGTCAAGGGTGCCGTGATACATTCTTAAACAAGCCCACGTTGTGAAAAAGGTCTTATTTGTATATAAATTAATAGTGAGAAGTCAGTGCAATAGTGTTATTGCTATATATAAATGCAGACTTCTGGGTGCAATTGCAAGTACTGTGCCATCTTACAAGGTTTCTAAAATAAGAGAGGAATTTAGTCTACTGGCTGACTCAACAGCAGGCATTGCTCCTGGGAAAGGCTGTTAGTCCAGCTTAAGCACAGTTATTGCCAGTGAAATGAATACGACCAGTGATGGAGCAGGTAGGGGAATTCATCCCTCCCTTGGAGGGAACAGGCATGAAAATGCAGTTTCAGAAGAGCTGCATGAGACACTCGGCAGCTAGTGGGTGTCTGTGAAGTTCCCAGTGTCTCAGCCAAGAAAGCGATCAAATAACTGCCAGTGGATACAAGCTACTGATAGCTAGAGGAGTTTTTTTTTCTGGATTTTTTAAAAGAGTGTAATTAATTGAAGTTGATCTATTTTGAGGGATGATTTAATTTCATCAATTTAATGCTGAGATTATTTAAATGTCATTTATACAAATTAAAATCTTTAGTTTCCTTTTTTTTTTCCTTCTTAGATTTTTGGATTTCTTGTATGTATGTCATCTGATTAAAATAAGCTGTCACTGGACACAATATTGACTTAAGGGATGTCATCCTAATACCCACTGTCTTCATGCAATTGTCYCTGTTTCCTGCTAAATCACTTTCYTTCTGTATATGGACATTTATACAGCAACTGCATTGTACTGAAGCTTGAGCACTGTCCACTAATGAAAGAGGGATACAAAGAAAAGGAGATTTCCTCCCTTCCCACTAGAGAAGAACATGTATAGATTTCATAGTCCAGATATCCTCTTTCCTCATGACATTCATTCAGCACCAATGGTTGAGTTCGCTTCTTCCTTATTTTATGAACTGAAACTCAATCTAAGTGCAAAACTCATCTTTTTCAAACTAACTTTCCTTTCTGGGCGTGCTAGGAAAGTCCAGCATATAATGGCCCTGCTTGTTGCTGATATTTCCTGGCAAGGAAGAGAGATGTTCAAAGCTTGTCCCTCCCTGGGCAGCACCCTCACGTGGTGGTGCTGGAGCCCTGGGTGCTTTGTAAATACAGTGCAATGAACTTAAACTTGGCATTTATTCCAGCTGCTCCCAAGTTTGTGCTTTGGCTCATAAACAGCTTAAGCTATAGGACAGTGGTGATTCCCACTTCCTTGTGTGCTTGGTCTCTATCTCACAGTTATTTTGAGCAGGTTCTGTGCTCTGCCGGCTTCCCAGCTAGAATCCATTTAGCAGATCTCCCCCAAAGTGTGAGAAACTAATATGTTTTGTTCATCTTTGAAGTAGCTTTTACGTCATCCTGTCCATCCCCCTCCCAGTACTTTTCTCCCAGTGATGCAGATGATTGGCTTTAGGTCAGTGAAACCTAGTGCTATTTAACATTTCTGACTGTGGACGGATGTGCAAATGTAAGAAGAAAATTGGTATGATATAAAATGTAGATGTTAGAGATATGCTACTGAGGTAGTTTGCGTCTGAATATAAAGGAGGACATTTGAGTTAGCGCTGAGTTAGAGCTGAAATTAAGTTAGAGCTTTTGGCACCAGGAAGTGCAGTTTAAAGCTTGTATGCAATTTGAATGCTTGTGTGAATTTGAATATTATTTGCGTAAAATAAGAGATAGGCTAATATTTTTAGAATAGGAATTAAAAACATTTCAATGCTTGTAAGAATATTAGAGTAAAACAAAAATACATGTTGATACAACCTATGGTATGATCCAGCTTTTACCAGCGCTCGCTGATAGTTATCTTTGGCATGTGAGTAGGTGCTCTGCTGTGGCAAGGATACACATTTAATGTCGTTCCAAGTCGTAGTCTCCTACAGAGATCTCTCAGGACACACTTTTATCCTGCCCTTTTACCCAGGATTTGGGATTTTGTCTSTTCTCCTCTTGGGTTTGAAGATTTGCAGCTTCCCAGTGTTGTGCCAAGAGGATAGGAGAAAGGGGCTCAGCCCAATGCCCTGGTGGGAGATCACATGCGTAACCTGCCTCCATCCCTTGGGCTTTCAATTACTCTACAATACTATAAAGTTAAGTGTAAATATGTGTGCGGGTAGATACACTAGTGTAAATCTTGGCAGTATGAGGACTAAGATGTGTAGGTGGCATTTGAGGGTGAACTAGCATCTCTTGCAGTGTGAGAAAATAACAAAGTGAGGGAAACTACTAAACATGAGAACTGCTTGGGGGTCATTAAGGTGGGGATAGGATGAGCTAGGCCTTAATATTCTAGTGAGGGGCAGTCAGCTGTGAGCGGAGAGTCTTTGAATCCTTCTGGATTGTCTTTGATTTAGCCAAGTTTGAGGAGGCTATTTTCACAATTATCTCAAAACTTTGATATGTCAGAAAGTTGAATGAGCAGGAAATAACCTTATAAATAAGCTGTCATACTGTGAGCATAATAATGAAGAGAAAGCTAAATTCATATCTCCGTACAAGGATCTTCTCACAGGTAACAGYTCTAAACCAAAGCCAGGAGTGAGAAATTTCAGGCCAAATGGTGAAAACTAGTATTTTTCAGCTCTGTGTGTGTGTGTTAATGCTACTTTTTCCTTAAATCTTCAGGCAATCTACAGATGATATGCATCGGCCAATGTGCAAGTTTTAGAAACCTGTGTGTTATAATGAAAATTCTGATACAACCTACCTGTTGTAGCTGCTGTCAAATAACTGCAGCAAGAGCACTTGTAAGTAACTGGTTTGCAGATCTGACGCTGCCTTTTGTGAGTTTTTGGCTAGTATATAGACTAGCTCCTTTGGAGAAGAAAGGCAAATCCAATTTAAAATGGCTGCATGATCCTGTCTGTGGAATGATACCATCCTAAAAAGAGAAAATAGTATAAATATTTAGATAGCCTTGTGCTTACTCATTTGTGGAACCTGTTACTGCTGCTGTGTAAGACAGTTATATAAATAAGAAAGTTTTAAGTGAGCCAGAAGAGAACTATGACTGGACTATAATGTCACTTCATATTTCACAAGGAAATCTGGGTATTTTATATGTACGTGGGCGACTATATGTGGTTATTTGCCATTTGGCACTTTCCAGCTTTTTAAATTATCTTTAAATGGGGTGAAAGTTGTAGAATGGCAAAATGTACCACAGCCAAACATAAATAATGAAATGATATAATATTGTTAAAAAAAATCAGACAGTTGCTTATGTATTCCCTTTGATTTCTCATTTGCAGGGATATAAATCTCCTCTAGGTTGTTCCCCACCTGCCATTTATTTATATGAAAATAATTCATTGTAAGCCTAAAAACTGCAAAGCATGGACACTCCTCATATTATTTTCTCTGTTGTATTCCRTTCTTTCATATTTAATAAATTGAATCTATTAGTATCAGACACAGAATATAAAAATAATGCAGGGCTGATACCACTAAGACAAGAGTGGGAAGGAAAAGGCCTGATCCTGGTGAGGGTGATTCACTGAATCACATTGTCCAGGGCAGTTGTGGGGCCTCCTGCCTTGGAGGTTGATGGTATCAAAAGGGAAGACTAAAGCGTGTAGCTCTGAACAAATATTGGAAAGTTGCCTATAAAATCATGTCATTCACCACGATATATGCCAAACAAGAGTTTAAGCTTTAAACAAGAATCTTGGTATTTCTGATCATGCTATTCATGTGACAGTAGCAAACCTGTGACCCTAAAATCATATGCACATTGATTTATTTTCTGCTCAAGTAGTGCCCGTGGTGTCTCTTGGTGGTTTCAACACTGTTGCTGTTTTCTCTGCAGGTTTATCAATACCTGGGTGCTGTGGAGGACGTGGACAGAATGGCTGCTTGAGCGCTTCCTCAGCAGCCTGCACCTAGTTCTCCTAGTCCTGCTGCTACTCAGCATGAAATACTCCTTGTGGGCGTCTGTACATCCTTGGGCTCCGGTGAGACTGTTCCTCATGAAACGCTTGTCACCAGCTAATATGACAAATTCTATATTTTAGAAGGAGGAAATTGATCACTTGATTTCTGTGTTAATAATAACTATTTTCAAATTATCATAGATAAAGGGTGTCCCAAATTTTTCATAGCTGGCATGAGGTTTGCTTAGTCATCGCAGTTAATTTTCCCTGTGGTTCCAGAGGCTTGTTATGATGGAGTTTGGTCTCTATTTTTGGTTGTCTCTGGATATTTGAAAAAAATTAGGAACAGTTTTTATGTAAGGTTCTGATGCCACCGTGAAGGACATTGGTTGACCTGTCCAAATGTTCACATATTTTTTTGTGTGAAATTCTTCTTTTTTTTTTTAACTTAGTTTTTCACCAGAGCAGCTAAATCTCTAATACATGACCAGCTTGCTTTGCAACGCAGGGGATTAGTGTAGACTGCTTGCTGTTACGTTGTTTAATACTATTTGGGGAAAAAAATTCCTCTATATCTGTTTTCAGAAACATTAAAATGTTTCRCAATTTCACTCCCTATAGTGATCTCTGATAACTCTGTGGTAAAGTTACAGAAGCAATAAATGTTTTCTCACTTTAACTGCAATCCTTTGCCTGCCTTTTGGGTGGTCTGCATTCAGCAGGGAATGGTCACCATGCCAGTCCTTTAACATTGCAAATGTGGCTTACAAATGTTCTCCATGCTGTGGTCCCCTTTGGGCCCTTTTTATTTGTTGCTTTGGTCTCATGTTGCATTCTTTTTATCTTCAATCTACAGAAATAAGTGGCTTTTTGCCTATTTGAGGGTCAGACCAGCCTCATTCTTGGTTCCCGTTCCCATTAAGGGAAGGGAAAGGGCAGCCGGTGAGCAGGTCGGCGGTGATCAAGCTGGGCAGAGTGGGACAATGTCCAGGGCTGTCCGGTCAGACAGGACTCTGGAGCTGATGCTCTGGTCTCTTGTGCCTTATAAATAGATTTAGGACTTTTCTGTGCRGAAATATTGCCAGTTAAATGTACCTAGATAAAATGTTTTGCTCATCATCATGTATGTGGTCATTTTTTTGCCAGTTACTATGGTGGTCTGAAGCATTATACTTGAACTTTCTGTTTTTAATGAAGGTAGAACTGCTGTAGTAGGATGTGGCATATAGTATCCTGTTGCAGACCCTTTAGGGTAGTACAGTTTAGGCAGTAAAGGAGTTTCTTTCCCTTTGGAGTCCTTTTTCTTTTTTCTCTGTGCTGATATGAGAAACATAGCTCTATTTGTATCCAAAATAATGCCTAGATCTATTGTAACAACGTTGTCTATATAGTAAGTAAATGTAATTGTGAGTGTTGTGTAAAATCATAAGCAATACCTTTCACACTGCTTGTTCTTTGCAACTTTCTTTTCCAATACAACCACCCACTAGAACATTGTAAGAAAGAAAGTATAATAAAGTAAAGCCTCCAGTAACTGGCATGAAAATGACAGCATTGAGAAAAAGATGCCATGTTCGTTTGGAAATTACCGTGTTCGTATTGCTGTTAAGTCTCTGAACACGTGCATTGTGAAATACATACTGAAACGTACAGAACTCTGAACAATGTCTAACTGAGCTTCARACTTATGTAGTTAAATAAAAGAACCAATTCTCTTCTGACAGCCTTGAATTCTTATTAACTGTATAAGTTTCATTCTAGGCAGCCAGGTTTCTACATATTGGAAGCTCCAGGCTAAAGCAAAAGGAAGAGGGAGCTTGTATATGTTGGTAAGTAAAATGCAGAGAGGAAAATTACTTTTTCTGCTGTCAGAGCATTAGCTAATTTAGTGGCAGAGTAGTCTTTTTTTTTTTTCTCTCACTCTTAAGAAAATCAGGTAGGAAATACAACAGAAGAATTACTTTGTTTTATTTCAGCATCTGTTGACTAGCAAATGTTGTCCTTCCCATTAAAAACAGATACCCTCTGTTGAAGGGGAAGGACAGTTTTGTATCTTTAGATAAAGTTTGTGTGTCTTTTTCACAGAGCAATAGAAGTCCATTTGAGAGTTTCCACTGGAGCTAATGGGACCAGTGGCAGAAATGGTATTTAAGGTAAGAAATAAAAAAACAAGGTCTGACTTCGTAAAGCCCCACAGTGGAATGTTGTGGCAAACACAAAAATGTGCTTTGTTTCACAGCTGGAAAGCCAAGACAAAGATGCTTGAATATAGCATAAAATTTTTGTGTTAGAGACAGAAAGTGAATCCAAACTATTATTGCCTGACACTGCCCTCCACTCCTCTTAGAGTTAACAGCTTTTTATAAAGCTTCAAGGCAGTAAAATCACTGACGAATTTGAGATAAAGGTACATGTTGACAACATTGTCTTATTTCAAAGGCAAACTGAATCAAATGAAACAACGCAATGAAATCTGCACTCCTGAATAGGATGCTCTTCACAGCAATACTGAAGTACTTGTAAAACCTAGTAAAATGAGATTTCTATTTTGGCTTGGTGCAGACAGTGTATCATTGAAAAGATCTCATAAATGAAGTGTTGCTTTGGGCTTTGCCATTCCACTTAATAGCTTCCATTTCCAGGCCATGTGGCTCTCCTGAATACTGTGTTGTTTCTTTTTGCCTAACAAAAAGGTGATCATAATTTCTCATGGAGGCAGGTAGGAGGGTGTGTGGAAAAGGGGCAAATAGGAGAAGTAACAGCAAATTTCACAGGGAAACAGTTGGGACATACCTGTGTGTCACAGTTGCTTCTGTTAAAGRCTAAATTACCTGTAGCTGCCCAACTTGACAGTACCTCTTGAACCAGCTGCTGCTGTGAACAAACACATGTGAAAATCTTTAGCTGTAGCATCCAACCTTAAAAACACCTCGGAACCACAGCACTGACATATGGCACAGCATCTAAAAAGGGACAGGCAGAATCATTGTTGTGGTACAGGCTTTACAGATAAGAATAGCAGAAAAAGTAAAAGTAATGAAAGGTTCAGAGCCTTATGGACTGATTTTTCAGAGAAACTGGGTGTGACAACACTAGTCAGTCTAAAAAGAGCCCCCAAGTTGAAACAGTGGAACAGCATTTTGATGAAGTGTAATGATGAAGACAAACAGGCGAATGTAGGAGGAATAAAATAAATGAGCTGTTGACACAATTTGAAATCACATTTAATTTTAAAAATACTTTGAACTTTTAGTCCTTTTAAAGAAGAAATTAAAGTAGAAACTATCTCCTCCTTCTTTACTTGCCAAGAATGAAAAATATATTACCTAATTCTATGAGTGTTTGGACATAATAAAAAGCATTAGGGCAAAATATCAACTACTGGTTATGAGAGGAGATATTCCTTGACTCTGTATTAACAAGTGCAATAAGGTAGCTTAACTACCATCAGCTGTCATGACTTTGCCTGCAGTCCAACTCCAATCCATGCAAAATTCGGAGGAAGGGATAGCTTTGGCTCTGCAAAGAGGAGATTAATGAATTTAGCCCGGAGAATGTGCCAAGTTTGAGGGTTCAGTGCCAAGAACACTGACTGCAAGTTTCTGCCTAGATTCCTCAAATTAACACTAGCATCTTGATTGGTTTTGCAAGCAAATAAACAAATAAGTCGCATCACATATAGTCATAATGTAAAATGTTTAATAATGACAGTTCACCTAAGCAAATGATTCCATAATCTCTTCTAGTATGTAAGGGCTTTCCATAATATCATCTAATATGGACATTTCTGGAACCTGACTTTATCTCTTCCTTCTTTCTCCAGAAGCAAATGCTGGTGTGGTATTTTTTCTGATCATGAGTTGCAACCCTAATTTCTCGGGTTTTTAGCAATTGCTGCAAGTCTGAAGAATTTTAGAGGGTCTGGCTTTCCATGGGGATACTCTGTAATATTCAAAATTATGATAATGAAACCAAAATTAATGCTGTAAACTCCAGTTCTGAAGAAATGTGGACCAAACAGAATATCTAGGGAGGAGCTCAAAGCAGGATAGCCAAAGCAAAATTCCCCAGAGTTCAGAAACAGATGGATAAGTAGSGTTTGGTTGTTTACTTCCATCATAATAAAATACATTTTTATTTTTAAACAAACTATTGAGAAATGAGTATCAGACACTGATCTGCTTTCTTATCCTGCCTTATAAACCCCCAGGTTGCTAATTAATTTGCAAAAACTGCCAAATCATTAAGGAGTGAGCATGGAATATATTTACCTTTGTATGCTGATGAAATGGGAATGCTTTTTATTTTCATTTAGTAAGCATCTCAGCACATACCAAACAGCTTTAAACAATTTTTGTTCCTACTGTCTACAGAATACTTACAAAATTTAAGCAATTTAACATTATAAGTCAATAAATATATATGTATATTTATTTTAAAATATATTTTTCCTGATCTTGATTATACATGAAACTACTCAATTTATTTCAACCAAGGGTAGCATTCTGCTTGGTGAGTTCATAGTACTGCAGTTACCAACCTTGGCTTTGCAGTCTGTTTGCTCAGGACAATGCTCTTGTAAGGTCAGTACCAAAAAAAAAAAAAAAAAATGCATAAAGAAATGCTGCTGGTTAGAACTGCTTAAGAACAACAATAATTTTTAGTCATCTCGCAAGCTGTTAATTCTTTTTTTTAGGTATTCTCTGTCTCTAGGTCTACTAAGGCTGCTCAGCTGTGTGCCTGTAACTCGGGAGTAGTAAGTTGTAATGGATTTGCAAGGGACTTTACTAACACCCGAGTTTGTCCTTCTCTGCTGACCACTTATTGCTATTACAAGCAGAGTTTGTAAACCACAATATTTTGTAGACTTCCAAGCAGAGTTTGATGTGACTAATCATGCTCCCATTTGAATTGGCTGACATTTTGTTAATGCAAAACCATTTGCAGCAGGTACAAGCCTTTCAGGCTCAAATATTTTCAATACTTAAATACTTTCATATTGCTGTGATGAGCCTTGTGAACAGTGAGCAATGCTCTCCTAGTGCACCAAATAACGTGGAAAGCAGGCTATCAACAAAGCATTTCTGCATATAAGCAAGGAGACCTAAGTTGAAAAAACACAAGTCTAATTCTTATGTTTATTAACTTGTGGATGTTTGACTTTGCAAGTCAAGATAGACTGTGTGTACAATATCGTCTTAAACCAGATAGATGGCCCTCCTTGACTTCTTAGAAGGTTTAATTTTCATGAGGCAATGCAGTAGCAAAAACAGATGTGTCTGTGCTAGTTAAAATTTATCTTTTCCTCCTGAAACTTGCAAAACCATTGCAAAACCCAGCCCCTCTTTCTGATTATATGCTATATGTGTTTTGAAAACATTAAAGTTAAATTTTCCTGAGGAAAAAGAATATCCTGAAGTTCATTTTCATCTAAATATGATCTTTACTGTCCTTGAAAAACCGACCTGCAACTTTTGGGATTCCATGAAAATCGATGTAGTGTCCTACATCGTTATGACAGAGATCTTGGTCTTTTCTCTCTTCTGAARCCTCAATATTTGTACATAGAACAACTTCTGCTTTCAAGATCAGTTAGTTATATGCATTCAGTTTCTTAATATTTTTATCATAACTTTACTAGTATATTGTTCATTTTAATTCCAGACTAAATTCAGCCATCCCACAACGTTTCGTATGGTCTTCCATATCCTGTGTTAGTGTTTCCTTTTCCCTGTTACTGAGTATTTCATATATATCTGAGATCTACTTTCTGTAGAAAATACTTTTAAAAGCATTTTTAAGCTGTATTAAAATTATTAATGGCAAAAAAACCAAATGACTGCTCTGAKTTTTCTAAGAAACCCAATTTGTTGATGTATTATCAAAAAAGACAGTTACTTTTAAACTTTTCTTTTAGTCATTTTGGCAGTGTGCAGTATGAAGTTATGTGACTTAAGAGAAAATTGGTTGATGCTCATTTTTGGGGGGAAAAAAATATCTATTGTGTTCATATAGAGCCTGGCTGAGCCCCAGGGGAGCAAGCAGAAAATAGCTGGGCTGTAACGAGGAAGTGTGCAGCTGATTTGAATTAGTATAGCTCAGTAGACTTCAGTGAAGCTGCACCAACTTACAGGAGCTGAATATTTTTTCAGGGCAGTGTTGTTATTCTTGTTTATTTAAACACCAGCTGTGCTTAATATTGAGAAGAACTGGAAAATATTGTTTTCCAGCCCATGGCCCTATCCTCATTGGGTTTCCTTGCGTTTACATTAATCAAACTGAGATAGGAACCTGGCTGAGTATATACAAAAGACTGAGAGGCATATCTTGCTTTTGCCTTATTGCTTTGAGCCACTTGGTAGGATCAAAGCTAGTAGAAAGCTGAGCTAGTCAGACGAATGGGGATTTCTTGATGGAAGGCTCTCCTGGGAGGACACAGACCAGGACAGGGGTTTGTTTGATTTGAGGGGTACCCAAAAACATTTGGCTTGAGTGTTTGTCTGCCCAGGTGATCACAAAGCACCAGGCCAACCAGAGGGGCTGGCACATCGGGCATCCCTAAAGCTCTCCATTGGTGCACTAGGGTGAGAGGGTAGAACTTGGCCATGGCTCTTCTGCTTGTAGAGGGTCATCTTGGCCAGAATGAAACATTCAGTCCTGTGAGCTACATTTTTTTCTTGAAAAGTCAGAGTTGTGTTTTCATTCTGAGGAGTAGTTTTGTATGCAAGCCTTCTCAAGCGTCAAGATGAGAATATTCTCTAAGGTGTATTACTACCGCTTCATGTACATGGTTTTGCAATTCATTAAACTCTTCTCTCCTGCATGAAAATGTTAGTTCATATAAAAATCTGTAATGTAAGTCTATGAAATGACACATATAACCATGATGGAGTACCCTTCTATTAGTTACGTTCCAGTTACTATGCCATTTGTGAACTTAAWGAGTGTTACAGAACAAAGCGTGCCCCTTTAGTGTCATGGAAAGAGACTTAGGATGTCCTGGATTATAAGCATTGCTATTTTATTATAATATTCCTACAAGTACTTCCAGTACCGATATAGGTGTTTGGGTTTTTTTTCTGTTTTTACTTCTGTTTTTAATTGTAAGAGCTGTATGATTCTGTAGTTGCTCTCAGTCAAAACATCTGTCTTCATATTAAATAGTAGTAGTTAAGATAACCATATTATGAAATGCAAAGATAAAATAATCACTCCTTTAATGCAGTGTTATGAAATTTCCTGTATGGAGAAAGGCAGATTTACACTTCCCTTATCTTATGTGGGCGTAAGAGATAATGCGAGTATAAATCTCTGTAGGATAATAAAACCTATAATGTATAATGTAGAATCTCTTCTCGAGATTAATATTGCGTAATGCCATACATTGGGCTGCTTTTTTTTTTTRGATCATGAGAATAATCGTTGGTTAGGGTTTGCATATCAGTCAAAATAAGCAACTGCCCATATATATATACCATATTCTAATTACAATCTGTGGAAAGCGAGAAAATTGGTAGGGTTATTATTTTGTAGGAATTAAATTGTTTCATGCTAATTTTAATGTACATGGTTAAAGCTTACTTTTTTTCCCCTTGGTTGTCAGAGATTTTAATAGCTACATTTTGATATTGTTTTGAGTTTAGGGATTGATGCCTTCTAGAAATATGCTACACTGTGAAGGAAGAATTTGAAGCACAAGAAAAAAGTATGTAAAGGAGGAGGATTTGACAGTAGCAATGCAGGCACAGGTAACCAATATTCAAAAAAAATCCAATAATTTTTGTAACACCCTTTTTATTACTGAACTTATTTCCAGATGTTGTCACTTCTTGTTCCAGTGGCTGTAGTGTTAATGAGCGCGCTTTGGAGCTGACCATCACAAGCCTCTAGCGCCCTTGGGTTCCCGCTCTGTCACAGCTGCAGGGAGGCCACAGCAGCTGCTGCTGGGCTGCTCATCTGCAGCTCTGCCTTGGTTGTCCTACCAGCCGAGGGATGTGGGGATAATTTGGCATTATCTCCATATATATATATATATACATATAAAACTATATATTATATATACACATATACCTCCATATACTTCAGTTTACTCCAGTACGAATGGGTGCAGCAGTACAAAGCTGCTTAGAAAATCCCATTTCACCACAGGCGAAATAATAAGATTTATAAGTTGCTGTTCGATACCTTTGTTGCTAGGAGTTAAGTGTTCAGTATATTTGATTTAATAAACGAAACCTCAACGAGGTTTTGTCTGCCTTGAAATATCGCTTTTCCATGCTTGTGAACACCCTCCAACAAGYGGTTCTTGTGGTCATTTCTTCTCTTTAAGCTTTGTATTGCTTGCTGTCCTTCCTCATCTTTTTTAATGCTCTGTTATTGGATTGGATCCTTTTTAGAGCATGGCAATGGTTTCTCTTTGAGGTTAGGCTTTCATGGTTAGTCTGTCACCTACCCTGCAATACATCTTTTACTTCTGGTTTGAAGATCATTTCATTTGCAAGGAAAGCATTTAAGAATCTCCTCTTCTTTGTTTTTTATGTGCCTGTTCTATATCTATTTAAACTACGAAAATTAAAGAAATGCCTGAGTATTTCTTGAGTATTTTCTGAAATTTAAAGATCTTAAGAACTGATATGACTGTGAAGTGTGCTGTGGTTCTCTCTTCCATCCTTTTTTATCTTTTTTTTTCCCCTGTAAATTTAAAATATTTATTTTCAGAACTTAGTGGGAGTATCTCTTCAATATCCTTCAACAGAAATGGGTGTGTGAAACATGTTGCAAAGCCTCAGTGATTCCAGCGTTTGGAATCTACATTTTGCTTGATCCAGGAAAGCATTTGTCAAAATCTATYGTTTCTTCAGGCTTTTCCGAGCACAGTCTGGCCTTACTGACATCGTCCTGCCCTGTTCGCTCTACCTTGTGCCAGCTTTATGCATCGAGGATGATGATAATGTCATTCTTTCGGAAATTGGTTATTAAATCAAACTTTATAATCAGATTGCAGAGAAAAGAAAGGAACTGAAACATTTATTCCTTTTTCCATTTTAAGGTGAAACTGTCAAAYTTGGGCAATGCTACTTAGGAAAGCTCTTTGTGTACTATGTAGAAAATAGTCATGCTTTGGCTTTGATTCTGAGAAACAGAGAGAGTAAAAAAAAATGGAGTGAAATGGAACCAGGTAGAAGCAATGTGCCGGAGAAAATGCCTTGAAAATACCTGACACATTSTGTTTGCCATGTTATTGCAAAGACAAATGTTTGTTCCTTGTAAGTGAGCTTGTGGTATAAATCATTCCTGGCAGAGCTCYGTTAACGGGATTAAAAAAAGTGGAGACTCCATCAGAACCAAACAAATCCCTTTAGTCTCTTCCTAAAACGCTAAAAGATGAGAATRCTGTGAGCTGCCTTCTGACTGCTACCCCTGTGCAGTGTATCCTGTGTCCCGGAAAGAGAACTGACCTGTTTTGCAGCCATTTTCCAAATATGTTCCACAATAYGGAATATTACCAGAAGGATTCTTCCAGCCCACGATCTCCAGGGTTTCACAGTGCTCTTTTTCTCCCAATTCTTCAGTCCATCTGTTTTACAACTGCAAACTGCAGTAGCTCAGTCTGTGAATTTACAAATCTTTCTTTCTTTCTACTTGTTCTGTATCTGAGTAAGAAAACAGCTGCATGTGCTTTTTTTTCAGACCAGTACAAATGCCARATTTTATTGATTGATAATCTCAAAACTGAATATTAATGATAGTTCTACTTGGGTTTTATGTTATACTTTATGTGACAAAATAATGTATAAAAATCATCTAGGGCAAGTTTAATGAATTAACTTTATTATTTTTGTTTATTTTTGTGCTTCTCTTTGATTAAAAATGTTTTATTTTTGTGCTACAGGAAGGCACACTGCACCAAGGCCAACAGAGATATACACAGTAGTGATATATAAGCTCTATTTATCCATTGAATACAGTGAAATAACTGACATTGACTTGGTTGCTGCAAGTTTCTATTGCTACAGGTGTGTATTTTTTGAGGAAAATAGCTAAATTGTATTTATATAAGTGTTAATAATGTTAGTACTGTGTCCAGGATGAGCACTGAGTGTCACTGATCAGGCTCACTGCAGTATTGTCTTAAATCAAATGTGAGATATTCGACAAACCCATAGTTGTTTACCTTTTTTCTACTATTCTCCTGATATGCAAGTTAGAATTACAAAAACATTACAAAAAGAACTCCAAATTACAAATCTGTCAATAATAGCAGCAGCAGCATTATGATTGATGTAAYATATTACAGGATTACATAGGGGAGACTCAACACAAATCATTTTTTGTAGCGCTGCTTATTACTCATAGATTTTATAACCAGTGAATTTAGAATGATGACAGTCTAATATGTTCCCCAATAAAAAAACACAGATGATAAATTTTAGCTAGTGGTTCAGCAAGTGCATTGGGACTTGGGTTCAGATATTCAYTGTTGATGATTCTTTAAGTCCTTGTAGGGGTTAGAGATTATAATGATTAATTTCAGTACTGTAAGCCTGATATTTGGCTGTTTTGAAAAACATCAGTCACGTCCAGTTTACCAAGCGATCTGAGTTGCTCTTAGTGTCATGACCTGTCTTTGCTCTTTTCCAGTCTATGCATGCTTGCTATACGTTCTTGCAAAATATATCAACTATACGTTATTGCAAAATATGTCAACTTCATAGTAAAAAAAATATATTATACTGCTGGCTGAGTAGTGCAATCCTCTTGATAGCCTTTCTCCAGCAGTAATTGATAATTATTTATTAAGAAATCTAGTAACAAGGAACTATTTTTGGATTTGATACTGCTATATAATGATTGGGTGTTGCGATATTGCGCTCCAGGATCAGAAATTTGGGTGCTATTGAGTTAAAAACTTTAAACATGTTCAAATATATGCTTTTAACAGTTGTAGTCATTTTTGGTAGGACTATTTGCTCTGACAAGACTTATTTTTCCTCAAACCTGTTGATTACTAGAAAGTATATTTAGTCCTTGAAGAATAAGTAGTAATCCTTAATCAGATTTTGCCTGACTCTCATGATTTTGCCTGAAATCAATATTGAGGGCGATAACTCATAGCAGTGTATGTCACATGATTTACTTTTGAAACATTGACATTCTTCTACTTGTATAGATTTTTTCCAAGATAAATTTTCCATAGAATAAATCTGTCTTCTGAAATTCGATAAATGGGTTTAAAAAAAAAAAAGTTCTGAGACGCATCTAACTAGGGCATTGTCCCTTCCTGAAGGCATTCTGCAGTGACAGTGGGCAATCCCCAGATGGGATTTGGCATTACAAGTATGAAAAGGGAGCATCTCCCATGTTCTTAGTGTTTTAGCATAACGTATTCCAGGTAACTTCTAACAGCTCCACAGTCAGCTGGCCAGATGCTGCCGCCTCCTACCCTTGGGATGCTGACCCTGGCTAGATACTGGCATTAATCATTCAGCATCTATCAACATACTTAAATCCATTGGAATGTGATCAGACACCTTCCATTTATACAAAGGATGTCCAGAATATTCAGTTCTTTCTTTGTCTTCATCATTCCTGACCTAGAGACTAGAGAACCAGATTCAATGCCAAAGTTGATTTTTTTTTGAATTTATTTGTCAGTGAAAGAAGGCTATCTGTATGCACACATACATCAATGACTATGTCAAAGCAAAGCAACGTTCTTTCAAATTGGATTTTCATCTTGATCATTAAGAAAAGGTTACAGAATAGGAAAAAAGTTTCAGAAGTGTTTTTTATATTTAAGTTTTTTAGTATTCCCTGTACACCCATGTTCTGTGTTGTAATCAAGAACAGGGTAGAACTGTAGGTGGAACTAAACTGGCATCCAATTTTGTGCCAATGCAAGTAAGAGTTATAAAACATTTTAAACCAGAAATAAGAGATACCTGTTGTTTTCCTGACCTCATAACATATGCTCATAAGAGCATAACATAATTTGATAGTTCCTGGTCCAGCAAAAAGTCCTGTGATATTAATAATGATTTGAACTTAATTTCCAGTTTGAAAGATAAGTGTTCCAGCAAGTGCTTGATATGGAACTGAGAGAAATACTTTCATTTTTGTCACCGTTAGTTCTCACAGCCCTGTGATTTTTTTTTTTTTAATCCCTGTGGTCTTCTATGCAGCTATGAAACCTTCAAGGATGATCCTGCTTAGCTTGTGAGATCATAAATCTTGCTCTGAGTGGTATCAATGATCTGACCCTCTGGTTCTGCAGCTAGCACTTAGAAGGAATTTGGAGAGAAGTCATGTCTATTCCAATTTTTTCTTTAAAAACAGTATTTTATTATGTATTAATGAAGTAAATGCTAAAAATGCATGTGAAGTATTTCCGAGGGCTCTCTTGGGTCCCTAGACGCACAATCCAGTGCTTCGTTTGGTGTGAGGGAGCTGCCAGCTGAGGCCAAAGGCTCCTCCCTGGTCTCTGCGGCAGCCGCTTCGCCCACGGCAGGAGCCGAGYGGCTGGGCTGGGGCTGAGGGCAGCTTGGGACCCCCTTTGCACTGACAGGTCCCTGTTGGGTGGATTATGTACGTGGAGCTGGCTGTGCCCTGACTGCGCTTACCTCTGCGCTGTGCCCCCGCAGAACTGCTGGGAACCTCTTTGTTCAGTCTAGTTAAGTGAATATTTTCTGCACTGTGCCTGTTCGCTGTTACAGGTTGCTCCTTTTTGCAACTTGCCTGCTGGTCACGGGGTGATGCCAAAGGAATCTGGGATCAGGGATGCTTCTCCTCAGGCTCTTTACTGCCTGCGTCAGTGTGGGAGTGACAGCCCTGCAGAAAGAGACTCCTGCTCAGCACCCTGAGCCCTTCCCACCAGGGTGAGTGACAGCTCCGGCCCAAGAATGGATCTTGTTTGCAGGTTTAAAAAGCCAACTGTGCAATGCTGTGTTTAGAGGCAAGGGCTTTTCCTCCATTGGTTGTATGGTAGGTGTTTTGGAGCCTAATGAAGCCAGGCAGCGTTATTTCTGTGTAAGAAATTTTGCCTTTCTCCTTCCTAAGGAAGGATTTCAGTTACATTTTTAAGTTAGTCCCTGATGCCCAGTGTAGATTTTGCTTTCCAGCTAAGTATAAYTTGGTATTTTGCCAGGAGCATAGATATCTGTAAAGTACAGGCTCTGACTTTTCTAAGAGATGCTCTGGGGCCTTGTCTCAGATTCTGGGAAACTTGATTATTTGTCCTTTTTTCTTTTTTCTTTCTTTTTTCTTTTTTTTTTCCCTGCCTGAAGGCCAAGAAATATTTTTGAGGTRTGTCAAAACTGGAACATGACAAGACCATTACTTTTTTCCCATTTATTCAATAGTAATCAGTAAACAAATACTTTTCATACCCACTCAATGYGTTTTGTAAATGTATTTTGTTTTTGTGGAGGCAGATTGCTGTCAAGTTAGGAGCTGCAACACGATTAGGAGAATCTTTTAATTAATCTTTATTCACAGGAATTTGATCACACAGATTTTGCTGAAGCTGGCATTGCAAGTTGGCTCTGACAGTGCATTAGTTCTCAGGTATTTGCTTTGTTCCTGCAGCTGATCCTAATGGGCACATGGTTTGGCCGTGCGTAAGCATAGCCAGTGGCAAAAAGCCTTAGACTTCTGTTCAGGAATTTATGTGAATAATAGTTTAATGACTGCTCTTCCACTTTCATCTGTGAATCCTGGATCTTTTCTGCACAGTAGAAAAAAAAATGACTATATAGGACAGGAGGAGGCTGCCTTTTGCTTCCGTAGCCTGGAAACTGCTTTTCCTTGGATGGTGCAGAGGAGGTTTGTGGGTTTTCTGGCCAACGGGGAAATTGAATCAGAGTCTCCTACTGCTTGGGTGAGTTTTCTGATTTCCAGGCAATTATCAAAACAAATATAACAAAATAAACTGCTGTCATAAAAGAAAAACTCCCTATGCATATATTATCCATATCATAAACTATGCTGACATTAGACCCCTCAGCAGTATAGATTTTGGAACGGGATTGGAACAGGAGAGTTGAGTTGCTCAGGATGGGCAATTCGAGCTGGGCACAGAGAAGTATTCAGAGACCTTGAATGTCAAAGTGAACTGTCTGTAGAACAGAAGTTCCTTGTTCATTAGAAAACAACTGTGCCAAGACTGGTGATTTAGATATGGAAATTTTGCACAAATCTTACTTGAGGTATCTTTGTTTTATATATGCTCAGAGGATGTTTTTAGCAACTTGCAGATTTTTTCCAAATGTTTGAGAGACAAAAGATCAATTTACTTGTTATAAAAACTATTTTCATACCAACTCTTTATTTTTAGACTTTCCAGTACCAGTAGCAAGGGCCACAGGAGAATACAGCTTTTTGCAACATGGCTTTTTAATTTGAAGAGTAGCAGTTTATATGACATGTGCTTTTCAGCAACAGTTATCTCCTTGAGAAATAGTCTAATGATTCTAGATAATATATTAAAACATTATTGTCTGTGCATTTGAGTATATCTGTAATTGCAATGCCTATATTTAAATACTGTTTCTGGAAAAATATATATATGTAATACAAATTTTTAGGCAGATTTCAAAGCAGCCACATGATTTTCTGCGAGCTTGACAACTTCTTCAACTCCTTGTACTACTGACCGAGTCAGAACAGAGCTCTGAACAGTCACTTGCCATGTGTTTCACAGTCYAAAAAACCCAGGCAGGCTTTTGTGTGGAAAAACAATGCTCTGTGTGTTGAACTAGCAGTTAAATGGGTGGATATTATTTTTTCTGCTGTAGAATGCTTTACATTATTCATGACACTAATCTRCCTTGGCAAGCTTACAGGTATGGCATTTAACCTCAGGTATGTAACCAGATCCAGAGCCACAAGTTAGTCTGACATAGCCTCTACCAGCCCCATCTACGCATCTCTTAATAAGCCACTCACATTTCTGTCACCTAATCACTAGAGAGGGAGTATGGGAATGGCTGGCTTGAGTATAATCAAATTTGAAGTTCACYGGAGAAAAAAATTTGTACGTGACTCTTGCCTTGCTAATTCATCTTCATTCCAAATGGCAAACATGTTGGTAGATGTGAATGAAAAGCCTGCAGAGTGTAAATAATAAATGCTTATTCCAGCTGCATGAAGAGCTTTACGTTTTTGAAACGACGCCAGTAGTTTTGCTTTAAAATTGATTGCATAGTTACATTGCACTATGCTCTATACTAGGTCTTTATCTGTGTTCATAACTGTTTGTTTTATATAATTGCTAGCATAAAACATCATATGCTGCAAATTAAACACAAATGGAATGAATATTCAGGGAATTATGAGCAATTTGTAATATTCTGTGTGAGCTCAGTGCAGATGTTGAGGAATTTCTGTGCTCTTTACAAGCAATACATGTGTTTTTTCAAACTGTCCAAATTATGAGGATATATAGGTGCTTTAATACTAGGGTAATTCTTGTATTTTTACAATATCTGAGTTGCCTTTGATTAAATATTATATTTCCACCAGTGTCAATAGCAAATGGAAGCAAAATGCAAGTCCCTGTGCCCCCTTCCTTTTTCTTCTCCACCATTTCTAACTKTAACTTAACTGAAGATGTGCTGTGGGCTAAGTTTTCTGTCGATGGACTCTTCTGTTTTCCAGGCCCTTAGTGACCTCCAGTTTGGCTTCTTTAATGGATAAGGGGCATGTCAGTATATGCCAGCACGAGATAAATGAGCTGACCTTTGTAACTTCCTCTGAAAAGTGCAGTATAAATCTTTGTAAGGTACCAGTTATCACTCAATAGCCCAACACTTTTCTGATAGCAACAAAAGCAATTCCTATCAGAAAATTGCAAAGTGAAGATCTCAGGAACAGCGATTGGGTTGGCTTTGACAACTGTTAAACTGTTTTTCCTTTGTGTGGACCTGAGTTGGTCACCTGCACAAGTAATTCATTATTAGCAGTACATAATACTGAATAAACATACAGTGCATTTGGATAAGATTTTAGGTGGAATAGCCAATTTGCATGCTTTTTTTTAACAGTTACAGTTGAGAACTGGAAACTAGTATTTGCTGTCTGTTTGTCAGCATCCTGTTGAGATCTAGTTTAAAGCAATGCGTATTAAACCAATGTTAAGTTTCTACACTGAAAGATTTATGCTGTTTATTCTTTGCACGAAGTGAAAAGAGGTAAAAGAAAAATGCTATGTGTTGGTGAATACTTTGTGAGATTGATCAAGTAACCAAATCATAGCCAGCTATGGCGTTTGCAGTTTTCTTTTTAAAGTGAATCAATCTAGTGCTAAACCTCGGTCTACTGTTTCTTTCCTGATTTGTCTCTGCTCTAGAACAGATGAAATTCCAGTCAGAGACTGTCGCCTTCATTTCCTGAATGCGTGGTCATATAATATGACTCAGTTTAAAATAATGTCTGCAGATAGAAATTTGATAATTGTGCATGAAAGATTATTGTCCCACTGCAGTCAATGGATATTTGAGCCATTTATATCACTAGGAGTGTGATCAAGGCAAAAGTGCAAGAAGTTTTGTGATAAAGGCAAGGCCTCAGTGACAAGTGGAGAATGGTAGTTGTCAGGATGTATTTGGCATGTGATTGTATGGGGAATTCAGAACAGATTCAACTTCAAATTTGATTACATTTTTCCTCTCCTCCTCTTCACCCTACTCCCCCTGCCATGTAAAACCTTTCTTCTCTCTTACATATAGGGAAATCTCATGAGAAATGAGTTATACCTAGACTGCAGAATAAGGTGTTTAGCTGCTGTTTTGCTGAATTTGCTGCTCTCTGGACATGTATTGCCTCAGGCTGCTCATTCTCAGCTCACCAAGGCATTGCAGCTCTCACAATTTCTTACACTTCTTTTGAGGCAAATGTGTTTGATCTCTGCTTTGTGCAGTGCAGTGTTCTGGTCCTGTTTCATCATCATGAGTTAAATCCTCTTCAGACTCCTTCACAGCCTCCGAGAGCCTCGACGCAGCACAGCTCTGGCAGCTGAGCTGTACTGTGCCCCAGAAGCGCCCCGCTCCTTCCGCACAGAAGCTTTTGGGTTTCCAGCATGGGCAGGTCTGGAGAATTAGACATCTCCTGACCTGAATCTGAAAAAGGCTGAGGAGTAAATGCGGGAGTTACTGGAACCAAGTGGCAGTTGTGGAGTAAAAGCACACAGTCAACAGACAGAAAATGAAAGAGCAGTTGCTGAGTCTGAGAACTCATTTAGGATTTGGCTTTACAATAGGAGCAAATCGAAACGGATGCCCATAATCTCCTGCACTTGTGGTGCTGAGAGCGATGAATGAACCGCGGCTGCTGCTGCTGTGAGGAGCCGTCCTGGGTTACGGCAGCGTTCGGCCAGCCTGGCTTTGATTTTGTTACAGGTATCACTTGTTAGTTCGTAGACAGGAACAGACTAGGAACAAAGACAGGTGCTTTGGCAGCTAATTGATCTCCTGCATTTGATATGATAATTACTTCTTTCATAAAATGCTAATATCTGTACAATGAAAAAAATGCCTTTTAAATGCGACCATGATACCTCAGAGGCTATCTGGAACTGAAAATAAGACTTCTAAATCTGTATTTACATAAGTACAATATACACATCAGGAAACGCTTATAGTGGTGGGAATTTGGCTTAGCAATGGAGATGTTAAGCCTGCGAATATTTCTTTATGCAAGAATTTCCCTGAATGATTCCATGTAATTTTGTTGGTTTCTTAGAAAAGCTGTAACGCCTTTTCTGTGGCGAGAACTCGCTACTTTAGTGAGGATTAGATACTGTTTAGTTGTACAGTGGCTGTACAGGACATGTAACAAGATGTCCTGTACAGCCCTATAGGCCCATTAGGGACTATACTACTCTGTTTAGCACTCATATTTCAGAGGTTGCAATTGCAATCTTTTTGCCTCTGTTGTATGGATGCTGTTTCTTTGTGAGGCCGGTGATCTGGACATCACTGTTTTTATCCTGTCTGATGATATGATATTTGGAAAATGAAGAAGTAATAGAAGTGTAGTTGAGCTGCCTCCAAGTTCTCCTTCTGGATGGCATGTGCCACTCTATATAAAACTAGCTTTCCAGATAACTGATTTTTTTCTCACTTTCTGTGAGTTCCTACCATTTGACCATTCAAAACTAAGAATTACTTAACTATTTGCTGATGTGCTTGTATGCTAGGTTGTTCAGTCCCAAATTTTCTATCCTTTCCCTTTTTTTGAATTCTTTTCACAGTCTGGATACTTAGAGTTTGATTACACTCGATCATTAGTGTTCACTAATTTCATGTAAAATTATAATGATACACATTCTTTACTCTAAAAGGCAGGCACCATCAAGGAAGTTTTTATATATATTGTCTTTTGACTTTCCTTGCCAATTTAGAGATTTTCAAAAATACTTTTACTAAATACCTAGTATTTAGTATTTTTGAAAGTTGTCAAAGAGTCTGTGAAAGCACCCCTTAARCTAGGGTTCTTAAGGACATGGGTTTGATTCTTGAACCAAACCAAGGAATCCTTGATATATCTTATTCATGGCCCTTTCCTGCTAGTTCAGGTGCACTAACCCTACAGCAATTGACTTGAGACTTAATAATAGATTATGGATGCAACATAAAGCACTAAATTCTATTATGCTTGCAGATTATTCAAATATAGCATATGCAGAAGTTACACAGAATTACCCCATAACAGGAGGCATGTTCAGACTGTTCAGGTTATGAAACACAGCTTTAAAGAAGGGAGATAATTTAAACCTTATAGTGACTTAGAATTGTATTATCTTCCCTACCATGAAATTTGACCTGCACCGGCAATTTCACATGCACCTGAGTTGTCTTTAAAACAGACGTGGACAGCAGGATTTATGAGTAGGACGAGTTCACGGAAAATGTCTCAGAGTATCTGTAAGCCAAACAGTGTTCTCCATAAGAGACGGTATTCCCATGGGAGGCTTGGTTTTATTGGTGAATGCTCAGGAAAAAAAGAAAAGGCAAGTAGAGCATGAATTACTGATAAGAATTGTGTTAAGAACAGTTGACCAAAGAAAAAAAAGACATAAAGGCATTTCAGTTAAACATGAAAAACTTGTAAAGAAAGTTAACATGGAAAGAATAAACTTGCTTAAAATTATAACTACTTGTTTTCAAACATGCCCTTTTGCAATTACTGCAGATATTCATTCAGTTACATCAGGAAGCTCAAATCAAGATGCTGTTTCCAAAGTATTAGTTGCACAAACAACACACATGTGGACGTTGTATTAATGGCACTCAGTGGATTAATTAGAGGCAACCACTGCAGTACAGTCAGTGCTTTGACAGTTCAGTAATGCACCTAGGGTATATTGGCTTGTATTCTGTGGCATACAAGCTACTCTGCTTTTCTTAGGATGTGTGTTTAAGTTCATTCAATATTTCTTTTTAGAAGATTTGAATACTTCTGAATGAATAACAATGAGAAAATAAGCTATGTTGTGCAACAGTGTCTCTTACTAAAAGATCTGAGCTGTGATTTCAGCTTAGGAACCTAGGTTTTTGAGTGGCCCTTAAACTCAGTAGCTCTGYCCTGCAGGGTGGTAACTTAAAGCACTGTCACTCAGGGACTCAGGCACGTGTGAACGTTCATTGACTTTGGGCAAGTGCAATTTCGAGTAGATGCACCCCCAATCTTCATGCTCTTCCTTAGGTACCATAGACCACACTAGGTCTATCACCACCACACTAGGCACTATGCAGGGTTTGGGGTTGAACTGAAAAGGTATCTCCAGAATAACAAGAATTTACAAGAACAGTGTTGAAGTGGGAACCTACTCTGGCTAAGATTCTGAATTAGGAGCTGTGATATTTTTTCTGTTACTAAAATAGATTAGCTTTGCCTCCTGTCTTTAGCAGCCCCAATGAATGGTACTCTAGATAAATATTCTTGAATGTAACAGTAACTTCTTAATTGGTTCTCATTGAAATAATCTYCTTGTCATAATCTGAAACCTTCTGGTTGCTGGATTTTTATTTATTTATTTTGTATTAAGTTGAATTGTACGCTATGTACATTTAGTATAAGGATCAAGCTATTCTGGAGCTCTGCAGTCAGAAATGATGAACTCTTACAAATCCTGRCCTTACTGCAGTTGAATTGAATGTAGAAAAAATCTAAGGAGTCATGAAATTCATTGATGGGAGCTCCCTCTGTCTGTCTTACTCCACAGTAGTGTTTGTACTTGCTGTCCTTTCACTGTTTTTATCTTTGTAACTCCTAAACATCAAGAGCTGGTGAAGTAGTATCTCATCTATCTAGAAAAGCATAAAAATGAACAGTTGCTAATAACTAATTCTGTACCTGAACTGTCTTTCTGAGTAAGAAAAAAATATTATGACTTATAACAAGAATTCTTTAATTATCAGGAGAGATGTTTAGTTTTCCCAGCAATTAGTTASATCACTGTTGCATTAGCTCTATCCTCTAACTTGGAAAAGAGGAACAGGCTTGGGGACTGAACCCCGTGTAGCGTATTATAAACCACAATTCTGATTTGTAGTACAGGGACAAGCAARTCAGGCAAAATTTCAAGGACATTGCCTTTCAGTTAGGGGCTTTCATTCATAAACAATTGCTTATGTCAGTAAGATTGGACAATATTGTAAAAAGTAAAGCAAGGATGTGAATTTTTTTGCACCCTCCTTGTATTAAGGGAAAGACTCCAAAATCACTTCCAGGTTTCAAGAATATTGCTTCTCTCTTCACAGCATGTGGGTGCCACATGGAACTAGCACATCTGTAACGCGGGGCATGCAGCTGTGGCAGCCACCTTTGACTTTGTAGCTCCAACTGCTAACTCTCTGGTGCCACTGCTGGGTCGGGTGAGCTCTTTGGCAACACAACCTCGGACCAGGATTGGAACTTCCACTCCTGGAGCCGTAGATCTGCCTCAACAGCTTGGAGAACAAGCTCTCTTCCCAGGTAAGCCAACAGAAAAGAAATCCTTTGTCTTAGGGACTGCTGTATCTTTACTGCTGTGTATTGCTGTATTTGCCATCGACCTAGGCTAAAAAGGCATCACACACGYGTGTATTCACCCATTTGTATATGTATGTATGTATCAGCTTCAAGCTGTAACCTTTGGAAGATATCTGTTTGCATTCATTTYACAAGCAGGAAGAAAAAGTGATTCAGTCTCCTCTTCAGAATTTTAAAAACCTATGAAATCATACTGAAATCATATCAAAGAGGGTCAGTATGTGTTTAAAGCTTCACAGTATTAGTGAAATAAATAGATGAATARCACTCTTAGCATTGAACAGATTAATTGGAKGTATAGACATCTCATTAATACAAGATTTTTTAGGTAAGTGTTGTGTTTTATCTGTATTCATCATTGCTATCAATGCTCCAGATAGTTTAATGAGAGCTTACACTTTGATGCTTTAATCCTCAGTTGTTTTTAATCATGTCATTTAGAAAGGCTATAGCTTAGTAAGAACTGCTGTGAAAGTGATCTTTAGTTAAACCTGTGAAGTGTGAAAATCATCTGTCAAAACAGATGTACAAGATGACTACTGTTAATATCTCCCTGGCCTTTAATCCTATTTTTCCGGTTTGTGTAGGCACTGACAGTTAAGTTTCAATCAAATGTAGACGGGTAGGATTTTTTTCCTGCCCTACAGAAAGATAGTGAACTGATGAGTGATTTTTTTCACACTCTTCTCAAACTCATTTAGGCCTTTGTCCAGACTGGCTGAGGCACAGTAAGGATTTAGAAYGTGCTTTCGTGGTCCAGGGTATTTTTCATGGGCTGAAGAACATGCATTTATTGACAAAATATGTTTYATTTCATTTGAAAATGAAATTTTATAAATGAAATGCAAAGATATTAATTTCATAATACACATAATATTGCCAACCCATTTAAATACAAAATATTGAGAATTTTTACATTGCATTGCTGATATTTTGGTATATGTTTCCTAATGAATATGTATTAATCTGCAAAGAAACATATTTAGTCTGTTGCATCACTTTATGCTGGCATACCATGTGAAAGATAACTGAACAAGTTAATTGAATATAAAAATGCTGGTGAATTTAGATTGCATATAAGAATACATGGGGTAATACCATCATATAGGCTGATTATTTGTATTGAATATATACGTCTCTGAAAATATGTTTGCAGTTTGGTCAGAGTTAATACAATCTGTTTTTGACAAATACAGTCTACCAATATATAAAGTACAGACTTTCTTTGTATGGACAAACACCTGTTAGCAAAAATAACCTTACCAGAGCCAGTGGATGAAATAGTGRCCCTATTCAGATCATAGATTGCAGTAAAGCCAAATTCTGTGCATTCTAGCTGCCAGTGTAAATAACCACAAAATCTGTAGCCTGACTCCAGGTATTTTGTCAGACTCATGAAATAAAACTCGTTGCAGAGTCCTCAGCTGGAAGTTGAGAAAATCTGTATTTTGTCATTTTCTTGTGTCAGTTGTCTTGCAGGAGGCACATTCTTGGCTCTTGTAAAAGTTCACAGAGAGCAACTTCCTTCTTCCTTCTTTTTTTTTCTTCTTTCTGAAGCCTACAGAGACTCCACAGAAACCCTCTGTGGATCATTACTTTGTCACGCTCATTAGAACTTGAGATGAAACCTATTGAGGAGACTTAACATCATCTCAGAGTGCCAGATGCTTTAGCATTTCAAAATGCCATATGGGTCAAGTCATAATAGCATCTCTAATTGTCAGCCACAGAAATAGTAAAAGTAGTGAAAAGAGGAGGGAAATCCCTGTAGATAGAACTCAAGGTTATCACTCCATTTTAAAAAAAAAATGGAAAATAACTACATGAAAGCCTGAGCTTCTTCTATAGTAATGTTCTCTAATRGAAAGGCACAGAAAGTTGTTCTGCCTTTTGTCCTGGATTTTTAATCTCTCATGTATTCTTTTTTTTTTAATCTCTTCACAAGATGGGTTGCCTACTATTCTGTGAATTCTAGCTCTAAACCCAAGGATGGATTTCCTGGAATAACTTCAAAAATAAATTCTGTTAAATGCGTATTTGTGAGTGCGTGCGTGCATCTGATACACACGTGTCGTGATATAAACTATATGACTACATAAGCATCTATCTGTAGTCTATGTGACTCTGTATAGAGAAAGAAAACAATGCTTATGTCATAGGTGACCCATCTGTTCAAAGAATGAAATTTCTTTGCCAGTAACAGGGAAACTGTTCAATTGCTGCTGAACTTGAGGATTATTTCTCAAGATCTTCAAGGGGATAGCATGAGCTTGTTGACCAGAGAAGCCCACAAGAGCAGGCCGAATCTTTTGACTGTAATAATTATCCCCAAGACAGTTTTTAGAGATGTAACCAGAGGTAATTTATCCTGCTTCTGTACTAGGCACTGAGGCACCTTCAACTAAGTTTAATAACCACWTGTCACAGCTACTGCACTGCAAGCTGTAATCCATGCAGAAAATGGTGCTAAAGGAGTTAGYGGACAGGAGATAATCTCAGCACTTGTTAAGGAAAGAAGCACAATGTTAGGTCTTCACACAGTGGCAAGGTATTTCGCAAAGAAAAATCTAAGTGGACCTAAGTGGAATAAGAACTTTGAAAGAAATCTTGCGTAATAAACAGTTCTGAATATGTAAAAGCATTTGGTGCATTACAGTATATTATGTATTTCTGCAGAATTTAAAATATATTAGCATGTATTTTGGGTAACTCTTGGCAAATTCTGTGTTTTATACTGCACTTGGAGCTGAGGAAGAGTCTTTCTATTTCAGGGGAATTCGGTTTAGTAAGAATTAAGTAGTAAAGGCCAGCAAAGGTCTCAGGATTTGTTTTCCATGCAGCTAACCTACTTCACTTCTCAGATGTATTTCTAAGCTTGGCATTTTGGGCTAAAATGTCTGTAGAGTATCAGGAAGATAATAAGGTCCTGCAGTGGCTGACCCACTGTTTCTTTGGTTGGTGTGACTGTGGACAGACAACCTGTGATCTGGGCAAAGGCTCTTATTTCTTTCTTCAGTCACCAGCAGGCTGTGGGCACTCCAGAGGCARCAAGATCTCCTGCGTATCTGATGGTCTTTGAAAGTTCCTGTAGKGATTCTTTTTGACAAAGTTAGTCTTTAGCTTGATTATCTCTACCGTAAGTCCYGTTTCCCTTCCGCTAGAAGGAAGATCATCCTAATTAATGATTCTCAGAAAAGTAATATATCATTCTGGTCATCTAGAAAGAGGCTGAATCTATTAAGATCAATGGCAAAAATCCTGTTGACTTAAAAGGGAATATGTTTCATTTGTGCTCTTCCACGAACAGCCTGGGACATGCAATTAATAAGGGAATGTATCTCTTAACTGTTGGTTTCTTGTAATTTCTTCTTCTAGTATTCTATCTGTATTTTATTTCTACTTCAAGATAGCATAAGTTTCTTAAAAGATATTTTAAATTTTTGARTTCAGTTTTGTGGCAGGTCTCTAATCAGTAGCTAGGAAACCTTTATGCAGTCAGAAGTAGATATTAAAGATAAAGCAAAGATTTTACAGATCTGATTACCTTGGCAAGTATATTAAGGATAGTGAAGTGAGTTCATAATTTCAGGTAAATAATTCTACAGTTTTGCTAGAGTTGGTATACAAATTGGTCTTTTTTTGACAGCATGATGCATTCTCTAGGGATTACTTAAATTATGCAGAGTTCAAAGGACAGATTTTTGTTAATTATTTTCTTGAGATTTCTGCCTGTAACCTAAAGAATGTTACAATAAATGTACAGTAGTAATATAGACTTCTGTTTTACTTTCAAAAACTTTCAAAGAAACAGATTGTTTTAATATAAGCAATGTGCCTGTTTTTATTTTTTTAACTTTGACTATTCTAGAGAGAGAGAGAGATGATCATATTTTTCAAAGAGTCTATTCCCCATTCAGGCACTGAAATGAAGAAGTCATTTCAAAGTCGTTGGCATTCTGCAGCAATTATTGTTACATTGAACACCCCCGAAGTCCTGGCCACTTGTCAGAAATTCATGATTCAGTTTAGTGAAAAAAACTTTTTTTTTCCTTCTGTAAGCTTCTATGCCATTTAAGTCTGTGAATCTCCTTTACTTACTTTGGATAACTGAGTATTAAAATTCAGTATCAGCTTTTTCATCCATAGATTTTGACTTCTGAAAATGGAGAAGTTGGTATTTCCCAATAATTATGTTCATATTTTTCATTTTCTTTTTTAAAGTTTTTAATGTTTTTTATTTTTTTTTAACTCTGGAAGTTATAAATGGTAGTCCAAATATGATTCTGTTTTAAGAGCACAGACTAAATAAACACCACTCTGGTGCTAATGAGCATCAAGTGAGACTAAGTCCCATGGTGATGCACAGACATACAGAAATAGACATACAGAAATTCCTGCCTTGTGAGAGTTTATAATCTGAGTCGGGGTAGCAAAACATAAGAAATATKCTCACTTCACAGAGATATGAGGCCTAGAAAAATTAAATTAAAAWTTTTTTTCAAAAGCCTCTTGGTCCAGCCTGTATGATGTATTTAGGTATGTACTGACAGTTAGGCATGTTTGAAAATTCCAGTAGGCGTTACATGGTAAACTTTGATTAACTTATTATAAGACCTGAGTTTCTAAGTCACCTCTAAAAATTATCTAAACCTAAATCTATAGGTGGAGATTAAGTTGAGCTTAAAGCCTTGAAGATATTTAGGCCAGTATTTTCTTTGAAATTCTGGACAATGATGAGTGGAATAAACCCCAGATATCCAGAGRTGAAGATGCCAATATTTCATTGCAGGTCAGCTGTACAGTCTCTTATAAGCATCAACCACACTTCCCAATTGAGGCACGTTTTCCTAAGTAACGTAGAGGCTTATGGAAGATTCTTGCAGGGATTTGACCAGTATTATAAGTAGAAATGTGTCAGAAGAATTTTATGTCAAATCTCCTGAATTCAAGACCAGTATTCTAAACACAAAAAAATCTATTATTGAGAGTCCAACGGCATTTTAAATATTAAAGTACCAGTATTAGATATTACAGTTGTGCATCAAAGATGAAGAARGATAGCAGCTAGCATGCAAATGCCGTATCCAAAGAGAATAAAGCCCTTTTGAAGGCAGGAGAAACTGTCAAAGTTAAATTAAAAATTAAAAATCCATTTTGTGGGCTGCAGAGATGCTAGGCTGCCTGACATCCACAGCATCGAGAAGTTTAAAAAACCTCTCAAATGCAATAGTGAGTTATCTGTCTCACTGTGCTTTGCCCTCTGCCCCATCAACTTTCAAGCCATTGTGAAGCTTTGGCTGCAAAATATTCATCAGTCAGAAGCAGAAAACATTATCACTGTCATGGCTGGTGTTGAAATCTTTTTTTGGGAACACCTCTGAGTTGTAAATGGGATTTAAAATCTGGAACAGAGTTTATCTTTAGGTTCAGTGAAGTTATTTTGGAAGCRTTCTATCACAGTTCTTATCAAACAGTATGGAATGAAGCTACATAAAAGCAGTGGTCTACTTTTGCTCTACAGTAGGGTAAGAGGCCTTAAGGATAAGCAAAACTATCACAAATGACCATTTATGATGACTTTATGATGACTTTTCATATTTCTTCACATGACGTTATCACAAGAAATAGCATTTAATGTGCCATAGGATKAATCTAATTTTATATGTAGAGGAAAAAAGAAGTAAATTGGATATGTAATTTCTTGTAATGTGGCCTGGGAAGATACTGAGTTAATGGGTGAGATGTTCTCAGTTTACTTGCATAGTTCTCCTCATTGCAGCATGCAAAAGGTTGTCAAAATTATTTAAGCAACGATATCYTGTTGGTTTCAATGGGAGTTAGCTGTTGAAGTAGAAATTAAGTCTTAGGTTCTATATTTGAATGGCTACTACTTCTTCATTCAACCAGAAAGCAGTGTAGTCTCAGGAGACCTGGTTCCAGAAAATAAAAGGTGTTCAGACAGAATGTGGAGCTTCTGGCTCTTTGCTGAACTCGGTCCCCTGTTCTCTCCCCTTGAATAAGCAACACCAGCCACATCTCTCTCTTGCGTGACTTAGCAGGGGCTCCAGTCAACTTTGGCTAATTAGCCGTTTGAAAGGCTAATAGGACTTTGAAACGGGGCTTTGCTGGAGGGACTGAACAAATAAACTGTGTGGGCATCATGAAGCAAGTAGATTTAACCATCTCAGGGGCACACTTCTTGAAACCTGTAACAAAGCAATTCGTATTTTGAATTAAAAATAAAAAAACTCTCCAATTACATTTCAGCATTTATTTTTAGTCTTTATTACTAATTTAATTGCATAATAGTAATAATAATTTGTATTGTGCTAAAGTGTCTTTAATTTCATGAAATTCTAGTCAAAGGTTTTAGAATCCTACGAGCAGCCTCTGCTGATGCATAAAGAAATTGTTTCTTTATTCTTCCAGTAGAGGCTACAGTATTAACTTCACTGTGCATCCATTAGGAGATTTTCCAAGGAATGTTCACTGATGTTTGTACAGCACTTGGAAAAACGCCTAAATCTTCATTGATTATAAATGCTAAATAATTGTGGTCAGTGTTTTTTTTTTTTGTTTAGTCTTTTTTTGTTTGTTTTGAAAGACTGGATACCGTAAATAAGATGGCTAAAACTATAGTGGCCATATGGTTGCAAGTTTTTTTTTCTAATTTTAWGAAGACTTTGTGAAATGTTCCTGTCCCTTTCCTTTCCACCATCCAATCAAGATATTGCTGTGTAATTCGAACCATGTCTGTTTTCTTGTGTCATCTTTCAGGTCCAACAGCTCGTCCTCGGGCCCCACCACCCTGTGATTATCGCCTTTCCTCTGCTCATTAGATGTCCTGGGGAGYCCAAACTGGGCACAGTGACAAGGAAGCYGTTGACGGCTACTGAGAGCCGCGGAGGCCACTGAGAGGGTCATGCCTGGAGCATCTGCCTGCAAGCTGAGGCCGAGGGACCCGGGCTCATTTCCCCTGGAGCGGGGACGGTTCCCAGGCACTGCAACGCGGACACTTGGGACCCAGGAGAGGTTTTCAAGGAGCTCAGCTGGTCTCTCTGCTGTGGTGCTTGGTGCATGAGGAGGGACAGGAGGCACCAGCTAAAGCGTGAGCAGCTGAGGCTGAACGCAGGGAAAGCCTTTCCCCCGTGAGGACACGCAAGCAGTGGAACAGGCTGTCCCGAGCGGCTCTGCCCCCTCCRTCCTTGGAGGGTTTCAGGACCCGAGTGCAGAAAGCCCCGAGCACCCCGGCCTGACRTCCAGGGGACCCTGCTTGGGGCAGCAGGTTGGCCCGGAGCCCCGCTGCGTTTCAAGTCATCCTGGGCTCTCCACCGTCAGCCTTCCCCTCAGCCCTGGGACGCACCCCGGTGCGCGGAGCCCAGCGCGGCCCGGCGGGGGCTCCGGCTGCGCCGGGCGCTCCGCGCGCCACAGGCGCCGGTTCCGCGGGTCCAGCCCGGGGCCCCTCCCGCCCCAGCTCAGCCCGGGGGGCCGCGCGGCGTCAGC
>NW_020454316.1:6181368-6275095 GCF_003342845.1 Nothoprocta perdicaria | reverse complement strand
GCGACAGGGCGGCCGCGCCAGCCGGGMCCGCCGCGCCGGACCCACCGTCAGAGCAGCGCCGGGAGCGCCGGTCGGGGCTGCGGACGGAGCGCGCTGCCCCGGCGTCGCCTCCGCCTCCCTATGCGCCCGTGCCCAYCCAAGCGACCGCGATGTTGCCTGTGGTAGCGGGGCTGCTGCTCGCCGTGGCCGCGGGCGGCCGCRCGGCCGCCGTGGGCGACTCGGAAAGCCCGCCGGGCAGCCGCTTCGTGTGCACCTCGCTGCCGCTGGACGCGGCCGGCGCCGGCTGCCCGGTGCCCATGCAGGGCGGCGCGCTGCCCCCCGAGGAGGAGCTGCGGGCCACGGTGCTGCAGCTGCGGGAGACCGTCCTGCAGCAGAAGGAGACCATCGGCAGCCAGCGCGACGCCATCCGCGAGCTCACGGGCAAGCTGAGCCGCTGCGAGGGCACCGACGGCAAGGGCGGCACGGCAGCCTGGAGGAAGGAGCTGTCCAAGGGCAAGGACACCATGGGAGACCTGCCGCGGGACCCGGCGCAGGTCATCGACCAGCTGAGCCGCACCATGCAGACCCTGAAGGACCGTCTGGAGAGCCTCGAGGTAGGTCCGTGCTCAGGAAGCGAGGTTTCTGCCACGGAGCCCAAGTCCTCCTCCAGTGTGGACTGGGGCAGCATCCCCCTATGGAGCTGTGCCATGTCCAGGCTCCCAAGTGTGGGGAGAGGGTTGTGCGGGTGGGTTGTGACCTTCTCTTGGTCTTCATCCCTTTGTCTTAACAGGGAAGGGGGCAGAAAGGTTCTTCCCTGCAACCCATCCCACCCGTGGAAGATGTGTGGCATTCCTGATTGTTGCCAGCTCGGTTTCTGTGCTAATACACCCAAATCCCTGTTCCTGGGAATGCAGCTTCCCAGGGTTTAGGTGTAAAGCTGCCATCTCGGGCAATAAGACTCTAGCATATGGTGCTGGACAAAGGCAAGCTGCCTTATTTAGAGCTGGCCTCCAGCAGCACCAACGTGGTGCTGAATAATTGTGTGAAAATAAAGGGCCTTTGGTCCAAGCCTGCTCATAAATGGTTTCCAAGAGCCGTTGGATTGTTGCCTTGATGGAGTGGCCCTCACAGGAAAGAAAAGCTGTGCTAGAAACTGTAGTGACAGAAACGGTGTTGGTTGTTGCCTCATTTTTCAGACCATGAGCACTGCATGTGTCTCCAGAGATCTCCAAGGATTGACTTATGCTGGGAGGATTTAGAGCAGCTTCCTATGGGTTCCTCTGTTAGAAGATATGGATGAAGTGGATTTTTTTTTTCCAAGTACAGTTTTTTTGATCCTGCATAGCGTCCTTTTAATACCACTACTCTCTTTGTGAGGCTTCTCCTATTAGCATTACATCTTAGGACTGGGGAAGTGAAATGTGATGAGAATAATGTGGACAGTATTGGTCATACTTGAGAAATAGACCTATTTTCTATTTTCAGATCAATAAAAACAATCAAATTGGGTAGTATTTCTAGTTGAGCTCAAGAATATCTGGCTCACTGCTTGACAAACCAAAACTGAGTGAACTTTCGTTTAGTAAATGTGTTTTAGTAGTTCAACTTCTTGTTTTAAAGAAGTGTTTTTCTGTTGAGTTAGGCTAATAGCATCATTTGCAGTAAGTGAAGCTAAACTTACATGTTGCACACTGTATCATCATAAATATGGAGACTATTTGCAGCTGTCTTCCTACATTGATTTTTCTTTATTGAACACAAATGTATGAAGAGTCTTTGATACATGACACAGCAAACCTTTATTAAAGGTTGAGGTCTTCTTTGGGTACAGTGCTGATAAAAGCAGTGACCATGACCAGGGCAAAAAGGCAATGTCTCTTCTGTAGTTGCTGGAGATCTTGGTGACCTTTCTTCCTCTTGAGGCATAAGGATTTTACAATTTCTCGTATAGGAATAGCATAAGCTTCTTTTTCTTTTCCCCCAAAGCACCAGCTCCGGGCCAACGTGTCCTACGCAGCGCTGCCTCCGGAGCTCCGAGAGATGCTGCAGCGGAGGCTTGGGGACCTGGAGCGCCAACTCCTGACCAAAGTGGCCGAGCTTGAGGATGAAAAGTCTCTGCTTCACAACGAGACCTCAGCCCACAGGCAGAAGACAGAGACAGCCTTGAATGCGTTGCTAGAAAGAGTATCCGAACTAGAAAAAGGTAATTATACAGAATCGGAGTGGCTCTCTGTATTGATCAATTAGCTCTTCCAGTACAGTCATCTGAATGTGTATCTTGAAGGAAACACAGCCCCTTCCTGATGTTGCAGCACATTTCTATATGCTAAATAGGTGACAGTATAAATATTTGGATTCTGTTTTTGCTTTTTGTCACAGAGCTCCTGCTTGACAGGCTCTGCATGCCCTAGGTTTCCTGTCTTCCCTTGGCACATGTAACTGTGTGGGCTGTGAAGGTGAATGTTGTAGCACTTGCGGGATGAAAAGGTCTATAAGGAGGTGGGTGGGAATAGAGGGAAGTATGACAGTGGTGTCACAAATACCTACTAATGTCATGTATACCTCTAAGCAGAGCTGCCTTGCTTCAAATAAACTGAAATGTTAAGCTTAACACGAACTAAACTTAATTAGCACAACTGCTTTGGAAGTAATGAATACGATCTTACACCAGAACTCTTATCTGCTGTTTTAGAAGCAAGTGGGATAAAATSTTTCTTTTTTGTTGTTGGCTGTACCTTGAGTTACTGCCGACCCTCCAGCTGTGTCCTTTCCCACATAAGCAGCCTTTAGAGCTTACAGTAGATTACACATGGTGCCAGTGGGGGACACTTCCTTAATTCTAGCCATTTAATTCATTATGTAGGTTAATTATTGAGATYTGCATGCATAAGTAGAGTCAGTTGATTTGAATCCTGAATGCTCATGGAATTGAGCTATAGAACAGGACTATCAATATTGGTAATGTATTCCCACAGAGTGGAGCATATTGTGGATTGTGGTAACTAGAGTACCACTAAATGCTACTGTCTAATCCTGCCGCTCTTAAATGATTTCCCAAGGTGAATGGGCCCTCTGCTTAAAAGCAACTTAATGGACATGCTTTCAAAAGGATGTAGACATACGTAGCTCATGAATTTTAAAGCGCAGCTTAATGGATCCATTTGTATAATACAGTAGGTATTATTTCCATTTAAAAAGTGTGAAGCGTGGGGAAAAGTAAGGAGGAAGAAGAGATCTTCTAACAGCTTTGTCATTTATTGCTTTCCTAAGAGCTAAGAGAAAACCCAAACTGCAGCTAAATTTCTAGTAAACTAGTAATCTGTTAATATGCCTTATGTGACAAGTATTGCTAGTCCTCATCTCTGAAAGAAGTGACTCATGTTGGTAAGTCATCAGAAAGAGGCAGTGGTGGGAGAATCAGAACAAGGATGTGTAATTACCTAGGTTAAAAATAGCCCCTTCCCACTAGCATCTTTCTGTGTTGGGAGAGGGGGCTGTCTTCCTACTAGTCTCCAAAGACTGGAAGAATTTGGGCCAGGAACTGAGATGTGGGCCTTTTTTCGATTGCGTAGTTAGCTGTCTATTTAAATASAATTTGCTGTGCTGTTCTGTGCCTTTGGTTCCTCAGACACCTGAAAGTAGGGATAATAATCAAAACTTACTGATTTCTAGATTGCAAAGTTCAGCCAAATAATACTTTGTACAGTTTGTACAACTGTCATGATTCCCAAAGTCTTTAACTTCTTCACCAATTGTCTCCAACTTGTGTGGTGAACGATGCATTAAAAAAGCTGAACTGAGTGGAAGAATGACCTGCAGTTGATGTTGCCTGGGCTTCAGTTTTCTTCCCTGCTTGGCTGGAGATGTGGATGAGTCTCCAGCTATCTTGAAATCTGTTGTGCCTTTCCAAGAGGGAGTAACACTATTTCTTACATTTCTTGTCTAAAAATAGCTCACATCCTTTGGGAAAATAACTGTCACACTGCATGTGCCTATTGCCCAGAAACGGAGAATGTTACTACTGGGAGTTTTGGGTGTTTTCAAGTAAAGAGAAGGCAATATAACAAGAAGAGTGGTTTTGCTCATGTCCGATTTGTTCTTGCTTCCTTAAYTTTTTCACACCGTGGCTAATATTCCTAATGGAGTTTTTCTATTGCATTTCTATTTACTAGCCTATCTATTTCCTTTCCTCATATTTGAGATTAGTTGTGCCAGCCTAGTGGAGGTTGCTGAAATACCTAAGATGACACTTTCATTTACTTGTAAGTTTGGAATATTTCAGTTCTCGGTTTACAAGTTCATCAAGACAGATGCAAGCATCAGACAAGCATCATTTTTCTTCTACCCTCTCTTTCTGTGAAAAATGCAGTCAAAACGCCTTAGCTGCTTCTGATAATGGGAGCAGATAATGATAATTACATATGAAAATCATRGCAACCTTTTGCGACAACAGATCTTCATCAGCATCATGGTGTGAAATACGGCAAGAGGATGAGATTTGTTTCAGGGATGTGAGTAAAGGAAATGGGTAGGAGACAGAAGAACCGAAGACTCAGGGAGATGGGCTAAGCCTGCTGCAGAACCATAGGGTTTGATATTGTGCTACAGTGTGAGATTTTTCTTCCCTTTATTTTTACTTTACAAAACTATACTATTGCTGATAGTTTGTATACATACAAACAACTATGTCATGCAAAGTGTTGCAGCTCACTATAAAGTCTTGATCCAAGTTCTCAATTTCATAAAAATCTCTTCGGAATCTTCCCGGATTTCTGTCATTTGCTAGGAAAAGAAAATAGTATTCTTATTTTTTGCTGTTTATTAGTTATGCTTATTTTTTGCTGTTTTGCTGTTGTTTGTTTTTTAGTTAGCTTACAAAATTATTGCACTTTTGTTGATGTCATTTTGACTTTAGCTTTACATTTTGATTCAATTCTTTAGTTGTCTATAGAATGGAGATGGAGATTGGTTATACTGAGTTTGATTCTGCTAAGTGTTCTGTAGTGTCTGCTTTGGTTATTCCAGATTGGCCATTCAAAAGGAGAGAGTCGACCTGATTCTCTGCTAGCTATCTGTAAATTGAGAATAATGGTGCTAGATGACTGTTCAGAAATGGTAGGAAGAAATATGGTATTTTTKAACTGTTTTAGTAATGAGCCTACCAGAGAATCTCCTGCATATCAATGAATGTCTTTAAAATGGTTTGAATGGTGTGAAATGAGAAGGCCTCCAGCCACAGACTGAGCAAGGAAGAGGGAAAATATTTAACAGCCTCTGTTTAGTGGCATGCCACTTTTTTTCTCTGGAAGAGCAGGTAAGAAGCAGCTAAGTAATTAGTATGATGAATATATAGATTCCTATATTGAATTGTGCTGCAAAATGAAGTTTTAAAAATATTTCTTGAGTGTAGTTTTGTCTACTTTCTGTAAAGTGAATCAAGTTAGATAATATCAAATATTCTTTTCTTAGCCCAAAATAAAGTAAACATTAAAGTAAATGTTAACCTTTTTTTCTTCCATGTAATTCTAGGCAATAGTGCGTTTAAATCACCTGATGAATTCAAAGTGTCTCTTCCTCTTCGCACGAACTATTTATATGGGAAGATCAAGAAGACTCTGCCAGAGCTCTATGCTTTCACCGTGTGCTTGTGGTTGAGATCAAGTGCTTCTCCTGGAATTGGCACTCCATTCTCATATGCTGTTCCTGGTCAAGCTAATGAAATTGTCCTCATAGAATGGGGGAATAATCCAATTGAACTTCTAATTAATGATAAGGTGAGAACCAACAACTTTCCTTGTGGGTTACATGGTCAGAATAGCTGTTTTTTTCTTCATCTCTAGATACCTCCCTGGCACCTTATTCTCCCTGATTCTTTCCAGCTCGGGGCTTTTGAGATGAAGAAGTGTACATGTTCTTTCTCAACTGTCTATATTTCTTGCAAGTTGACAAAAGTACTCTGAAAGTCAAGTGGTTACTTAGATTTGTGTTTTGCTTGAGGCAAGAGCGGGGGATATTTAGGTGAGCACAAACTTATGCTCATCCTCTGAAATAGTAAGACTTTCTGTGCTTGAATCCTTTCTGTTTCAGAAAAAAAATTCAAGAAATAACTCTTTTTTTWAAAAACTACATTATTGCAAAGCCTGTTTTATCCAACTGCAGTATTTTTCTAATACTAAAAGTCTAGATATGTTAAAATCTGGCACAAAGTATGGCAAAAATCAGCTGGGATTGGTTTTGATACATTGAAGTCTTTAAGTGCATTTTTTCAGAGTGTTTATAGTTGAAAAAAGCAGCAAATAATTATCCCTCACAAATTCACACCAGTGGTGGTTTCCTATAAGCTTCAGAATTAAACCAGAACTGCTGAAGTTTATCATTAAAACAAATTATAAATATTTCTATTTTCTTCACTTTCAGTTTGGGCTAGTTATGAAATATAAACAACTGATTTTGGCTAAATTCCTTGTTTTGAATAAATAGAAGCAAAACTAGCTTCRTAACCTATCCAGGCAGCATTGTAGCATAACTTATTTGCCTTYGGGCACCATCCCCTGGGTTCCTTGGCCTGAGAGGTTTCCTGGGAACTCGCTGCTCTCTGGGGTTCAGGTGTTTACGAAGCTGTGGCATAAACGCAGGTTATTCAGTCACGTGGCTAGTTAAGGGCTCCTAGTGGTCCTTCCATCTTCTCCAATCAATAACAGCGAAAGGTGGTTGTTTTCAGTGATTTGTGGAAGAAAAGGAAACTTGAGTCTTCCTTAGCTGTAACTTTCTGCTCAATATTCTATCTGTTGTCTTAATGCTAGGAGTAGCTTCACTAGTGTGAACCTAAATGTTTTTTTGTTATTTATCTACTGTTCTATAGAACTACTCCATAGGCCACTGCCTCTGTGTCCATGCTGCCTTGAGTGAGTTTTAGATCAAGTTCCTGAAGGAGTTTAATTCCTGCTCTTTGGCCGCCTTACATACAGCTCCCACAATCTTTACTGGGAGCAGACAGATCTACTTGTCAGTGCTACCTGCAAGTGCTACCCTGGCCTGCAGAGAAACTCCAGCATGAAAATCCAATGGAACTTAGGGCTAAGCCAAGAAACTTTAGTACCAACAGATGCTGTAGATTAACTTGCAGTATCAGTAGACTGATAGCAGCTTAGACTGGCACTTTTGTCATTTGATTACAGCTGGAATAAAGTGGCTCACAGCTGGAATAAAAAGCATCCTGTACTCTTGAATTTCCAGTACCTTCACATAGAAAATTGTGAAGATGATTATCAGGCATTATCAACTGGGACAAAATAAAGATTTGAATGGGAACTAACTTCTGCTTCGGTTTATGCATCTGAGGACAGAGTAGATAAAAGCTGTGGTTACATTGCTAGACTTTATTTATTCTTTTGGTAGGTTGCCCAGCTCCCTCTCTTTGTTAGTGATGGAAAATGGCATCATATATGTGTAACGTGGACAACCAGAGATGGCATGTGGGAGGCGTTCCAGGATGGAGAGAAGCTTGGCACTGGAGAGAATCTAGCTCCGTGGCACCCGATTAAACCTGGAGGCGTCCTCATCCTCGGTCAGGAGCAGGTGAGTGAAACCCTTGGAGTGTTCCAAGGGTTTAAAAAAAAAGACTCAATAAAAATGTAAGTTCCCAAAGAAACCGATCTCCCATTTGTACTGAGTCCTTGGTCTTGGTGCTATCTGGTATCAGGAAGAAAAAATGACAAAGCAGCAAATACTGCTTGATGCAACTACACACCTTGTGTTTTGTTTCATTTATTAAATATTCAGGATATTCATGTTGCAAGTATTCCCAGTCTTCATGTTACSGTGTGAAACTTCATCAGTGATCTGACTAATACTTTAAATAGAGTCATTTGAACAAAATTGCTTAAAACTGGCCATGAAAAAGACAGCATTGGCCATATCTGTTAAGTGTATATGAGTGCAGTGGAAAAGGAGCTGTCTGAGGGTGGGCCATGTGCACGCCTTACTTAGTGGTTGTGTTTTAAGCCAAGTTGCCCATACATATTAGTAGGTGGCCGTGTATTTTTTTTTTCTTCTGCTGCCCCTCAGCCTTMTTATCATTATCATAGTCAAATGTTATTTCTAGATGCCCAGAACAGACCAGAGAGCCTGGTAGTGCTTGTGGGTCTGTCACCATCTTCTATAGGTGTGTCTGCTAGGGAGAATTGTGCTACAATTGTCTGAAAAGCTTTAGAGCAGTGGAGTCTGTGTCACTAATTTTAAAGTTGTTCTCTAAAGGGACATCTATAGTCAAAGTATGAAGTCTGCATTATGTTTGTTTTTTGATTAAAATATGTGAAGTTTTCCAGTGCAAACATTAATGTCTGAATTTTGGTAGAGCTAATACAAAGTYGGCTGCGGCCAACTTTGAGGCTGAGGATGAATCCTTTCTGAATAATGTGAAAGAGAGGATTTTGAAATCCGACTCTTGTTTAATATTTGTTTAGTAATGCTACATCTCACTAAACTATTATTACAAACTATGTGACTATTCAATCGTTGTTTTATCTTCCCATCCTTGCATATCAATATATACCTTGATACTTCTATCAAAAAAACAGTGGTCATAATAAATAGTAGGAAATAAACTCTCCAGAATTTCCACATTAACAACAGGGTGACCAGTAATTTTAGTCAGRAGTTCAGTAGATCCTCATCCCTACCATAAATAAATGATATTTAACGCTGTGCATTAGGCTTTTGAATGTGCAAAGCGGATGCTCCATTTCAATTTTAAAGGGCTGGGGGAGCATTTCTGTAACTGTCATACAGCTTGGCTGTGCTGTGCTTGGCTCTGTGCTGTGCTATCAGTTCTACATTAGTGCGACCACACAAGGTGGATCTGGGCCCTTAAGTAGTGGGTAGAGCAAATAAACCTTTGAGGCTTATGCAGTAACTCTTGGAGTAACTGATCTGGAATGGGCAGCAGAAGTCTGTGTATTTAGAGCCAAAAGTTTGTCTTCTGTCCAGACATCTATCCCTAAAGCTTTTGGGGTAATGCTGTTCATCTGTGTAATTCTCACTGAAGTTCTGTGCAAGGCTCCCAAAATGGGTCCTACTTCAACCTCTGCTTTTGAAGCCGCTTGGCTGCTTGGGGGGCAGCTTTTCTGTGGTAGGTAGGATGCAGTCGCTACTGCCTGCCTTGAACTGCTTTGACGTGCACATTTCAGCCTTGAGCTTTTAAATGTCTGCTTTAAATGTCTTCTTCAAAATGGTCCTTCTAGAAGCTTGGAGTCGCTTGTCTGTGTGGTCTGGCTCTGCTCTTTTCGCTTGCTTCTAGCAGGGTTGCTGTGGGGGGAGGATTTTCAAGTTTGAAGAAGAAAATGCTGGAATAACCTGCTCATCTAATCCTAATTCTTATGTGCCTAAAGGACACAGTAGGAGGAAGATTTGATGCAACTCAAGCCTTCGTGGGGGAGATGAGCCAATTCAATATATGGGACAGGGTCTTAAAAGCCGAAGACATCATGAACATTGCCAACTGCTCTACCAACATGCCTGGCAACATCATACCCTGGGTTGATAATAACGTTGATGTGTTTGGAGGTGCAACTAAGTGGCCTGTGGAGACATGTGAAGAGCGCCTGCTAGATTTATAGCCGTGATCCTTTCCCATTTAAGTGCCCCTTTTTAGTAGGACAATCTTTTGTGCAATCTAAAGCACTTATTTTTCTCTCTCTGCCCTTCCCTAATTCCTCTGAGGAATAAAAAAAAAAACGGAGCGAGCTGCCTGGATGCAAAGAGAACTGGTGGTTTGGGGCACTGAGCCTCACGATGAAAGATGCACCTCTTAGCTAGAGCAGCCCTTACTCTCCTACAGCCTGGTCCAACATGGGCTTTTTGCAGTAACCTGTGGGGTTGTAGTTCAGTGCATCAGTCCTGACAGGCACGGGGAGCAGCCTTGTATGTGTTACCTGTAGTTCTCCTTTTGATAACACGCAGTGCTGACAAAGCACTAAGATTAACAGGCTAAAAGTGGATCTCCCGTCCTTCTATCTTCCCCCCTTTGAATTCAAGCAAATACTTTTGTTTTTTTAAGCTCTTTTTAAAGAAATTATCTAATTCCTATACTACAGCGGCATAGCTCAACCATGGGTAGAGCAGAACAGCTGCTATTGGGAGTACAATGGTCTTGCTTTTCAGTGCATCAGAAATCCTTGTTTTATGGCAGAGGGTGATATATTTGATGTAAATGCCATTCTAGTTAAATTCAAAGAAGGGCTGGATTCCTTGCTTGTGTAATGAACTTAGCTTCACTGAACTCAAGAGATGCTTCRGGTGAGGCTCGGTCCCCAAACCTCTCTTTCCTTAGCCAGGCTTCCCATATAGGTGGATGGATGAATGATTTTCTTTGTATTTTCTGTAGGCTGAATGTATTGAATTTGCGGTGACCTGACTTGTAAACACTTCTCTATTGTTTCTCTCGTTTTAGTCTATGTCTTTATTTTTGAAGTATACAAGCTGTGATTAAGTGAATTTCAGTTTTGTTTTGAAAGGCCTTTTTATGAGCAAGTGCCAAAGTTCAGTTTCTGCTTGCTGAGAATCACTATATATTTTTCCAGCCTGAGTCTTCTGTAATGTTTTCTGTGTTATAATGGTCCTATGTAATATGAAGATGTGCTGTTTTTTCAATTCTTGTTGATTGTCTCTTCTGTAAGCACTGGGCCGGCTACTACTTTTTTATCATTTTCTCTGAATATTTTGCAAACAATGTTGCTGTTTTCTTGGCATTGATGTGACTACTTGGTTTGTGGCTCGCAGATAGCAAATGCACTGTACCAGGAAAGAGTTGATACTTTTGTTATTTTAAAGAAAAAGGATTTAAAAGGGGGTGGGGAGATTTATAAAGCTATATATCATATTTTATTTTTCATATGTTTTGAACTGTAAGAATAAATGGTGRAAGTCCCATTTGTAGGATAAAGTTACATATTTCCATTGATATGTAGTACATTGTTCTTAAAAGAAAATTCTTACAATGAAGTTTTAATTAAAAATGCACTGTAAAATGAGTCTTTAATTCCTTTTACAGTCAAACAAGACACTGGATCCTCTTTCAGAGTTGCTAGGAGTTTTGTTGGCATCTTTGTAGTCTCCTAGAAGCAGAGCTGTACGAGAGGAAGACCTGTCTGCTGCCACTGATGTGAGGGGCTGAGTGTCCTAGCACTGTTCTAGTGGGGTGGCTTGAGATGTGGCAGTTTCTCTGGAATGGAATGAAGGGAATAAGCTCATATTTATATAGATATACACACAAACATGTGCCTTATTTCTAATGGTAGTGATCTGATCTGCTCTGAGCAGGTGTAGTGGTTTTAGGTGACTTAAGTGTCTCCAAACAGTATAAAAAGAACAGCTTAGCAAACAAAATGGAATTAGTTGTTGTAAGGTGATAGCAAAGTCACTGTGGCTGTGCAGGTTGTAAAGTGGTATCCACAAGGTCTGAGTGTAAAGTGGTATCCACAGGATCTGACAAGAAACTGAATGTTCTGCTCTGTAAACCCAAAGTTTCGTGGCTCCTTCTCCCCAAGAGAGCCAGTGCTGCAGCTCTAAGGTACCCTCTGCACACAGGGAGGGTTTGGCGTGAAGCTTTTAATCATTTTTTTCCCCCCTACATAAGCTGTTAGGACCAGGAAGCTGGAATTCTGTACTGAAATCTTCCCTCTCAGGAAACAGCCTTCACACCTGTCCCAGAATAGCCTCAAATCTCCGCTGCAAAGTTTGCCCCAAGTGTTTTCCCATAGATCAGGTCTCTGCTTTTTACAAGTGGTCCAACACTGAGTGTTTGTATCATTCCTCATTTGAGGGAGGCAGAGGGTCTTTCCCTGCCAACTAGCTGTGCTGATCCTTTCTTGGAGAGTTATTTAAATGCCATCTCAGTCTTAGGTTTGTCTTTATGTGTGATATTAACACTAAACACCTGTGTGAGAGGCTGCAGGTGCRGCAGGAGCTGCTGTGGGTGGGGGCACTGAGTGCTTCATATGGGACACCTGCGCCAGCCTGACTGGGATGCTCTTAGTTSGCTGTTGCTGGTGAGTGGTTTGGCTGTTGTTCTCTTCAGCTCTGCTCTGCTTCTGCAAAGGATGGGATGAAAAGGCTGAGCTGCAGAGTGTGATGGATCTCTCTTCAGTGTGCRGAAGTCAATACAGTTGCTTTTATCAAGGCGCATCAAAATGCTCAGGTGAGAGGGTGTTTGGGGACATCCATGCTGTTATAATCTTCCTTTGACCTGGGATGGCTCTGTCTCTGCTAAAGATAAACAGCTTGGTCCTTGGGGGGTTTTGCTTTGTTTTGGACTGGTTACATAACCAAACTGTTGTTGTTGTGGGGGTTGTTTTATTGCTGTTTTCTTAAAGATGTTGACTCTTTAGTAAAAGCTAAGGATAAGCAATATGTGATCCATTGAGCAGGTTTTTCTATATTTTACTATGTGTTTTCTTTGGTCTTTCATGCAATACTACGTTTTTTCACTGAAACTGAGTGTTTTTTGTTTTCTGGGATTTTTTTTTATACTTTTTATGTTGCAATGAAAAGCTATGGCTCTTATTCTGCTGCTACATATTCTGGGAGTCACAGGTTTTATGTACATACATATATAAACAGATGGCAAAACAGGAGTAAATATTACTGTATTCCAGCACTTCTACTGTTTATGGGGTGTGGAAGTTACAAGACAGCCTTCAATTCCCCCAGTGCTTGCAGTGCTGCTGGGCAGCTTCTAGCTCATTGAGAGCAGACCTCACCCTGAAAAAGACAGTCCCTAGAGCTGTGGCACGTCATGTGCTCTTATTCTGAGTAAGAAATCCTTGTAGAAGTCTTATGCTTTTGAATACTGAGTTCCCTACTGGACTTCTTGGATGCTTATTATAATAAAGATTAATAATAATCCTACCAATAATGAATGCATAAGTATTCAGAGAGGTAACTGGGTGAATATTTCTTAGAAGGGCTTGTGAGGCTTTTAACTTCTCTCCCATCTTGTTTTCAAAGTGCCTGGAACCAGCTTTGAGATTAACCTAAAATCCAATCCTTACACCCTTGCAGCAGAGCTGATAGTTCAGACTTGTGTCAAAAACAAGCTGCCTTCTGAGCCCCACAGGCAGAAGGGAACTTGGTTAAAGGGAGCCTGAAAGAATAGACTAAAACCTCCTGGGTAACAGCACTAGCTGGGCAGGTGGCTTGCCACAACTCTCAGTTTCATGGTTATAGTTGACGTTGCTGCCTGTCTTCATTAGAAATCTTGCCGTGCTGTGTTTGACTCGAAGCTAGAAGGAGGTTGTTGACTTCCACCTTCTTCTATCCCTGTAGCGACCTGCAAAGAGGTCTTAGGAGAGGCAGTCTGCTTGATTTAGTGTGAGATTCCTCTGCAGAGAGTTTGTGACTCTCGGAATGAAGCACACACCGATTTGTTTTCCAGGGGTGGTGTAGCTGGCAGCAGCAGAGTGCTGTGTTTTAGACTAGGGTGTCTTTTTGTTGCCTTTTCTAACAAGTCAGATTGATTGCTTTATGATCAGTTGTAAGTGGCTGATAAACACCTATAATAAAATACAGATGTGTATTGGCAAATCCTTTTTTTTTTTTTCCATTAAAGTAAGTTGTTTCTTACTGTTAGCAGARTGCCTATCTTCCTACGAGAGCAAGTGATTTACAGCAGTGCATTAATTAGTTTTATTTTGAGGCTTCTAAGTTCTTAGAGCTCCTGCCAGCTCCAGGGATATTAGCAGGGGGTAAATATCTCCATGCTGTGAGTATAATACGTCTRGAAACCAATAGTGAGTGTGATGTATGCGGGGCTTCTGGCCTGTGGGGGTTTCTTGCCAAATGGAAAAATGACACTTACAAGCTCTTTGTGACCTGCCAGTTGAGGAAATGTGGTGGGCACAGATATCCAACAGTTCTGGGGGCTTCCAGACGTGTTTTGGTTGCTGGATTTACTCGGATAATGCTGTATTGGCATCCAAATTTGGTGGCTATGCTGGTATTTTCACTTACCCCCCCGGGACTTCTGGATGTAGCCCTCTGTGTCTCGGCGACGAGGAGCTGTAACTCTGCTCCCGTGCACGTCAGCAAACCTGCTGCCTTTCCCTAAGATCCCCAGTTTACACGTTCCACTCCTGGATTTATTTGGTGTTGTTTGAACGTGCTGCCATGGTTACTCGGGTACCATTGACTGCCCAGGTCAGCTTGGAAGAGCTTTGCACAAAGTCTTCAGGATTGAATGCAGCTCGCGCCTGTTAAAGCCAATGTGCCAGGCTTTAAATTAACACGTTACATGGAGGATAATATTTCTCTCTTTTTCCCTGTACCTGGAGTTTGGAGCGGGGAGGAAATAAAGACATATTGCCTTGATGCCAGCCTAAGTGACATCAGTGACTCTTGCTGAAAACAGGAGCCAGCCTATTCATGGTGGGGCTTGGGTGCCATGTGCGAGGGGGCTGCGCTCAGCGGCGCCGCGGCTGAGGAGYGCGGGCTGCTCGACCACGGCAGCGCGAGCTGGGAAGGACTCAGAGATGTGAGCGAGTCTGGTTGTGTGGCAGGGCCTGATGTCCCGGTCCTTGAGATGCAGAAGGGACCACGGGAGGTTCTTGGACCTTCTGGTGCTTCCTGCTCCTGTTGCTGCCAGCCAGAACGGGGTTTTGGAGGGCTCTTTGTCTGCTGTGTGGTTTGTCTGCCTGGGGCTTGGCCATGGCGGTATGATCCCAAGGCAGGAGGGAGCCGAGCTGGTGCTTKTGGGGTTCAGGTCTCCAAAGTGTCACCAGGTCTGGTCTATCCCATGGTGCGGATAGAGTTTGGAAAGGGACAGCTCTAAGCTCACTTTAGATGCTCATAGTGGTAATATGAGGGTCTGCCCTTGAACACCCTTTGGGTTATTTACTCTGGAGACTTCAATCTGCCTGAACCAAGACTGAATTTCCTCTTCTGCTGAAGGCAAAATTGCCATAGGTTTCAGTGAGGCTCAGTTTGAGACAAGTCTGAACATGCTAGTAAGAATGAAACAAAAATCTGGTGCGACTTAGGCTATTTTTAAAAACACAAGCTGGATAGGATCACTCTGAATCACTGGTACCTATGTCCTTTTAATATTTTTATTTGTGTACAGTAATTTTGAGGAGATTGTGAGAAGATGAGTCTTTTGAGATTGGCTATATGTGCTAGAGGGGGGAATATGCTGCTATTTGCTTTGTGCTATAATTGTTGGGTGCCTATTATGGTATGGCAAAAATATAAAAAATATTTCTCCCCTTTTAGTCCACATCTTAAGTAGGGAGTAATCTACCTGCATTGTAATGAGTAATATAACAATGTTCATATTAACTGGTTTTCTSTTAATTGCTTCAAGACCACTGCTGGGACTTTCTCCCCACCTGAGCAGTGCTGAYTTCTGTATGTGTGATAAGGTGAAATGTTGTCTCTGAGTTCAGCTGTAGAAATGGGAAATAATGTCTGCTGGAGTGTCCTTTCAGGACAGATCTAAGATCCTGTGACTGTTGCGGATGCGGAAAGCCCTGTCTCCCACCACAGCTTTGCCTAAGTTTAAGCTGGGGTTTGGGASGCTGTATTGCAGCAGCTGCCTTGGGGCACCTCACTGTCAGCCTGCTGCCCTGAGGGGGGACGAGTGAGAAATCCCTTTTTTTACCTGAAATAGTCACTTTTCCAGATGTAGACCAGTGTGCTCTAGAGCAGTTAAATGCCTGGGGGGGAAAGGGTTGCTGTAGAAACCACTGTCAGATTTGCAAATGGCTCTAGTGCTGCTCTAGGGCTGTGCCMGCAGCAAGGACTCTTCAGCCATCTCTTTCTCCAGTGATAATCCAAAAAAGAAGAAAAYSAAGTTTCTTCACTACTTAAACAGCTGGAGCTGCCACATGAATGCTCTTAGGAAAGGCAGGGAATCGACTGCGTGATAGGTTGATTGTGAATCTGCYGAAGCTTTGCAAACTCTGCTCCAATGGACTTGGGATGTAGCCGTCCTCCTTCCCATCTCCTATCCTGCATCTTGGATGGTTTTCACTCCTAGTGGACGCTTGGTCATATGAAAAATTTCTTGGAAAAGCCATTCAAAACCCTGCCTTGCACCTTCCCAAAGCTAAACAGAAAAGCCTGTTGGTCATAAGTATATGTATATTGGGTGTGTGAAAGGGCTTATGGATAACACTGGTTCTGAAAGCAAGCAGTGGGCAGGGGTTGTGAGCAGATTTCATTTTTTTCTTTTGAGGGGAGAAAAACCATTGCAGCACTTCCAGAGCTGCCTGATTCTTGTGTGTGACTCCACCAAGGTCACCAGTGAGACCTTCTGCTGTGGATGCTCCTCAGCATCCCTTTGACACCTCTGCTTCTCGGGTCAGCAGTGCTGTGAAAGCAGCAGGCACGAGCCTAGCTACGTGAGCTCTTGATCTGACTGCGTTTGGAGGTGAATTTCAGAAACTACCAAAACACCTTGGTGATAGTTTGGCTTTGAGAAATATGAATTCAAAAGAAGAAAATCAAGACTGAATGTAGGGTGGTGTCCTTTGCAGGGACACAGAAAGTTTGTCTTAAAAATCACTGATTCGTTGCGTTGCCAGTGTTTAAATGGGAAATTCAAGTTGATTTTAATGAAGGTCTATGGTAGCGTATGCTGCATTCCCTCACACRTAGTTTATCTCTGAGGATGCAAATGTTCCTGGCTTGCTGAGGCTGTACTGGTTTCTCTGTGTAGAACCTGCCTGTTTGTGGTCTTGTCAGCTCAAGGCATTAGGATGGAATGAAACTACATCCTGAGCCTGGCTCCCAATGGGGATTGCTGTAATATTTTAAAACTTAAAAAGGATGGAAGTATAACAGAGCAACGTGACCACAGGAAGATTTATTAGTGCTGTTTTCTTGGCTTTAGGCCACCCCCTGTCTGCAAAACTCCTATTAATGTCCCATCTGGATTTATGTAAAAATTGATGCTAGGGCAAAGCTCTCTGATCCTATCAGTTTAYATTTGCATCACTCTCTGTTCAGGACCCATTATGAAGGGTTAGAAATACAACTTGTTAAACTCTAATTAGCTGGCAAGCAGAGGAGAATACAAGGTCAATTTAGCACTCCTGAAATTTAAATTGTTTCCTGAATTTGAAGGGGGAGGGGGAGAATCAAAGTCTGCCTCTGAGTTCAGCTGAGTTTCTGCAACATCCCCTAGGAGCTAGAACTTTTTGAATAGAGCCATTAAACTCATGTCTGCTCTATACTTTGCCGTTATAATTGTTTCAGAAGCCATTCTTTAATGTGTATAATGCTGGTTTGATCTCTCTCCCTCTAAAACACATGGGAGATGGTAAAAGGGAAACTTCTTTGTAACAACTGATTTGTTCTGTAAAAGTGATTAGGTGGGACTTCCCAAATCCCAATGTAATGGCTCCCAAAAGACCAGATCTAGTGGAGCTTTTGTACCTCTTGGCAGATTTTGTTACCCCAACACTTGCTATTGGTACAAAAATGGTGAGAGTGGCACCTGATGCTGCTCTTTCCGTCCCTCCCCATTTGAGCTAGTTGTGCCATCGTCAGCCTTAATGGTTGCAGGTGGTAAGAAGCTCGATGCAGACAAAAAGCAGGAAGGGAAAGTCGCTGAGAGGAGCAGCCAAGCTCACTGCAGGATGAAGCAGAGACTTGACTGACCCAGGACCTGTGGAGGAGGATCAAGCATGTCCAGATTTCAGCAGGCTTTGGCCCAGACCTGACTGTTGGCTGTTTTTCTGTCTCACTTTAGGGAAGTGCCCTTCTCTGCCCCCTGCATAAACAACCTCATAAAGCTAAAGCTTTTGYTGCTGCTCTGCTTTCTTGCTAGATTTGGGTAGATATTCCCCCAGAAATCCCGTTTGTCCTGCGTGCATTCTGGATGTGGCACACACATGGGGTGCTGCTCCATTCGGCTTGAAGCACAGCGTGCTTTACTGTCCATTACTYTTGGACTTACACAAACTTGGTACATACATTTTGGGTCACTGATGMAAACACAGGCTGCTGTTGTTACAGGTCTGAATCAACTCTGCAGTGCAACTGTCTGCGAGTTTGACCTCCTCCTGCATGTTAATTTATTACCTAGGTGAAGTCATAGTGAGTAAAGGGTCCTTTCCAGGAAAGGTGATTGAATACGACTGCAGCTCACTGATTAAAATGATGCAAGAGAAATACTCGTGTCACTCGGTACACTGTCACATGAAACAAGAGGATTATATAAGTTAAATTTCTAGTAATGAAAGCAGGCAATCGGGTTTGTGTCATAAAATCAGCTTAAAAGAGCTTTCTAATTTCCAGAGAGGAGAACTAAAATAACTTGACCTACCTTGGTACTGTAATCTTTAAATGCTGCTTAGCATCTGCTCATCAGCACTTGACAATGATATTTATTATTAATTTTTTAATTGGAGGCATTATTGTGTTGGGGTAATGCAAAGCAGTGCACAGCAGCGGGGAGGGAGGGGAATGTCATTATACAGGGGTTAAAAGGGAAAGGGAAGCATTTGAGTTGAGTGGAAGCTGGTTTAGCAGAAAGCTGTAGCTGCAAAAGTCCTACCAAGGGCACCAGCCTGGGCCAGGCACAGCTACCCAAAAACTTATGCTGCTGTGAAAGGTCCTTTTAGACCAGTCCTTCTTAAAGGACTTAAGAATATAGTTAATGTAGGATCTCTTGATAGCTGGTGGAAGAGAGAGATGCACTGAAGATGTTCTTGATTGGAGCTGTTTTTTGGAAGTGCCTCTTTCTCTCCCTGTGCCTGGCAGTTCTCAGTGTACTTGTAACTTCGGTGCTGCAACGGGCTGCTGCGCGTTAGGTGGGCTGCCTTTGGGCCCTTCTGCACAGGGGAGAAGGTTTTAAGGGGTCATGTTCCCTGTTGCACACTCTATACTCCTAAAAATATTAACACAGAAATACAAGAACTCCTTTGTCCCAACAGTAGTGAAAGAAAAGTAAATTCTTATCTTGAAATATCTCTGTAGGTTGGATCTTCACAGGGTACTCTGTAGATCCTCACAGGTTCCAGCTCTTTCTCTTTTGAGACTTGCAATTTGTTGTGTAAAATGGATTCTCCTATAAAGCAACTGGGTGTGATGCTGTTGGCAGACACTGAATCACCATTTCGCTCCCAGTAGTCAGACCTACCAGGCTACCATTGCAATGACTTGCTTTGTTTTCATTTCTGAATTTGAGTTTGTCGGGCTTCAGTTTTCAGTTTTGGTCCTTGTCACACTTGTTTCTTGGACTCCTTCCTTGTGCGTCCACTGTGGCCATCCTGTGTCTGTCATGTTGGCTGTTGCAAGTGTTTTAGAGCATCTTCTGCAACCCTCGTCACTTCTGTGGCTCTTTCCTGTGGCTCTTCCCTGTCACTTTCCCTGTGGCTCTTCTTTCGCATCCAAAGCAGGAATTGGTTATTGCCAGTGTCCTACAGAGAAGGCAAATAACCTCCCTGCTCCCAGACGCTATTCTTGAATTCATGTATTCAAGGATTGCATTAGATTGCTTTGCCACTGGGAATGCCTAACAAATTGCTTGTTCTTTATGCTCCCCAAACCCTTTATTTGGTCTGCTTTCCAGGATATGGCTTTTCATGCTGCAGGCTTGTTGTTCCTAGACATATAGCTTTGTGTTGGCTCTATTAAAACCTAATTTATTGGAAAGAGCCCAATCTATTAAGCCACCCAGGCCGCTCTGTTGGCCTCCCTCCATCGTTATTTACTGCTGTACTGACATTTCTGTAGTCTGTGAGTTTGCTGCTGGTTGAACATGAACTCATTTCAATATTGCAGATGACAGTGGTGAGATGCCAGGCACAGCACAGATCCCTGTGGAATGAGCAGTCATTTGATACTTCCCTGTAGACATCTGCTTTTGAAGATCTGTCAGCTTCTTTGCTGTTAATTCACTTAACATGGACTTTAATTGAAAATACAAAATGTCACAATAAATATCTTAAAATTCAAAACCCAGTAGTGTTCATCTACSTAACTGGTGTGTAGTTTTCACTCCTAACACTTTCCCCAGACCTGATTAATATCTGGTCCCTTATATTTACTTTCCTTTTCTTTTTTATTTAGGAGCTGGATCTCTCAGACCGTTCAATAGTCTGTGCACTGTTTCCCTCTTCATGGATAGTTCGCCATTAACATTCTGTTGAGATTTCTYGAGGAAAGCTTGGGTTTAGCATTGAATTCCTGCTCAGTGTTTCTCTTTGAAAACATTTTTAAAACTTYGGTGTGCGTGTTACAAACTTTCTCTCTCAAGGGAGCTGGAATAGAAGTGTCACTTTGCTGCTTTGCTAAATACCCCCAGTCTAATCCAGGGAAATGCTTCAGCATGTGCTTAACTGTAGAATTGGACCTGGTTGTGTACTTTATTAAAACAGTTGCATTAATTCCCACTACTGCTGTATCTGAATTGCACCAGTATGTGGGTAAAGCAAACAATTCCAGTTTCTTCTTCTGTTTGTTTTCATTCTTTTCCTCTCCCCTTCCTGAAGGATGCGCCAGGTGTGGGTCTGTGTGGTCGGTCTGTCCGTCTTCCCCATTGCCCTGTAAACTAGTAGGAGTTTTGGGGAGAGGAATCAGTTCTGCAGAGCAGCWCTGCCAGGGAAGCCGGGCTGTGCTCCGCATTTCTGCCTTTCCTCCCGCTGCAACGCGTGCTACCTGGTTGCTGCCCCTTTCTCCAAAGGCAGTTGTGTCCCTGTGCTTTTGTATGCATTTAAAAATAGTAATACTTCAGTGGTGAGTGGTAATGACAGGTGTTAAATACGACTGTTTTCTTTATGTATGCAAGGATTGTGAAGTCCCAGCTTTTCTAGGAATCTAATTTATGAGGTAGGAAAGGTGACTGGCCTGATCTGTTTTCTTTGTGCTGATGTAAATTAGGGATGACTGTGCTGTCATTATCCCAAACTGAGTGTCCGAACTCTCTGACCTCTGGCAGTTCTCATTTTTTTTTTTTTCTCCCTGCACAGCCTGTCTCTCTGTCTGTGCCTAACCGGGACTAAACCCTTGCTCTGGGGACAGAAGCAGGTTTGGGGAGGCTGATTATTCTCTACCATGTGAAAGCTGGTACCACTTCCCTACATAGCCCTTGGCTTGGTAAGCTACCACCACCCAGCACATGGATCCCTTGATTTTACAAGATACTTCTAAATCAGTTGTTAACTCTGTTCTGCTCAGATAAATATTACTTCGTGCTACTTATTAGAAGTGGATGTTTCTTTCTTCGCGTTATCTCTGTGCACAACACATCTTGTTGTTACATTTAAGTTGCTAAAAATTCCAAATCAATAATCCATTTAAGAAGAAAAAAACGGTTATAGTAGCAATAAGTAGAGTTGCAGAGTTAATCGGATCATCTTTATTCGAGTGACAAACTGTTTCCCAAAGATGTTCCCGCTCTGCTAAAATCAATATGGACACAATGAAATAGGTTTATTTTCTAGGTACCAACAGTATATAAGGGTTGAGGGTGGCCTCTTGGAGGGAACCAGGGGATTTTGCTGCTCTTGGACATGGTAACTGTGGAGAAGAAATAGTAGCAGTGGATCAAACTATAGAAAGTGTTGTGTGTTTTGGGCACTCAAAAGTTGGGAGAGATACAGATCTAAGGATGTCTGCCCTCTTATTCTCTCCCCTTGCACTTCATGAAGAAAAATACCTAAACACTACATTTTAAATATAGAATTTTGAGCTGATATCTATTTCTATGATACAGCCAGCTGATTTTAGGAAAAGGAGGCTTCAAAAGAGATGGAATGTGTTTTCCTTTCATCTTTCTGTGATGACTTTTGGGCTTGTTCCTTACAGCTGATCTTTCCTGCATTAGTCTCATGCTCCTGCTGTTCCAATGCCTTCAATGGATTTGCACCTCGCTACTCCAGTAAGATTAGGATCAGATTCAATCTCTTCAAAACTACATTTTACACAGCTTCTCTTATGTAGGCTTGAACCCAATTCTTTACATGCACTGCTACATAAATGACTTCAAGACAAGTGCTACAGAAATCATGAGCCTCCTTGTTGTTTTATTGTCATTAAATATATTCTCTACTGTGAATTAAACAGTGCCTAATGCTGCTATAACTTGATTTGTTTGTTATTCAGTGATCCTTTAAGCTGAACCAAGCTATATGTTCAACAGATGAGTGTGCTGCTTTCTCTTAGTGATTTACATGAAACAGTAGATCACTAGCACTGCTTTCAATAGTTGGTGTGCTTGGGCTTGCTAACAAATGTTTTTGGAAGACGTAATGTTTCACATTGACACCCTGGCTAACAGTCGAGTGTGGCTGCTCGAAAACAGCCAGGGCTCCACGCTACTATTTCTGTCTTTAAACTATGGAGCATGTCTTTAAACTATGGACTTAGGCTGCAGCCTTGTCCTCAGAACCCAGGGAGCGGTCGGATGTATGGAGATGTTGTCCAGTGAGTGCTGCAGGGTGAGAGGTGATGTCTCCYGTGGGAAGGATTTGTGGATTCGTGCCTGCTTGGAGGGAAGGAGGTGATGGGGCTTCCAAAGAGCCGCCTCATTTCAGGTGGGGCTGTTGGTGCCATTGCTGTCTGTTCAACAGCAAGGAAGATGGAAACATTGGGAAACAGTGTTGGGAGATGTGGGATCTACATCTCTGCATCTTTGAGCAGACACCTCTCCTCGAGCTGTAATGAGGAAACTTTAAGTTGGATCTTGGGAATAATCCTTGTTTGAGGAACCCTTTCCAATCCTTGGTGTTCCACGTGAAGTTTGAAGTGTTGAGTGTATAGAAGAGAGATACTTTGAATGAGATGCGTATTCTCTTAAAGTTGACTTAAACAAATTGACCTTTCCCACCAAAAAAGGAATTCTGTATATGAGAGATGGTTTTCTTGCAACAAGATTTATGGCTCGGTGAATTTCTCTGCTCAAGTCTTTATAGTTTTCTRTTCAATTACCTCTCTGTCAAAAACTTAAGTGTTTACAGAGTTRGTCTGCTTGACAAGAATGCTGTGGTCCTCGCTGAAGTGAGATTTGAGGCATGGGAGGGAGTTCTGCCCCTCAAGAGCTTCACTTAGTGGCAGTTTTGATTTTCAACCATATTATTATTTGTGCCTTRAAATTGCTACTTGCTATGTTACAACTAAGTCCTAAAATGTCTATTAAATATACTGGGGAAAGAAATCCCTATAACTGGGTATCTTTTATATACCTAAATACTATGGCCACTTGGTCAGCACTGTGATACATAGAATGAGTAATATAATGGTAACTCYGAAGAAAAAAACACTGGGGTAAGAGTGGAATGAAACTCAGGAAAATGGGAATGAAACCTGAATTGAATCAAAGTGTCTGAAATGTTGAAGTGCGAAGCTGCCTGGAGTGGAGCTAGAAATGTGCCCAAGAGCTGCGCTTCAGAGCAAGACTTCAAGCTGTGCTTGCCACCGCCTGAGTCCAGCATGTGGAGCCAAAGACGGTTAGTCTTGYGTGACATAAATTAAGGAGAGCTGTGCAAAAGAACTTTTCAAAGACTTGCTTGCKAAATAAATTACTGGTCATTTTTTATTTAAAGTTTTTGATCTGTCAGCAGAGAACGCGGGAAGCAAGCACACATTTGATGAAAGTAGCAGCTAGTGCTTTCCCTTGGGCACYGGCTTTGGGCAGATGACTCCTTGCCCTGGTCCCGCTGTGTCGCGTGGCACCAGTGGCTTAGTCTAATCCCATGTCCACGCACATGTGCCCGCAGCATCGTATGATGCAGCCACGTGCAGTGCTCCCCTCAGGAAGTGTTTTTAGGACAGCCAGATAACCCCAAGCGTGTAGGCTTATATGCCACAACAGAGATGCTAGCCCGGGGGTTGCATGAGTGCCACGGGGCTGTGCGTCACGCTSTGCGTTACTGGAAATCCAGTGTGGAGATTGCTGTGACTCTGCCCGCCCCCACGTTGCAGGAATGGAATTGAGGGTGGGTTGGTGCCCAGCTGGGAACATGGGGATAGAGGTATAGAAGATTTGCACTTAAAACGGGGCGGATGTTTCCTTTCTCTCCTCCCAAACATCTGTTCACACACTCTATTTTGGACAGCTGTGAACACAGTTTTAAGGTCAGGATGGAGGTTACGCCAGGTTATTGGCCTCAAGCTGTGAGAGGCTGTTGGTATTTCCAGCAGTTCTGCTGCTAGTTTAAGACTGATGTGTAGAAAGGCTGTTTTCCACCTCAAGRGTGTGTGAGCTTTCCTGGAAAAAGTAAAGATTGCAGGACAGTCTGTGGCTGCCTCTGTCATTGTGGTTAGTGGCCTTTGCTGTGGCCCCCGCTCCATGCACCTTGCTGAGATGCTCCTTCTGCCCTGCTGGAGCTGGGGCTGTACTGTGACGGGATCAGCTGTGATCTGAAAATGTCCTTTGCAGCTGAGGCTGTGTCTCTCAATTTGGAGCATCTTCTGCACAGTTTACACAAACTTTTCCTTTGGCTTCAGTGGACGCTGACCAAGGCTCTGTACCCAAAGACAGCTGTCTTGGCCCTGGGTAAAGCCTTTATGGTGGCCCTTCCTGCCATGCCAAATCTTCCAGAAAATGCATTGCCACAAGTCTTGGAAAGTGTCTGTGCTATTTTCACTAGATTATATGGATTTGGTCTCTTGAGCACCAGCTGTAGGCTCTTGTGTTACTCAAAATTTTGTGTTCTGCTTTATGTAGAAAAACTGAGTTTTTTTCCTAGAGAGTTGAAGGTGCTGGGAAAGGTATATGCAAAACTGATTAGGAAGAAAAGCCTCTCTGTGTTCTTAGCTAATTGTAGGGTTTTTTGTTTTTTTTTTAACCCCAAGCTTAATACTGGTTAGCTCATGCTCCAACATCTTTGTGAAAATCACAAAAATTGGCTTGTTGAAAAAACTACAAGGCAATGGAGGATGGGCAGGAATTTGAGCTAACTGGAGAATCACAGTGTAGTTCAGTGCTGTGCTCCCTTGGTGCTTGGGTGCTGCTTTTTAGAAAGATSTCCATAGGAATGGATGGGAGATGATTTCATGTTTGCAGCAAATTTAGCATACTRTTACATACGTTTTTTGGCATTCTCAGCACTCTTGAAAATTCACAAGCTTGGTTTAAAATGCAAATATATTTGCATATATATTGGTGATATATATTGGAGTTTTACAGGGTTTCTTTTTTCAAGTTTTTTTTCAGCACTTGAGTATTATCCTTGTCTATTCCCAGTGAACAGAGCTTGAAACTCACTTTTTTTCCTTTCAAGGAAATTTGAGATTTGTGTGTAATCACATTCACGTGTTGAGCTCCAGTCCTGGTTAAGCATTTCARGACTGTTCAAAATAACTGAATGAACCAGAGCACTGGTCATTCAGTCAGCACTGAAGACTTGTCTCATATCTGTGGTGCTCCACAAACAGTATCTAATGGTGCATTAAGTAATCTGCACTAATTTGGGGCAGTACCACATTAATATTTCTTCAGCTTTGTTATCTTTTTGCCCCATTTTTTTATAGGGCACATCTTAAAAGGGCTCCAGGAGCATTTGTATTAAGATCACACAGTCATTTGGAAGATTATGCTTATTTTTAATTACATTTCACAAGCTTGAGTGCTTGCTCCCTCCATCCCTTCAGAGGTAAGGAGATTAGTTTCATTGCCAAGTGACTTGGTTCACCCTCTGTCATAGGATGTGACTGCCTGGTTCTTAGTGACCCAACTAAATGATTTATTAGCACAATGAGCTTCCATGAGGAAGCAGATAGGTAAGGAACATCCATGTGATGGATAACGGTAAATCTGAGCCTTCCCTAAGGACCTTACTCCATGTGCATGAATGYGTAGGGTGGAGCAAAGCTCTGCTGGCTAATCTGACCCATAGAGTGCTGCTTAGACATGGAAAAACTAAATTGTGGTCTAGGATAAGGCAAATGTAGGATAGCACAATATATTACACTCAAAAACCCTGTCCAGACTTGTTATAACATCTGCAGAAACTTTTCTAATTTTCCACTACTTAAAATCTGACTGCACTGTACAGACCAGATATGCTCCTTTGATGAAAGCAAATATTAGTGTTCATGTTAATCTCTATGCTACTAAAAACTACTGTTTTGCACAGAGTTTGTTTAGGGAACATGTGGAGGAGTCAGTTCTCCAGGATAAAAAAAAAAATGTGCTTTAAACTTTGCCTTCATTTAATGCTAATTTTAATGCTAGTTCTCAGGCTGCAGATGTCAATTTGGCTTTTCTGCTTGATGGAGGTGGTGTATCTACCTTCTACAGTTTGGAAGGCATGACTATTTATGTAACAAAATCCATCTGACAGGTAACCACATGTTCCAGTTAATCACAGGTAGGATTTAAGTGTCAAATATAGCATCAGGCTTGGTAGCTGAATCACTGACATCGAGGACATCTGTTTCAGATCTGTTATTCCTTGGAGATGGATCAGAAATGGCCTTGGTGTCTTCGTGGATCAGCTTTATAGTAGGGTAACTGATTTAAACTCCAAACTCACGTTGACCTCTGGTTCCAGCAGAGAGGCACTAAGGAGGATTTTTCCCAAAGTGTAATGTTTGCCCGTAGCAAAGGACACAGCTGCAAAAAATGGAAATGAGTTTTCTCATGCATTAGGAGACTTAGATATTATTTACTCTGGGAATAGCCATCTTATTTAATATTAAATTCCAAATTTCCTTTAGGTGTTTACCAACCATCCGGCAGATGAGATGCACTAAGCTAGTGAATGCTGCTTTTTTCGTGATTCTTCTTCTATCTCAGCTGGTAAACAGTGGAGTCAGCCTTATGCTCTGTCCCGAGGATTGCTTTTATCCAGGACTACTCTATTTTTCTGTCCCTTTTGAGCTCCCTTTCAGCAGCATGTTTTTTTGTTTGTTTGTTTTTTAATGGGCCAAGCTTAAGTAATCACAAAGAAGCAAATTCCTCTAGGAGGTAGTGTAGCTTCTCAGCTCTATGGAGCAAGGTCTTTAGCTCTCGATATGAGGAACATAAATTTAAGCAGTGTAAATAATAACTCTGGAATCAGAGGTTAGATTGGACTGTGATTTAGCTACTTCCATTTAACAGAGCCTGGCGTCTTTGCTCCGGTGTCCAAACCCATACTCTATGTACTAAGTTGTCTCTCCCTTCAGGCAGGGATATTGTCAGGTCTCTGGCACTGTTTGGTCAGTGTGTGGTCTGGAGACTCTCTAGGAAAAACTCTGGGTGACTTGAACACGTTTAGGTCTTCAGTGAGCTCCAAATGAGGCCTGKGCACCATGGCCATAGCCCATCTCTCTCTCTTTTAAAGAAAGAAGTCAGACCCCAGCAAGAAGTGGTCTCTGCACTGCACCTGGAGACTGTCACCTAGCAGTTGCATTGGTATTATTTGTGTGACTACATGGAAACAGTCTYCCAAAAACTTGGGATGTAAAGAAGGGAACAAGTTGGCTACAAAGCACTCRTGTCTGGGAATCTCCAACCCACTTCTGAGCTGTCTGTCTGCCTCTGTAGCTCTCGGGTCCCCTGCCAGATTTGTGGCTAACTGTTCAAGAGAAATGCAACCTATTCTTATCTTGAAAAGCAGTCAAAGATATAAAATACATATATAGCTCACTACTATTGGCTGTGTATTATGCATATAACACCATCTGTCATGTATGTGTGTGGGTTTTGTTTAAAGGAAGCTCTTCAAAATCTGAATCATTTGTCTGAAACTAACTTGAAATGTTTTAAAATCTAAGCAGTAGATTTTGATTTAATAATATGGAATATTGGGGAACATTTCTTTGGACACAGACTTTTAATCACAGAGAGCTTAGTTTGATTGGCATTAGCATTAAAGTATTAAAATAGCCTTTGCTGTAAGATGTTCGGCTGTATATATCCTTAAGGAACTGTAAGGAAAGCAGACTCTACAAAGTATCCCCTTGTGCTTATGCCTAGATCCTGTTCCACAYTTCTGTTCCCCTGTCCTTAATGATTTCAATGGGGTTTATGATGGATAACTGAAATAAAATCACTCCTTTCCAGAGGAAGCTTTACTACATTGATTTCCTCTCTCCAGTCCCTCTGTGTTGCCATTTGTCAAAGGTGGCTGATGAATTAAATTCAGATGTCACTGGAAATTCAACCTGTCACTTGTGCTACATTTTATAAGCAGTAGTCAAAACTTAAGTTGTGTATCAAGTAATTTATTGCCACTGTAATGATTGATTGGTACTGGACTCAGCAGGGAGCTGCACCAATATAAACTTCCTGTGCCTAGCTCCAATGACACTAATTGCCTATATAACATAATGGTATTTTGTTAAAGTAATACCTGTGCTCGTATCACTTCTTATTCAGGGGTCTCGAAGGGTTGCAGTATTACTTGTGCTTTGTCACATCCCAGCAAGTGCTATGGTATCCGCTTAACAGACAGGTAAGCTGGAACACAGGTGACCAGAGACCTGCACGTGGACGTAAAATAAAGATCTCGCATTGCAAGGCATTATCCACGTGCAAACTCAAAGCTTAACTTCTGCCCTGTCTTTTTTCCCTTAGATATTTTGCCAAATCTGAGCCAGTGTAACTAAGGTTCCTGGTAAACTTAATTAACTTTCAGATCATCCTTCCTAAAAATCCCTGGGATTTATATACCTGCTTCTTGTTGGTTCCTGGTTAACTGCTCTGCTGGCCTTGAGCGCTAATCGGTGTGCACATGAGGACGTGTCCTTGAAAGCAGCTTACATGCATTGAGCAGAGCATCTGGCTACTACCACTGCACTGTAGTTTTAACTAGCATCTTTCAGGAGCTTTAAGCTCACCTTCTAACAGGGAAATACCTATTTTTAGACTCTCTAAAACAGAGCCTCTCTAGACTCTCCGAGTTGCTGCAGCAGGTTGGCCTCTGGAGCGCCAACAGAGCAAATATTACCTGTGGGCTGTTAATAAAAAGAACCCTTCCAGAGGGGGGTATTCTCAGAAAAGTACTTTTTAATTGGGCTGATGTGTTTTGAGTGTTCTTTGCTCATTTTACTCCAAAAGCCCTGAATGGATGGCAGCCGAGACGATGAAGAAGATCTTAGTTTGGGGGGGGGGGGGGGGACCTGCTAAGGTACCTTCCTAGAGTGCTGATTTGCTGCTGTTTTAAAAATACTGGAGCTATATACAAAATAAATAATTCATGGAAGGAACAACATTTTGGGGAATGCTATAATTAAAATTGCTAAATATGCATTTAATTTAGACTTGATTAGAGGAGCGCTTCTGTGGTGCTGCAGCCGTGATCAAGGCGCAGTGGAGCACCGCGGTGCTCGTGCAGGGCCGCGAGGCCGCCCCACGGTGGGCGCTTGGTGCTGGGGTGCGCGTCAGGCTCACGGGGAGGCCGGTGGAGCGGGGCCGCCAGCGAGGCGAGCGCCGTGGCGCCTTGGGCTGCCTCACGTGCCAYCTCCTGCCGTGGGAGCTGCTGCTGGCTCTAGCAGCCAAGCAGCTGAAATGAAGCCTGCGGGAAGGAAACGGGGTGGGAACTCCAGGCTGCAGCCTCTGTGAGGATTGTGGAGGGGTTGGGCTGTGGATCCTCCCTGCTGGACCCCTTGGCCGCTATAAACAAAACGTGGCTGAGCACAAGCCGCAGGGGAGTGGTGGGGAACACGAAAGCCTCCTTGAGCAGCGGCTGGTGGTGAGGGTCACCTGTGCAACTTGTCCCACATGAGAAAGAAGATAGGCAGATATGGTTGCAAAGATAAGGTTGCCTGCCCTTTTCTGCTGGTGAAAAGGTGAGGGCTGCAACCAGAGCTGGCTGGTCTGAAATCCATATGTCCCCCTGATGCTCTGGCATGGTCCCTTTCCCAGGACATCGCCGCGGTTGAGCAGAAGAGGTGGCTGTGGGGCTTGTAAGGTGAGCTGTGGAGCTGGCAGTGGTTCCTGCAGGTGGGCACAGTGGGGATGTGCCACAGCCCTTGCAGTCAATCCGTGTCTCTTGTCATCTTACTCCTTCCTCTCATCCTCGGTTTGCCTGGGCACCCTTGAGCTGTCAAACACATCTAACAGAGCTTAAACCTCGACCTGAGCAAATCTTTTAGGCCTTCTTATTGCAACCCAGCCTCTGCTCAGGGGCATTAATTCCAAAGTGAAGGCCAGTCTGATCGCCCAGTCGGTGTCTGTTGGCCCTCAGCGTGCAGAGAAGGCTTTCATGTTTCCTCCTGTTCATCATGTCAGAGTGATGAGGTGGTCTGGAGAGGAGAAAGAAACCAAGGGTGAGTGCAAATGGCAAAACCCTGGTGCCCCATCAACAGACCCSTCCACTCACTGGGGTCTCTCATGTCCTTGCAGGTTGGCTTTACTGAACTTGGGCCACTTTTTTCTGATATTTTGTACAGCTGGAGCCTGTGAGCTCCTCTCTGCAAGCTCGGCTGTGGTTGGCACGGCTGGCAAAGGGCTGCTTTCCAGGGAGATGGGCAGCCTTGCGGGGCTACATTCCTCTCCGTGTTGCAGACCAGCCTGATTGTGCTGCCCACGGCATGTGGCAGGACCAGCCATTTCCTTAGGGGCTGATGTGACCAGGACGAGCGYGGTGATGTTCCTACGAGCTGCCTTGCGGAGCCCAGCAGCTCCCAAGGAAGGGCTGGAGCCCATCCCTGCAGCTCCCAGGGAAGGCTGAAGTGAGGCGGGCTCCAGGGAGCTGCCCTTGTTTCTCCTTATTCTAACTGCTGATTTTCAGTGTTGTTCCATGTCCTGAATTTTTCTGAGTATTGCATATTTAATAGCAGGTTTTGCATGCAGGTTTACTGTAAGGCTTCTGTGTGTATATACATAAATATCAGGTGAAATAATGAAAGGTGTGTTTGTAATCCAAATCTGTAAGTGAAGCAGGTTGGCCTTTTCTCCAAGGGACTAATCTGCTCCTGCACATCCGCTGCCACCTTTTATAAAATTGGGAAGTGATCTCCTAACGTACAGCTGCTTTTCTTTGGAGGCTGCTTGTTGTAGTGTGGTATGTTGTATAGCAACAGCTTTCTGCTCGACAGTGCTTTCCGTTCTGTTGTGCAAACAAGAAAAAGGGAGAGCAGGGGGATAAATAAGCAGAGGCGCCAGCAGAGATTTTCCTTTGCTGGTACATGAATTGCTCTCAGGCAAGCTGACACATCTGTATTTTTTTTCCCCCTCTTCCTTTCTTTTCTTCTTGCCACCAGCAGCAAAGAGCTCCCCTGCTCCCAGAGCTCTAGTTTATAAAAACTTGCGGTATAGTGTGCTGAAGGCAGAGATGTTTCTCGAACGCAAACCRTGATCTGTGCCTTGCTCTCACCAGCCCGACCTCTTGGGCTGCTTCTGACGGCCTTGGCTCCGGGAAGGAGGCAGGATGAGCTCGGGGTGGTCGGGGCCCGCGGGAGGGCTCAATCCAGACTGCAAGCCCTTGAGATGCCTCCCTGGTGTGTGGCCTCCCCTCTGCAGCTGCACCCAGCCCTGGCTGCTGGGCAGGGGAAAAGGCAGGTGGGAAACAGGCAGCGGTTGCTCAGCCCCTGATAGCCACGGTGCTCTGATACCTCCCATAGCCGAGTAACCCTACCCAGGGCAGGGCTTGCTCAGTGATACTGGCCTGCGTGTCCCCATCCCTGCCCCTGCGCTTTGATATTACTCACGTGGGCCTCAGTACCCTGCTTCTCTGCTATCTGGCATTAAAGAATCATATCTTGCTTCAAACTTGGGCTAACCTCGGTTCCCCAAGTCATCTTGTATTTCCCACTCATTATAAATGATTTATATCCGAAGGCAGTTTGAACTGCAACGTGGGCAAATGCGGCTTATGCTAGAGGAATAGATGCATCAGTCAGAATTTACTGAGGTGGTTTTGTGCATTGCTGTAATCTTTTTCTTCTCTCTGAAGAGGTGATGCAATTGTGAGTCAGCACTGTGATATGCCTCATCCTAAGGACCCCATATGATCTGAAAAGAGGACAYTCCATATTCATGCCTTGCCAGAGTTTCCAGAAGCAAAAATAATAAGCAAGAAAACAGCCATGTGCATTGTACTGTGCCTTGAAGAGGAGAGTGGGGGGAAAAAAAATCAACCTGTTTTTTTTTTTGCACTGCAGAAACACTTCCCAAGCCCTGCAGCCCTGACCCAGGGACTGTGCAGTTATTAGCTGCCAGTGTCAGGACTCAGGTTGGCACTCAGGTGTCTTCATTTCCTTGTCTTGCTAATTGATAGCACTTCCCTGATGTTACGTGTCAACGCTCGGATGCGTTTGTACAGCTAATTCAAGAAACAGAGCAAGAACGAAGGTATTTGCCTGAGACTTTACTGAATAAGGTTATAAATGAGGCACTAGATTTGGTGGTGATGTCAGAAAATGTGAAAGCAGCCAGCAGCTGCCAGGGAGCCCTAGAATATGTAACCTCCAGTGGATTGCAGTATCTCCAGTACTTTTTTGATGGCAGAGAAAGATGAAACACTGCAAAGATATTCCCAAAGAGAAAATACGCCATACAACATTTAAATAGATCCTTTCAAGAAGGAGTGCTGCCGAAACCCTTATAACTAGCATATATAATGCAGCTTGCAAGTGTGAGCCTTCTTTTTTTTTTTTTTTAAGAGCCGATAGGGTGGATAGCAGGCTTTAAATATGCAACTCTGTTGTCCTCGTAGTTTAATTCTGTTGTTCAGCTTTTGCCTGACTGTACCAGCTAATAATAAAAGTAATATAAAGGAGCAAGTCCATACCTGAAGAATGAATTAAAATCTCCTAAGCAAGGTATGACTAAATAGCATACTAGTTAAATGGGTGTGGGGGGGGCAGTGTTTAAAGACTGTAGAGTTCTTGCTAGTACAGCAAGTGCCAGTGAAGCTTTTTAAGTATTGTAACTGAGATACTAATAACTGGAATTTGAGACTGGACTGTCTGAAACTAAAAGAAAGCCTAAAAGTGGTGATTTCTTTCACTGAAAGCTAAATGCACTCTGGAATGAGTGAAGTTGGCCACTTCTCAAGCCAAATTGACTTGAACTTGACCTGTCTGTATCAGAAGGCAGATCAGTATGTACCAACTAAGCGATGGAATAATACGACTAAAAGGATCCCCTGATCTTCAGATAAGTGTGCATATTTCTGAAAATGTAGCTCTCTTGAGCCAGCCTCTCCATTTCTTGCAGAAAACACGAGGCAAGTGAGCAGCAGGAGGGAAGGAGCTAGTTGTAACTCTCTGTTTAGCTTCCCTGCGCTGTCTCGATCCCACCTGCTTGGTCTCTGGGGCCTTCGTTTGGTCTTGGGTGTCTCTTGGCTTGTCCACGTGAACGTATTGTCCTGTTCCTCACCACGTTGCTTCCATTGCTGCTGAACTCTGCTCACCGCATGTCCTAGCTATTTCTATACTTCATTTTCATTCTATTCCTTGCTGCTTATCTCTGCTGTGACAAGGTGCGTTTTACTGCTCTGGCTCCTCTAATCCAAGTCCTGGCCAGAGCTAGCAGGGCTCCAGAGCAGCGCTCTCCCAKACTTGTGGGTCCTTCAGAGGCTGGAGATGGTTAGTGCTTTTGGCCCCCSTCTCAGAGTCTCCCATGTAGCTGATGGATGCTATAGTGTCCATGCTATATAGGATATAGCATGCACGGGGCTAATGTGAGAAGTGGAGGACCTCYGCTTTGGAAGAAGGAGCTGCCCAACTCCTTCTCCATGGAATGGATTTGAAGTAAAGTGTGTCCCATGCGGGAGCACCCAGCATCACAGAGCAGCTTTGTAGCAGGTCCCTGTTCCTCTCTCTAGAGCCGGGAGCTCAGTTTGTGACCCAAATCCTCTGTTTCCACCTCAGATGGGCTCTCTGTGCATTATGTTGTTCTGTAGTCATTGGCAAGTGTGCGCCATGTGTACGTGGTGTTTGTGCCGACTGCATCAGGCCCAGGAAACCTTTAAGTTTCATCCTGRATGAAGTGCCTGGGCGCAGCGGCATTTGCCTGCCCCCTGGTTCAGAGGTGGTAAAAAGGAAAGGAGAGAGGGGGAAGGTCAGGGAAGAGTCGCAGCTCCAGGGCATCGTCCTTGGGGGCAGGCAATGGATGTTGTCCCCAAGAAGGATGGGGTGGAAAATGGAGGGACTAAGTGGTCTTTTAGGCATCCTAGTTTCTGATGGACTTTATTTAGTTAGCCAAAGCCAGCAGCTAAATGCAGAGTAGCCCCTTGGATCCCCTGTGGATTTATTGCCTGAACCTTCGTTTGCTGCTGTTTGCTAATGGAAGTTGTTGGAGCTGGCCTGTGTGCTAGGAAATGCTGACTTTTTTTTTAATGCTTCAGTGACTTGTAGATTCTGTGAGAGGGGAAAAATAAAAAGCAGGATTGCCCTTGCATTTGTCATATCCATCTTGGGAAGAGAAGGAGCACGTTGAAATGCAACTGGCAACAGCTTTGTCGGTCCCAGGCTACCGGATGCAGGTGGCCATCCTGGTACAACTAATTTGGCCCCAAAAGTGATACTGGAGATTGATTGTTGTCAGCTTCATGCACAAATATCATGTATATTCCTCTGGTAAGGCAAGTGCAAAGTGTGTCTGACTTTGCACTTCTGAAGGATTTTTGAATTTAGAAATCGTCTGTTGAGGAGTAGGAGAAAGAAAGGATTTAATGYGCAAATTATCAGTAGTTGTGAGAGTTTATAATAACATTGCATAGAGCACTTTGTGCAGTTGTGCTGCACATGGAAAGATGTAAAAAAGAGGATACAAAGGAGACCTTTCATACAAATTGTTCAGGGGATTCTCTTCTGCCTTTACTGTTTCAGTTATTATAAATGAATACTAAGTAACCAGTATTAAAGCARAATATTGGGCAATAGAACATCTTTATTGGAATCCACTTGACGCAGATGGCACAAAGTCACTACCTGAGGCTCACAGCTCTCTCGTTTTCCCCTCTGAGGTTGTCTAAGGATGAGTTTTCTGAGGCCTGCTCTGASATTGGCGTGAGGAGCCTCTCTTTCCCTGTGGGCTTAAACACGTCTCTGTTGCAACCAGTGGGGAAAAGACGGGGGCGAYGGAGGGGCTTGGATGCGCTGGACTTAAACACATCATTCCTTATTGCAAAGCTGATAAGAYTTTGAGAGGTTTCTTGTACTTGCAGCCTTTGCCGAGCAGATTAAACATTACATAACGCCGCTCTCGGGGGTGCTCCATGATTAATGAATGCTTACAAAGTGCTTTGTTAAATATGACATGGTACTAATGCAGCTGTTGTAAAAGGAAACCAAGGAGGCGTCAGTAGAAATTGTCTTCCCTGAACAGCCTATTCTGAGATTTTCCTGAAGTAAACGACTGAATGAAGATGAACTGTGAGTGATATGCATGATAGATCAAACCAGCAGGTTTTTTTCTGTTGGAAGAGAGACTAATAGTTGCCCAGGAGATCACCCATAAAGTCGGTTGAAATTTATAACARGCAATGCCGAGGCCAGTAATTCAACTGACAGCCCTCCTGTGCCACGAGCACAGAAATAACCTTAAGCTAAAAGGAGGCTTTCTTGAAAAGAATACTGCCATGAGAATGAAGCTTTGATTTATTTTTGTTTTGCATTGACAAATGGACCTAAGCCTTTTTTTGGCTTTCACATTTCTCTGTGTATTTTGTATGTGATGATTCTAGGGATTCAAGTTAGACTAAGAAGGAACAATCAAAGAGAAAATATTCTAAGGTGTGTGTGTATATATATGTGTGGGTGGGTGAGGTCGGAATGTGGGTTATAGAAAATTCGATTGAAAATCAATATTTTAAAAGGCCCTGTTAGGACTAATTGGGTAGGGCTGCGCTGTGGGCTGCTCTGATTCGGCATGAATCTGTTGGCTTTAACTTTTGACAGCTGAAGATCTACCCTTCAGTTGKGTGCCTCTTATTCAAATTCCAGATAGCCCATTTTTGGTGTCATACGTCTTTATGTACGTTCCAGTAGACAGAATACTCTTGCTATTGAGAGGAAAAATCAATACAAATTAATGTTCTGTGCAACCACRACACTTTTTTTTCAATGGCTGTCACTAAAAGTGACAAGGAATTGAGACCCCAAAGTGGAAGATGACTGATTAAGGGTTACAGAAATTTCCTTCTCCATGTGGAGTTCCAGATCTTTTTAGCAACTCTTTCAAGATCTCATTGCTGCTCTGATTTTTCCAGCTGTTYCAATTTTTGATTAATTTATGAAGACTTAAAAAAACCTTTTTTTAATTAAAAAGAGAAGTGGCAGGGAGGAAAAGAGGAAAATGGATTTGTGAGAGATTTTCAAGTGCTGGGATTTTCTTTGCTTGGTGAGTTTACCCAGACACTGTTCCCTTTAAAGGAGCCCCTGGCACCTTTCATTCACTTATTGTTGGGATAAATAAGGACTTGAGGTGCAACATGGTAGAGGAACATGCTCAAGTGCTGGCATCGGAGCACGTGGTCCATCCTATTCCRTTGCTGCTGTCGGCCCTCGCCTGTCGCAGGGCTCCTGGGAGCCGCACTGGATCCAAGCYGGTGGCTCAGCTGGGGCCTTGGCAGCCGGGCTCGGTGTCTCGGGGCCCTTTGCGTGGCCGCCGGGCTGCTCTGCTGCTCCTCATCCTCATCCAAGTGCAGCTGCAGCARAGGGGTTGCACCTCTGCACCCCGCAGGAAAGGGGCCCGTCTGTCTGCTACCAGCTCAGCGCTGTCATCTCTGTTTTGTCCCGAAAACCACCTGTGCCATTTGCTGCTTTCCACGAACCCTTAAATACTTAAAAGCAGAGGCTTGTTTTTAAACAAGTTCTGCTCTCTCTTCAGCACTGTGGGCCCCATTGCTCCCAGAGAGCACTGGGAATCCAAGGAAAACCAAGTCCCTTCTTATACTCAGTGATGTCGTTCATTAAACCTACCAGGAGCCTAAGTAAAACCGCCAATTAAAATGGCAAAAAAAAAAAAAAAAAAAAAAATCAAATTGCCTTCCCTGGGCCACGATTTCTTCCATGATATATGAGGAATTTACCCTTGAGCCTGGAAGCTGCTTGCAGGTACTCCACACCATGAGTTTTCTATAAAATTTATATTTCTTGCTGTTGAGCTGTGCTTCTGAGCAAAAGTTCTTACAGTAGTTGAATTTATTTTATATCATACACTGTTSCAGAAATGCTAAGGAGTACTTGCTGCCATGGAAAAAATAGTCAAACTTGATTCCATTTCTTAACACTTAAAATGATCTTGTACAGATTTAGTGGCATATTTTCCCAGAAAAACAAATTGCATGTTCCTAAAYGTTTTATCCTTTAAAGTGTCATATACAAAGCCAACTAGTTAGCTGAGATTTGTGTTGTGATTATGGAGTGCTGTACGGCATTAAGATGGTTGTGGTGTTTGCTGCTCTTGCTGCCAAGTTTTACATCACTTTTGGTGTCCTGCATCCTGGTCCTTCAACAATTCTACATCTAAGCCAAAYGCTGCTGCATGAGTCTTGACCTGAAACATTAATAAGTGAAAGTTAGTGATTGTGGTGTTTAACGGTTTGTGTTTTAAGATAAACAAGGGTTTAATATTGCTGTGCTTGAAGGCTACTATTACACTGGGTGTGTTTTTTGTTCATTTGCATGACTGGTTAAAGTTGATGGATATAGTAACCTCTCTCATTTACAATAAATAGAAAAAGCAATTAAGTGCTGCTTCGTGTGGTGATGGATGGACCACCAGCAAGCTGGCACCCAAGGCAGCGAGCAGCACAGAACTGATGAGAAAATGAGCTATCCTGACAAGGGTTTTCCTTCAGATAAATTGCTAGTGCTGGCACTAGGGGCTTGACTGCTTGATGCTGTGTGTTTTGCTATTGCTGAGAGGCAAGAACCGAGGGAAAACACTGTGGGAAGGGCAAGAAGCAGTGCTTGGCCTGGGAGAAAGCAGAGAGCCAGGGAATGCTGGTGGGAATACCCCTTACTGGGAACCCAGCCTTGGATTCCTGAGCAGACGGCAGCTTCCTATGTTGTTTGTCTCCTGTGCTCAGAAGCAGGATTGCACTTGTGGTTTGCCTATATCCCCGTTTTTTKGTAAATAAGTGGAATGGCACCAAAGAAATATCTGATTTATCTAAGACTGCTTTCTCCCATTGGGAAGCGTGTGAACGAGATCTCCCTTCATCGGATGGCCCCGTGGGTAGAAAAGCAGCAGCAACGTGCTTAGGTGAGACGTGGACTCATGTATTCTAGATGTCCCAGGGCTCTGTGCAGCCTCCGGAGAGCAGCGAGGTGCCTGGGTCGGGTGGGCTCTGGTCGCTTCCGGATGGCAGCGGGGCACAAGGCAGCCGGCATCGCGGGCCAGCGCGCCAGCACAGTCGCTTTCCAGGTAGCAGTGCGTCACTGCCYGCCAAATCGGTTTACTCCTTACCTTATTGTAAGATTTTCTTGTTTGCTCAGACTTTTGGGAACATCTTGTTCGCTGTTGCAAATGTGTCCTGGTGTCACAACCACCGAAGACAGGTTGGAAGAGTCGGTGTCTGTATCTGTAACGTGGTTTTTATCATAGTCGGTTATGACGTTCTCATCACCTGTGAGTATTAGGGTATTCAAATTCATTCCTCCACAAATAACGTTGATGGAAGAATGCTATTCAGCAGAAATGTGTAATATCTTACCKCTCTTTGCAATGGTTGGTCTCAATGGTGTGGATATTGATCTCAAGCATGCGCGGTTGCTGGGCTAGGTTGCAATAGGGTGCAAATATACCAAGCATTGCGTCTCTCCTGCACGTTCACCCTAAGGATGAACGTGCCAGGTAAGGGTGAATGTGAGGTAAAACTCCTAAAAAGGCACCTTGTCACCTTCTGTGGGAGAGGGGTCTGTAAGATAGGACTCTTCTGGTGGCCTTTTTTGGTACCCTTTTTGTGAATGGAGAAGAGAGGAAACTGCTGCTGGGTGCTTGCCTAGCCTGCTTGTTTAAGTGCCAGAAAATTAACCAGAGCAAAGGCTTCAATCCACTGGCACAGGCTTTCAGGGTAAGGCCTTCGGGGTGTTGGCAGGAGCTTGCAGCTGGAACAAAGCAGTGGTTTTGCACTTGCTGGGTTTGCTGTRAAAGTAAACAAATGTTGCTTCAGGAAAACACTGAGTTTCTTCCCTTTTTAATCGCAACAGCATCAGCGTGTCCTGCGAGGGTTTCTTTGATTGCGGTTTCCCTGTCGAGCGGCACTGCAGCTCCCTTTCCCAAGCCCCRTGCACCCTGGCCCTGAGGCTGCGGACTTGATCCCCGCGCTAGCGCGGAGCTGCCTTGACACCGCGCTGGCCTGGAGGGGATCAAGGCTGCTGTATTCGCGGAGCCCCGGGCAGCGTCAGCTCGCTGGAGCCCCGCCACACAGCGCTGCGGCAAGCGCTGAGCGGCCACACAAGGGCTTCTCATTACCGGGCTACCAGAAGCCGTTTGCTTGCCTTCAAGAAGAAAAGCCCTGAAGGCAAGCACTTAAAAAGGCAGTCACCTACTGCTGAGATGCTCTTTTGGGTACTCGTTCCCCTCGTGAGCATACAAATTGTGAATAACCTCCCTGCTCTGTGCAGCGCTTGGGCCCGGCTTGCTGCGCTGGAGATGAAGTCGGGGCCTTGGGCCAAAAGCTCCATGTGGCCACCAGGCTGTGGCCAAGCTGTCGGAGGCACTGGCGAAGCTGCTCCGTGCCCATCATGGGGYGGATGGGATTCCAGGAGCATGGAGCAGCCCCATGGCTCGGGTAACAGTGGGCTGCTTAGCTGCCTGTCTYGGCACCCTGAGCAGGAGGGCACGGGGCTGCTTGGACCCAGCTCTGAGCTCTCAGGCTCTGTCTCCATCCCTGCCTCCTGAAATGGTCGTATGTTCCTCGCTGGCTTTACCTCATGCTTAGGTTCTTCCTACAGTAAATTTGCTAGAGATACTGATCATTTTAATCTGTTTTGTCTMTGCCAGGGCTGCCCCAAGCAGAAAGCATGAGGGGGAATTGCTGCTGGAAGCTTGTGTTGTACCTGTGCAAGCCCTAAGGGTGAGTGAGGTTTTGCAGGTAGGAATAAGAGTGTTGGCGCAGGATGTTTTCCATCTTCTGCAAACGTGAAACAAATTCTTGAACCCCCTACAATACTTGGATAGAGATAGATGCTCCCTGCTGTTATAGCTAAACATTATTTCTTCAGCAGAGCAAGGAGAAGAGTTGAGGATGGGATCAAAGATGTTAGATTTGGGGATAGCTTTTATCTCCTTAGCTTGAGCCATCCCTTTGGACCAGTGTTGCCCCCTCACGTGTCTGACTCTGGTGCATTTGAAATGYCTTTCTCAAAGCAGGGAATCAAGTCCATACGCACGAATCTCACCTTGCATTTGCAGCAAAGACAGGAGGTGTGGAGGAAAGCATGCCTGTCAGCCAGCACGCCAAAAAAGAGAGCTTCAAATCCCCCCAGTCAGAAGGTGAACAAAAATATTCCCACAAATGTAATATTTTAAAATCTGTGTGACTTTCTAAGCCAGCCACATGATTGTGATGGCGGAGGGGGGACTGACTCATATTTGACTACTACAGATTGCCTGTCCTGAGCGTCCCTGCTTTCCGGCGGGCGGTAATTGCTGCTGGAGTGAATCTTGGAAGCAGTAGTGGAGCAGAGGAGGAGCCGTGACTCAGGCGTGGGGACGGGCGTGAGTCACCCGGCTCTTGGCTCGCTGTTAGCTGGCTTAGGGCAGCGCTTCAGCTCTCACAGTCTGTCCCTGCAGAAAGGCTGCTGCTTGCAACGGGCRCAGATACAGCCCTAGGGACTAGTTAGTCACGGCTCGGGAGCCGGGGGAACTGCGTCGTTTTCCTGTCTTACAGGTGAATCGCAAGTTAGAACTGTCTCAATTCCCTTCCCATCCTCATCCTGATTCCTGTTTTTAAAAGAAGCTGAACCCTGGGGTGCTTTAGGACTCTCCTTCATTTGAGGAAACAACCAACAATACAGTCTAAACAAGCCACAAAGTTTGAAGAATAATGATTATTTGGGGGCTTGGGATTTTTGAGGTCATGTCTATTTTATTTATTTCCATTCAACTCGGTGGTGGATTACTGTTTTATCCCTGTCCGGTCTTAAAATACTGTATTTAAGCTTTCAACATGCAAATTAATCTTGATGTATTTATAAATGGAGAAACTATGCAGATTTCTGTTGATGTGATACTAAAGACAAGAGGCAAGAAGCAGTGACAATGAAACCAAAAATTTACAATACCAGGAGAGAATAAACAGCAACATCTAAAAATCATATCYTAGATGCTGAGCTGCAGAAGAAGGGGCCCTAAGGACATAAGAGTAGTTGTCTTTGCCTGCCTCTAGGAGGTATTTATAGATGTAGCAGACTTCAAAGTAAAATTTCAGTTTGGATAAATTCTCGGCATGGCCTGTGTTTGAATACTGAGCGTGAGCTCTGCAGTGTTGCTGGAGGTGTCTGGGTACGAAGCGAGTGTCATCCTGCCTGGGATTTTCAGATAAGCTGCAAATCCCGCAGAGTGGCGCGTGCGCAGGGCAGAGCGAGGGGAGACCTTTGCGCCCTTCTGCAGTGGCTGCTTGTGACCAAAGCTGGAGTGAGCGGCTGCACTCGGAGGGAGGAATCCGCATCCCCCAGTGCGGGTCCCCAGCCCGGGGATGAGGCGGCACCGTCAGGGACAAYGTCCCTTCCTGGGTCCGGGTGGGCTCAGCCCCTCAGCATCGCTCCCGCAGAGCCACATGGAGCACCCGGAGCAAAGCAGAGCCAGAGGTGTCAGCTCCGCTGCGCTCCCAAGGGCAGCCCCCGAGTCACCAACATCCCTACTGCTGCTCCTCCCTCAGGGAAGTCTCTGTCGTGGTCCATGAGATCCTTGCCTGTCTCTTCCAGARTGACCCACAGCACTTCCTGACTGCAGGATTGTTAAAGGGGGTTAAAGATGGGATTGTTTGCACTCAAAGGATATTTGATTTAGGACTTTGAAAGCTATTAGAGAACAAACTGTCATCCAAAGCCATTATCAGATAATTGCTCATTTTAATGGATCGAGGGAACAAGTTGAGGAGCAAGGCTTGTGCATTCAGGAGTTAGAGATGATTTTATGAGTGCTTTGCTGCTGGGTGATCGCTATAGTGATTTAGTGACTGTACTATAGTCTGAATTCTCTTCTTACTGTGAACAGAAACATAGGTCCTGGCTGTGGTGAGATTCCACATGCTTGGTGCAAGTGGCATGGGCAGAGAAAAGGGCTCGRCTTCAGTGCTATGTACTTAAATACAGAGAAGTCTAAAAATACATTATCTTGCAGAAATGGATGTTTGCTTTATATTCTCCACTCTTTCCATTCTCTCTATTTGTCTGTCTTTTGTACATGTTAATAGCATAGTATTGTGTTTGCTTCTTTGCTCTGTTCGTGCTATACATGGTGTAATGAAAATGAGTTATGTACTTATTTCATCGTTACCCGTACGTTGGGATCTCCTGTGTGTGCAGTTATCTATAGGCAAACATGCTCACTCAGGGGCCCTAAAGCAAAATCTTGTGARCACTAAAATCAAAGCAAGGCCCTCCTGGGGCTCATGGCCCAGGATTTTACTTGAGCAGACACTGCAGTCACGTTCTGATAGTTTCCCTAGGAAAAAGCTACCCAGGCAAGTGCTGATCCTGCCAGCTCTCTGCTGTGCTCTAAAWTGGTGTTAACTTAGGGGCCGCAGCCATCACATGCTGAACAAGGGCTCCCCAGCCCTTTGGCATCTTGTGTGTTGATTAAACTCCTGATTTTCCAGAGTTACTTAGTACTGGCAGCTCCTACTGACCTCAGCCGTGTCAGTGGGAACTGACACGAGGCTACGAGGGCCACGTGTCTCTGAAAAGCAAACAGAGTGTTTTTCCTTCTTCTTTGAGTTCTTTTGCTTGTTTATTGACTGCCCCCATGCTGATGGGCTGCAGTTCCCTTGGAAGTCGTTGCGTAGTGTGTGGTAGGAGCTGAACAAAGTCCCCAAGGGCCTGGAGCCAAATTCATCTCGGAGCATTTAACTAACGATGTCTGTTGGGTTGTGCCTAACAAAATTTGCAGTGTATTTAACAGTTGATTGCCAAATCTTAATTGTATACAAATAAATAACAATGTTGTTCTGCACAGTAATAAGTGTGGTTAAAATTAGCGCAGTAAATTCATACTTTACTAACTGCTTTTCTCTTAGACATGGTTGGTTACAGTTTAAAAATAAAAGTGCCTTTTTGATCGATGGCTGTTCTTTGGAATGCCATTTTGGGGATGGCTGTGGTCTGGTTTGACACTTGAGCAGTTTAGATCTTGCTGTGCAGTAAAATCAGTGTTTTACAGGCAATACCTTGTTAGAGTTTTGCCCTTATTTGAAAAGAGCTGTTTTTCCAGGGGCACAGAGAAAGCATCAGGCTGTTGTAAACAGGGTGAACATTCTCAGAAATGTGTCTGCCAGTGTCATCTGGAGCAGAGTTAATGGCACTTTACTCATTACAAGTCCTTAGTAATGATGTTAAAAATCCTAAATAATAGTGCTACGCTACTGGACACTGGCTTAGTTTTCTTTCCTTTTCTATGCCCCAGTTTATTGATGCATTTCCACATCTAAAAATATCTGAGCTGTTTCCATGATACACCATACTTCAGCTGGCACAGAAAACAAGTCCCTGTTTCATTAAGTAATATCTGTACCATGTCCGCTAGGACAGAGAGAGTTGCCACCGTCTTCACGGGTGAGGAGACGATTCTCTGTTAGGGTGTCTCATCTCATCTGACAAGCTGCAGCTTGGAGAAGAATAAAGCCAAGAGGGAAGTCCTGCCAATGACATCCAGCTCGGCTCCGGCACACGGGTTCATTTCCCTTTCCTTCCAGGGTGGGATAGACTCACTCACCTCTTGGCTCTTTTCTCTGTGTTCCCTTATTGCCCTTGTGTGTGGGAGGTGGCTGGAGCAGGCAAGTCAGAGAAAGAGAATAGTCGGAAGGAAAAGATATTGCCAAAGACCACGATAAAATAAATTGGTCCCTTAGGAAAATTTTTTTATCAAGTTGGTCTGTTCTAACATAGGAAAAAGACTCATCAGAAACCTGCTACTTCTGGTTAGAGGTATCCTTACCCAAACCATATATTGATTACATGTTTGCTTCACTGCTTTGGCGTTTGTGATGGAAGCAGATGGCAACATCTTGCCCTCTTTACAAGTAGAGATAGATCCTCAGCAATAGGGGGTTGATCCAGGATTTCAGGAACCTTTAGTGCTACCTAAAGTTGTAAATTGTGAATAATCTTTCCCTGCTGGTTAATAGGGGAATGAAGATATAAAATACCAACTTAAATATTTATGTGGGTAGAATGTCTTAGTGACTATTTCTTGGTGGTGAGGAAATGCTGTTTAAAGAGCAATATATTGCAGTTCAGTGGCAATGACTACGTGAAAGCTGTCAATGTTTTGAACAAAATCTGTAGATGCCATACAGTGGTAGAATTACTCATTTGCCAAAATCTGTGCTTTGGAAGGAAGCAGAATGTGTTAGTTAATGATACTTTAGTAGTGACAAAGAATTTGTCTAGGAAATTGGTGCATCTCTTGAGAATATCTGGTAATTGAGATTAAACATTTGGGGGTTCAGTGTTCCCTTAGTGCATGCAGCTAATGTTAGCAGAGCTTGGGCATGCCTAGTGAATAAAACCCAAGCGTTACGGGCTGTGTGACTACTGATCTAGTCATCATATATATCAAATCTCTGGTGACATTGAACCTTCCCCATTTGCCAAACCTGACAGTTACAGTTACAGAAGTTTATGTGAAAGCTCCCAGTTCCTTCCTGCTGACTGACAGCTGCCCACTGGATTTGCATGCATAAATCCATTTTGCATGCAAGTACCTCAGATAAAGAGACAGTTTCTCTGCRAAAAGTCTGGATCTGCCAACATGACAAGAGTGGCAAGAATTGATTTGTGTCCTTTCTCCTTTTTTACCCCACTTACCATAAAAATAGCTGAGGAATGCAGGTTTAATAAAGTCTTATGAAAAGATAAGGAAGGAAATCAATCTGGAAAATTATGTGCAAGGTCTAGTTTCTATTGACACTTAATTTTTTCAAAGGCATTGAGTTACCACATGGCTTACACTGATTGTGTAATATTAAAGTTTAAGAATATATAAAAYTTTAATGAAAATGGCTTAACTAACAACCTGAAATCTCAACACAATTTAGTTTTCTTTTCCTCATGCAGCTATAGCTGAAGTCTCTGTCAGGCCTTCCCTTGCCTTTAATAGATATTGGAGGAGGCTTTTAAAGAAGCTGGTCTATTTACAAAAGGTCAGGTACGTTTGTAATGAAATTGCATTCATCATGATGCATTTACATTGTGAAAACAGCTTACTGTTTCAGAATGAACTTTTCTCCCTCCCTTGTCCCTTGTGGAGGAAAAAACAAACACCCCTGGAAAGAATGACAAGGATGTTTCTCAAGGCACTGAAAGGTCAATTCATAATATAATACCCCTAAGGGCTTCTTCAGCTGGGCTCTTGCAAAGTGCCGATGTATAAAGCGCGTAGCTGTTAACGTCTGTTTGAATCCACCGTGCAAAACTGGTGGCTGCGTTTAATGGTAGGATGGTACCTGACCCAGGGRCAGAAGACCTAGGTGTGCTATGGGAGAGGCCGCTGTTGTTCTTTCCAGTGGTGTTTAGCTTTCCTGAAGGCCACGGAGCCCTGTCCCCTATATCCATGCAGGCCTGTGKCTGGTGCACATACCATGGTGCGACAAGACGGGACCTAATGCTCTGGGGCTGGTGGTGCTGAGGGCTGGGGCGGCTGGGGGTCCAGGGACATCCAACACCACAAAGTTCTTTGAGCCGTTGTCCCTACTGGTGCTGCTGGCGCTTGCAGACTATTTATTTTAACGCTGTGTTGTCTTGGAAGCCCCCTTCACCGGTGAAGAGAATATTTGTTATGCGTTTTATAGTCTCCAGGCATGGCCATCTGCTAATATAGTCAACCAGACACAATAAAGGAGGTTTATATCTTTTTAGATTCTGTTACTTCAGGTTCTATTTTTGATGCAGTAGGAGCACGCACAGCTGAGCTGAAAGACTCTCGAGAACATGCCATGCATTTTACAGCAGATGCAGCTAAGGAAAATTTGCTGAAGGATTAGCATTAAAAGCAGAACATAATAGAGAATTTGAAATTGCTATTGCCATGTCTTTAGCCTGGGATAGTTTATAAGTTCTTTGGTACGTAAAAGAGATGAGACCCTTTTATTTGTCACTCTGTAGTCTGTGCGGTGTAAGTCTGAATGTGAAGCATGCCAAGATGTACACGGTCAGTGCCAGCTCTTGCCAATGCAGTCGTGGAGAGCTTTTATTTGCAGTCCTGGGGGGTCTGTCTGATTCAGTCCCCAGATACCTGATGGATTTGTATCTGATTGGAGTAAAGAAATAAAACACATCAGTAATTTTGGGTAAAGGTGAAACTTGTGTGGTCATGAGGTTTTGCTCTCAATCTGCCATTGCCTTTAAAACCGTAGGTTTGGCTGTTTGGGATTGGGAGCTCAAGGCTGGGGACGATCCTTGGGTCGAGGAGCTGGGTGTGCTCTGTAGTCTGCATTTTGCCCTCCAGGTTGAGGTGCCTGTCACTGTTGTGAGCACCTCCAGTGGGGCTGTCCAGCAGTGCGAGGCAGGTCGGGGGAATGGGGTCCCCTCGGGTGTCCTGCCACCCGCTGGGGCTGCTGGCTTGGCTGAGCAGACAGTGTCACCTGTGTCCCTCGGCACCCAGGCAAAGAGGAGGGAGGAGTGAGGGGTTTCACATCAGTTATCCCCCAACTCTACCTTTGCGGCCTGATATCCCTGCTCCTGTCTCCCTCCTCTTTAGTTGCATGTCAGAAGAACTTTCAGTAACTTCTTGTAGCATCTTTTGCAAGACCTGGTTCAGCTTGACTTTCTCCATTTCTCTCACAGTTTTCTTAACTTCTCAGCTGCTTTTAAGGAGTCTATCTGTGTGGCTGGTTATCTCTTTCTCATTTGCTCTRTGCACTCAGCTGTTCCTGAAGTGCTTTTTCCTTTTAAATAACATTATTCAATGTGGAATTTGAAAGTTCCTCAGTCCTACCAGWTTGAAGGGATCCAGGCAATGAATTGAGTCAGAGAATTTGTGTTGAGCTTCCTAGACTGTCTTGGAAGGTTATAGAGGATGAGGGGAAAAAAAATGACTTGTTAAGGACTGTAGCTTCTAAGTATGTTTTTCATTCATTTCTGTCCTAACTCCAAATTGTCACAGTTCAAAATCTTTTGTTGCCTCATTGCCTCTCAAGAGCTCTCAGAAATTTTAAGTTCTCTTGTTATTTTGAGTTGGTATCAGCTCTGGTAGAGCAGTTCTTGGGCTGACAGCCTTGCATGGGACATGTTATTTCTGAGATGCTCTTCGTTAGCGGTGCTATTGAAGCACCAGGAGGGAAGATGGGAATTGCAGTAGGATGCAGCCCTCGTGCTGTGATRTGGTGTGACCTGTGGAGCCTGAAGGGCCGTGACTCCTGCCCTGTAGCCCTCTAGTGCTGCTCTGAATGGATTTCAGTGAATTAATTATGTATGACCAGCTCTCCCTGCCATGTGTCTAATTAGCTGTGGTCTATGCCAAGCCCTCCCTTAATCCTCCTCTGCTCCTGTTGTGAGACTTTGCTGATAACCAAACCAGGGAGTTGGTGTGTCCTGTGATAGCTGCAGCATGGCCTGTTYGCTCTTCTCCTTGCTGCCCTGAGCAGTGCAGGAGGAAGCAGGGCTCTGGCACAAGTTTTGACAAAGACAGGGATGAGCACAGAAAATTGCCCTCTTGTCTCTATCCGGAGAGCTGTGGTACTCGTTTGGAGTTTGAGAGGTCGCCCTCCCTCTGACTTGAGGGCCCCCTGCCACACAGGGGCTAGGGCTGTGCGAGGAGCTTGATGCTGTCTTTGTATACACGGTGCTATGAAGATGTTGCATCTCTATAATTTCTTAGTAGAAACTTTTACGTTGTTAGTCCTGTCCTGGCAGACCTGAATTAACCACCTGAGATTTTCCTGGGACAGTCTTTTTCCCAGCAGTACAGAATAAGCAAGAGACTGCGTGTGTGTGTGTGTGTGTGTGTGTCTGGAGCTGTCCTCATCCAAGTGCTTTGCAGGATGCACTTCCCTTGACTCCTCCACTGCAGTTAAACAATTGGTTAGCAAGGGTTAACCCAGCTGTGGCTAGTTAGCTATGCATCTTGGAATGTGCAACACATGTTGTCTTGTAATTAATATGAGGAAATATAACCATGTAGTTACAGAATCTCATTTAAATATCCACGTCCGTGAGCAACTGTGATAAGTAGCTAAATGAGGTTATTACATCAGTGAATGGAAGGACATTCTTGGAACTACGTGGAACAACTCGGTACCACTAGCATTAACAGTGTGCTGAATCATTTGTGTGGTAATTGCTCTATTTACTCTTTTTAGCTAATGCATTTTACAGCAAGTACAATATATATTTGCAATTTATAACACATGTTCAAGGAAAAGTTTCTGATAACAGAATATGTTCCATTATCATATGCTTCAGGTACTTTTAATATCCCTGTACAAGCTAAGTAGATTTGCTGAAGTCACGGCATTAATGAATGATCATGGTGAAACCAAAAATAGAAGGTGCRTGCTCAGGTGATGCAGCAGTCACCTTCAATATTACGATATAATTAATTCCGATGTTGCCATCAATAGCAACAGCAATTAGAAAATCAAATATATAGCCCTGGCATTGGCAGAGTGATATGGCAGTGACTCTGTAGAGGCATCTCGAGAAGGTTAAGCATCTCCTGCCTCCATTTCCTTAGAAAACATCCCAGTGCAGCCTGAGCTGCAGTTATTCTTTTCTAAGCAGCCATCTATAGGTTGAAAAGAGCACAGAAATGTGCAGGTATTGTTAGGGTTATTGCTGAGTGAAGGAATAGCTGTTCTGGCTTGGATTTGTGCTGCTGAGAGGCAAGGGAAGGCATGAACAAGAGGAGCAGTGAGGAGAAGCCCCTTGGGTGCATTCCCATCTTCTGACAAAATTACAGTAGTGTCTGTCCGGGCCTGGCTGACCTTGTGGACGTTGGAAGAAACTTGGACTAAGGGTTTTGAAGGTATAAGGAGTGACGCTTTGGAAGACAGATAAGAACAGAGTGTTTAGCCTGGTGTGAGTTTTCTGCATCTGTAGTAGATGGTTTCACATAGAATCAGAAAAGTGCCTGTTCCAGAAGGCAGTGGGAGTAAGGACAGTCTCAACAGGAGAGCTAACCTGAAAAATACTGTTTCCCTGAAACCCAAGCTGTGGGATTTTCTTCATCAGTTTAACGATCTTGGCATATTTTCCTGAGAGGAAAAAATTATCCAGACTCAATGTGTCTGCTTTGAAATATTAAATTCCAGTTTGTCCATTTCAGCTCACTTTCTGAAGGGAATGAGACTCGTGCACTYGCCCGCGTGTGGTGCTGGGTTTCACTCGCCTCCTCAGCACGTCACTAACGGCTCTTGAACCCGCCGGTCACTCACAGCCACCTGTGCCAGACAGACAGAGTCTCAAAGGTATGAGATCATTCCGAGTTCTATTAAAACAGATCTTTGAGGAGAAAAACAAGACCCAAATTATATCCCAYGAGTAAGAAAAGCGTTCACTGCGAAACTGCAGGCTGCAGTCAAAGGTTCTCTCTTTGTACATATTCTCCAGTGTATAAGGGTTGAGCTGTGCGGCCCCCTTGAAGTAGCTCACTTTTTCAAGATCATTAGAAACTAATTTTTGTTACTTCTGSCTCTCCTGGAATTAAATGTTACATCTGATATGCTGTGTTACGGCAGTGTTCTGTGGGTATTGTAATACAGGATGATACACAATTTGTATGATGCATCTTTCAGATGCACAAGTCAAAATATTTAAAAATCATTACTGGAAGTAAGAGGTTCCAAGCTAAGTAGCTGTTTATTTAAAATACATATAAATAAGAAAAGGAAGTGTGTGTTCATCATATTATAGATGTAACATCCCAAAGGAAGCAGTCCTTGTCTGCCCACCTTTCCTTTCCTTGGGGGCAGCAGGAACCTTCAGACTTGGCTCYGTGTCCAGACCAGTGCCTTCCCTTTCTCCTTAGGGCCAGACCAGATACCCATCTTGGTGGTGGGATGACAGTGCTTAGCTCTGCTGGGGAGCTGTCACTGAGCTCCGAGGTGTTTGAGGTGATGCCAAGGCAGGTAATTTTGGATACAGGAGCAAAAGAGTTAAATATTGATAGTGTGTGGGGGGGAAAACAGTGAGTACAAGTGGGGGAGCATCCCTGCAATACCAGCGCTCTTCAGGATGGCGTGCAAGGAAGGTACTCAGGCTCGGTACGTGGGCGCTCAGAAATGCATTATTCTAAACAGCCTTCTTGTCTGCTGTAAAAGCTACAGACAAAAGAGGACGAGCAGTGTTCAAATAACCTTCCATAATTGAAAACTAAGCTTTAAAAGCGTGGGGAATAGCTGCTCTCAAGAAGTAAATCCAAGCAGAGCGCCGGGATTTCCCACAGGACCCTGCAAATTCTTTTATGGGGGATTACGTCAGCTGTGAAGTTTTGCTGTAGCTCTGAGATCAAGGGAACGTCCTGTCCCCTCTGTGCTGCAACTGGCAGTGCCTTGTCTGGGCTGGAGCTGCTCGAACACTAAGATAAAATGTGATTGTCCTGATGTGCTAATAGAGAGATGTGGGAAGTATCATGGGAGGATGAAAGCAAAGCTCCAAAAGACATTCTTGTGTTGCCTGTGCAATTCCGTGATGTAGCTGTAAACAGGTCTGGCTTGGCTGGGGAGGTAGCAAACACCACATCAGTTYGTAGTGGCTAGAGAGGATGAGAAGAGCATCGATGCTGTAGAGGTGAGCAGGCTGGCTCTAAGGGTCGAAGCTGATGAGAAGTGTAAGAATAAGGATAGGGGTGGGRGAAAAATAATGCCATCTTCATCGATTGCATTACTTCACCACAAATTTGAATGTTGAGCTTTTGGACTGGGGAGCAAAGCCTAAGGATGGACTGTGGAAATGCAGGAAGGCTCGGAAGCCTGGTCTCGTCTGGGGATCTCCCTGCAGCCTGGCTCCCCTAGGAGCTGGTACGAAGCTTGCCGTGCTCCAGAGAAGGGGCCTGTGATCCTTATGTGCTCGAACCACAGAGACCTCTTGGTTAGGGAGGGCAGTGTCAGGAGCCAGGTCATGAGAGACAGCAAAGGGATTGCTGGCCCTGGGGTGTAGGGAGAGAAAAGCTCTGTGATGAGGAGGAGCGGCCTGGAGAGGGGCAGGGAGAGAAGCTGGTGCAACGGTGCCAAACCAGCCTGCAAGGAGGGGAGTGATGGGTGGATTTGGTCTTAGCAAAGCTACCAAGAGGGCGSAGAGTCTCCTGAGGAGCTGCAGAGATCATCAGGCATTTGGAGAGACAGGGAGAAGAGAGCAAAAAGGTAAGTGTAAATGAYAGGGAAGTGTATGCTGTGGGTGGAAAAATAGGAGAGAAGAAATTTGTCCTGTGGTTTCTCTTGTGGTTACTTTGTGGCAGCTTTCTCTCTGTGAGGCATGTGTGGACACCAAAGGACAAGGGATGGGCCATAATTCATTTTCATTAGTCTTATGATAGCCATGACTTTCTTGAATTCCTCTTTGTAATGACACCGCTCTCRCACAGGCCGTTTACACGGGGACTTATCAAACAGAGCAGGGAGCTGGGGTGGGCYCTCCTGCCCATCCTGCTCTGCCTCCTTTGCATGGACCTTTGCACTTTAAAGCAGGAGAGGCAGGGGCAGGGACTGGCACATGTAGCCCTTCCAGCTGAGGTCTCAGAGCCCTTTGTGCAGAGTGCTCTCCCACTGCCAAAGATGGCTCTGAGCCTTGAAATCCCCCTGGGCATTTCCCTCCTCACAGCTGCGCTCACACTCGCTCTTCGATCTTGTCCTTCTGCATCCTCCTGGGGCAGTTCTTAGCCTTTCTCAGTGCATGTTTTTCCCATTTTGTTGCACATTAGTAATAATGGAAGAGGGATGTTGGGGGAAAGGAAGCTTGAATTCTCCTGGAGTTTTTCCAAATCAGTTCATCATCATTAATCTTTGTGTTGTTTCTCTCTCTTAAAGCTTCTTGCTTCATTATTGGCCATGAAATAAAGTGGAACCCTTTGCTCRGCAGCAAGGGAATTTTTGTGTCTGTCAAGGCAGCAGCTTTTTGCTCCAAATTCCATATCTAATTTTGCAGAAAAATATTGTCAGCGAATTGCTCGAGGTATTGCAGTGAAACACAGGGTTCATGTTACAAGTAAACATCATACTATTATGTAAATCTTTGCAGAGTTGTATTATCAGAAAAATAAATAAATATATTGACCAGAAAATATACCTGAATTCAGGATATGGTGAAAGAGAGAGAGATAAAGAAGAGTTTGCTAGTGAGTCTGCAAAACAATTAGCTTCCTGCTTAAATGACACTTGTGCTTCATTATGCACAGGGAACTTAGTTTAATTTATTAATTAATGAAAATAATGTTGACAGAAGAATAATGCTTTCCCTGTATGTGTAATCTGTGCTTGAAAAGCAAAGAATCCCAGAAGTTGAGAATGGAAATGTGTTCAAGGACTTGCCAAGTGCTGCCCTTCTGCCAGCGTGTAGAGTGCACGGTGTTTGACTTCCTGCATCCGGGCTTCCCAGCTCAGGTGGCTTGGGAGGCACCAGCAGTGGTGGGTGCAGCAGCCTCGAGCTCCGTGCGGAGCTGCAGGCAGCTCTTCGAGTGCCCCACGAAGGAGCCTGTGGAGCTGGCATGGAAAGTCCTGGGCTCCCTGCTCCTGTGCTTCACTCGGCTAGGGCTGGGGCCTAGACACTTAGAAGTACCTGGTTTCCAGCTGGGATCAGAAACACAAGAGATTGGTTTTTGTTTGCATAAATACCTCTGTTCTGAAACTCACTTTTTCTGCAGCTTTTGGAAAACTTCTCTGACAGTAGCTCTGTTGCACGTGTTGCTACGTTTATCATAATTGCTATTATTCTTGGAAGTTGGGTTGCTGTATTCTAACGTTTGAAGTGTTCATCTCCAAGTCCTTGGGAATTTTGCAGAGATCTCTGGACAGACTTGGATTTGGAAAAGCAAACAGAAGTCCTCTAGACAGTCCTTTGCACCACAGAAGCTCAAAAAAAAAAAAAACCAAAAAAAAACAAAAAACCCCTTCTGAGTTGCACTTGGCTTCTTCATCCTTCTACAGTTATCTCTTGCTGGATGGGGCCCAAAGTGCCTAGTGTCCCGCGGACTTCACAAATCCAGTCGAATACTCAGCACAGCCCACGTCCTACCAACTGCCTCCCCCAGACAGATGGCTCTGTTTTTTAYGTATCACTATATAAGGTTAGAGTGGGGCAGAAATGCTTCCCCCTCCTGCTCAACGGAGTAAGTGTGATAGTTGTTCTAAATTAAAACAAAAACAACTTTCATTAGGAGCATGACTAATGCCTTATAACTCAAGTGATTTATAAGATATGCCCGTGGAGTATTCAATTCATTGACTTCAGCATGATGCACGGTTGCTGACTGTAGCTTTCATTTTTCTCTCTCCGTTTGTAGCTCAAGAATGTGTAGAAGTTCCCATCAAAGATCAATGGACAGAATGAGACATGACTTTGTATGATGGAAACCAGTCATCACAACTCTTGCTGAAAGTGTGTGGAGTTTTCAGTGCTGTTGTTGCCTGGGATCGAGGTCTTGTCTCTTGTAGCAAAGCTCTTCCCGCTGCTGCCAGTCCCTTGTCTGCCACTCTGGGCTGCAGAACCAGGGAGATGACAAGCAAGACGTTTACACTAAACTTTTGCTCTGTTTTTTTTCTCCTTGCTGAAATGTCTTGGCTCTAGTCTTGAGTAGTCCCAAATGCTTCAGAATTTATTCTTTGTGGGATTTGTCCCTCCTGCCATTTAGAGCTTTTTGCGGCTGGGAATCAGTTGCAGTCCTATTGCAGTGTTGTTGGTGGATAAAGCTTATCTTGGGAGTCAGCAACCTCTGGCAGAGGTTGTGTGTAGGTGGGTTTGACTAGCAGGGCAGAAGTGGGGCCTTAGTGCCTTGAGCTTCTGCTCTCAGAGTTCAGTTGGAGCTGGGGCAAAATAGCCCGTGCAGGCTGAGCATGGCCTCTGTCCTCTCTGTATAAATCATGCATTGCATGGGCACCAACTTAGGTGCATGCAAAACTCCTGGCAGTGCAGATCTCCCYGTCATGGCTGGGACTTCTGCTAGCTGCTGTCATACCAACAAATAACAGGATGACCATTTTTTGCTAGTATGATTATGATGAGATCTCTCAATTTTCATGCAAAAAACATTTTGAGGGGTCAATCCTATTTATCACATGCTATTAAGAGTGATAACTTTTATGAGTCAGTCCTGTAGAGGGAGGTATTAAATTTTTGTGCTGCTGTAGATAACTTTACACRTGTATGGTCTGGTTTTTCTCAAAACGCATCACTGATTTACTTAACAAGTCTACTTAGCAAGTGTTGGTCTGAAATGACTTAGGGTAATTAATATTAAAGTTCACATGGCCTTGACAATTCTGCAAGGATTTCTTCTAAAGGAGATAACCAGGGATAAGTTATTGTTTCAGCATAAATAACAATGCATTCCCACAGTTGAAGTGTTGGAAGCTAGATAACTCGGTTGAGAGGGATTTCTCATACAACGTAAGTGCTTGGGAATGAAAGTTCCCAGGTGTTTTTTTCTAACTAACCTTGTGAAAATATAATATGACCAGAATTTGTTTTCATATTCAGCCCTTGGAGCAAAGTGAAGATTGCAGCATCTGGTTCACTTCCCTATTATTGGTAAATATGGCTCAAATTAGGAAAGCCTTGAAGCACACACTTAGAGGACCACTTAAGTGTGTTCCTGCATCAGGGTCTAAAGTAGTGAATTAGAGCAACTCTTGGTCTTGTTCAAACCACACTGATGTTGGTGGGCAGTCTCCATTAACCTCTGAGGATTTTGCATTAGATTCATGGGGAAGAGGCTTGTGCCTCTGAAGCTGGTGGTGAAACTTCCATTAACCTATGGCTGGGACTTCATCTGTTTTGCAAATGGATGTTCCCGGTACAAAAATATGATCGTGTCCTGAGAAATATGAAGCAAAAGTGATGCCCTTCATTTAGGAGAAACCATCATTGCCAATTAGTAGCACTTTTGAATACAGAGAAAAATCTAATTATGTGAAAAGCCCTGCTATATAATAAAATAGAAATAGTTTCTACATGTCTTTCTACAAATGAGAGAGATCAGTGTCCAGCAGCATCCATTTAAATTTATTTTAATATGAACTGGAAATACTTCTTGCTTTCAAACTACTTAGTAACCATATGGGCTACTTCTACCTGCCACAGCTTCATTCGCCCCCCTGTTTTTAACCATGTCACTAGTTTTAGCAATGTTTTAGAGGAAACCTGTTCATATTTTCCAAGGTGTTATAATGCAAACTGGAAGTTCTGCTTGCTCCATATTTCTGAGGTGTTTGATGTGAAAATCTGTAAAAAAGAAAAGGAGTCTGAGACTTGAGGGCACATAAAAAAAAAAAAAAATGCTTCCAAGAGTTCAAGACGAATGGCACCAATCTAGCACAGCCTGGGTAGGGCTCTGTTTTGCGAGAACAAACTGAGAGAATTAGGTGCATTTAGCCTGAAGAAGTCCCAGCGACATGATGAAATGGCACTATGAGTTATTGTTTTCCTTTGAACCGAGGGGAAAAGAATATTAATATTAAATACCTGTGTAACAATGGAGAATATATTGAGGGCTGTAAAATATGTGGTGAATAGAAAACCTTGTTAAAGTGAGTCTAGTGGTTGGCTAAATTATGTATATGTGTGCTAAATTATACTACAGGGAAACCAGAGTATAAATATTCCAAATTTCTTTTAAACTCTATACAATTAATATTTTTAATGGGAAAAAACACCATGTCATCTAAGAAGCTGGATATTCAAACAAACTCAGAAACAGTTTCTGCTGTGAAAAGTATAGCTAGCAGATGGGATTTTCAGAAGCCTGTAAATCTCTTCTAATCCTGAATACCATAGACAAGTCAGTGGAGCTTCATTTTCCAAAGTGCTTCTAATCAGTTTGCAGAGGAAGCCAGAGGAACCCTTTGAAAATGCCCCTCCAAAAGCAGGGTTGGCGCAAAGGGGCACAACCGTCTCCTTGCTTGGCAAGCAGGTAACTTGGRTGGGAATGGAGGCTGCAGGAGAGCCTGTTTCCTAAGACCTAAAGAAGCTCCTCAGGTCCTCGTGCTTTGTCCCACGGTTCTGTGCTCCGTCTCATGGGATGAGCCCGTTTGTTGGCGGGAAGGGCCTGTAAGTTACAGACCCACAGGCCTGTGAGCCGATCAGTGGCCTCAGCTGATGGGAAATTTGTTGGGAGCTGGGGATATCCGACAGCCTCTGAGATCAGGGCAGGATGAGGTCAGGAGAAGGGAATTTGGTTTAGAGGAGTTGCCATGTGGTAGGTTTTGGTTATTGCTTCCAAGCTTTTGTTGCCTGCTTTGCCTTCTCTAGGAAGTTCCTGCATATAGGAAGCCTAATCAAAACAGGTGACATCACATGTTTGAAAACATCTGTGCATGAGACACTGCAATATTGCCTCTTTTTTTAAAGAGGTCCTTTTATGAACTGGAACATATTGGACTGAGAGTTTTCCTGTTAACTCCTCGGCATATGACTAATAAACTTGCAAATGAAAACATGAAAGAGGGTCTTGAGAGAAGCCAAGCAACTAAAACAGGACAAACAATTAATTTGAAAGCATGTTTCTTAGTTAATGAAGTGTGTTCTTGCATTCTTGAGCACTGACAGGATATCTACGCTGAAACGTTTGTTGCAGTCAGATATGGGGGAGCAAGAAAAGTGCTGGGCGGCAGTGTCTGCCGGAAAGCTGCTCAGTAGATCCTTCCAGTCACACTCTGGAGCCCTGACGGCTTCTCCTGGAGCATGTTTTCTTGTCCAGACCACGATAGGCATAACCATACTGCATTTCCCAAGGCTGATTATGAGATCAGGTGAAACAGTATTCAAAAATGCCAGAGCAGGAAATTACAGTTGTCGTGACTATTTGTTCCTTATATATCCTTGCTGACTATTACTTACCTTTGCAACAACTTCTAGTTTCACAAAGGTTAGTTATCGCAGAATTCCTCTGCATACTGAATGGTCTGCAATGGTCCTCACCTATCCAAAACTTTTCAGGGAAGTTGTTTTCTATTCCCAAAACTGTACAACTCTTTCCCTAAATAATGCTCAGCAACAGGTACCAAAATCTCCAACTTAGCAAAGAAATCTCCAACCAGCTTCGTTTTATCTTAGTTTATACACTTGTCTCTGTGTGCCTGGGTCAATTTTGCTACCCATCTAATCATGATTAACCTTTGTAGTAAGGACAGAGGTAGAAAAGGAAGCAAACATTTTGGTCTACTTGGCATCATGTATTGAGTTGAGTCACAGGTTGACTCTCTCTGACCTTCCTCTTCCTACTAATATAGACTTTTTGTGTAATGCTTTGTGTCTTGTTAGTTGGGTCTTTGTCTTTTTTGTTTTTTATGTGCTACGGAAGCTTTCCTAGGCTCACTTAGAAATTAGATGAGTAAATTGTGTGTTTTCTGATGCCTCTCRAAAGGACTCAAAGCCTTTGCAGAGCTCTAGAAACCACAGCTGCAGCAGACTCAACTCACTTGAGCTGTAGTCTGCTGTAAAATATCGTGCATTAATATATAAAAAGAATAATCAGAGGATCAAGTAGTATTTAATTACTCTTCTGTTAAATATTATTGTAATGTATAGAGTTCCATAATAATTGCTTGTTAGACTGTTAAAGATGTGCTTTCTGGGATTTCTAAATTGTTTGTAATTTGAAACACATACTCTGAAGATATTTTGGGCTTACTTAATCCTACTTTTTTTTTAATCCTTGCTTTGTTAGTGATGTCCTTGAAAAAACTACCTGAAGCGTTATGTGCCAGCATTATTTTGCTTCTGTAATAAGCACTGTAGTGCCACAATGGAAAGTTGCCTTTGATTCAGGTTGCAAAGACTTTATTTGCCTCTCACTGCCCACCTGGGAACCCCAAGTTCCCCCACTGCCCAAGCAGGAACCTTGAACTCAACAGTACTTTGCTCTACCATGCTTGACCWTTTGATGAAAAAATATTGGTGAGGTTCTCAGTAAGTAATGCTGATGTTGACTGAAATACAGCTTCCTTCAGCAATGTGCCTTTACGTTCTTTATGATCCTATAACACCGTTGATTTTTTCTTTTTTGATTTAAATCAAACCAAATTGGGCTTTCTAAACACTAAGATTTTACTTGCAGATGGTACTCATGTGAAGTTTAGACTTGCTCTATTGTAATCGCCCAAGAATTGAAATAACATCTGTTTTCCCCAGTAAGTGCGTGGTTCGGCTTTGTAAATAGTGACGACTAAATTATGCTGTTAAGCAGGAAGGGGTGACTAACCAGTTTAAATTAGCTGTATTGGCATCCACTGAAGACATGATGGAATGTGACTGTGTAATTAGTGCTGCGGCTTGAGGTGGTGCCTGTGTCCCCTGTGGCAGGTTGCCCTCCTGCCAGAGCTCTGTGTGCATCAGCCTCCTGCTCCCCAAGAGGAGAAAGATGGGCTGAGCGAAGGAAAGGCTTTAGAGAAACACCAGCAGACCTGTCCGTGTACGTATGGTTAGAAATGCTATGTTGTAATATGGGGCATTTTGTAAATGTTTGCTTTTAAAGGGAGCTGGTGATGCTGAGTGTGAATGTGGGCATGGGGCCTTACTTGCCGTCTGCGTGGGTGTTTAGGGAGGGATCCTCTCAGGGTCCTGTGCAGTTTGGACCTGAGATTAGGGCAAGCCTCAGCTGTCCCCTTCACTTGGACTGGTGGGTTTGAACCTGAACAAGGAGGTGGTGGTGGGGAAACAGGGCTGAATCCAACTGAAATAATCACCTTCATAGAGAGGGGGGGAAAAAAAAAGCCTTCAGGTACCTAATGACAGTTGTTGAAAGGATGATGGCTTTGGATCATAAAAATCATGGGGTTTTATGATCCCCTACTGCTGACGTTTATTGTACAGAACATGACTCGCGCCGGGGCAAAATATCACCTGTGTCACGGAAGCAGAGACGTGACTAAACCAGCGGGCTGAGAAGGCTCTCGCGGGCAGAGCCCTCCTCACCRGCTGATGAAAGGGAAGCTAAAAGGCGACGCGTAACGACAGAAAGAGGCTTCTTATGGAGCTGGGGTGGTGATGAAAGCGCCCGTGTCGGCGCACGCGGCCCCGAGTAACACGGGAGCGCTCTGCTCGTCACCGGCCCTGCGCCGCTCCTCCAGCGCTGTGTGCCGCTTCTAATTGGGAACATGAAGCGGGAGATGGGGGGTCTGGGCTGCAGCTTGAGTCACCGTTATTGGATTTGTCGGAGGTACAAAGGTTCTGTTTGTGGCAAAATGAAATAAGGGATAAAAAAAAGGGAAGAAACTCGCAAAGAACGGAGAGAGATAAGTGATATGTGTCACCCTCTTGATAGTGTTCCTGTTTCTGAAAGATTTGTACGAGAAGGGGGAAAATAGAGCGAGGAACACGCTGCAGCCTTGCAGCGCTGAAGTGCCTCAAGCGAGGCRGCTTCGTGCAGCAAGCGCTGCCTGCCCGCAGCTCCGCGCACCCTTGGAGCCTCTCTGTGTGCAGATAAAAAAAATCACACGGGCTGAAAAAGCCTGGAAACCAACCCAGACCTGCAGGCCCCATTCCTGCCCGCACACCTGTCTGCACCCTTGAACCTTTGCTACCTACAGAGAAGCAGATTCGTGTAGGCCCTGGAGCCGCCAAGCTTTGGGTCTGTCTCTCTTAGCTCTTAATGTGATAGAAGTGGCTTTCTTGCCTGTGTCACGGCACGTTTGGTGACGCATGAGAGGGGATGAGATGCTGTGTTAGGGAGAGGTGGGCAGGGAGGTGTTTCAGGGGTCGCACACTGGCGCTCATAATGTTGTTTTGACGCTTAGGTGTCTGAGGATGAGCTAGGATGCAATCCTGACAGCCACCCATCAGTTCTGCACCAGGCACAATCCTCCTCTCACCTATCTTTCTGCCTTCCTGCTAAATTACCTATATTAAGATTTCAGTATTCTTGCGAGACGTAATATGATACATTAATTTGTGGAATAAGAAGTATTATCACACTGTAAATAATTGAAGAAACCATGARCTACAGTTGACAATCCAAATGAAGCAAGTACATTTTCTCATGCTCTTGTTCTTCCCGCAATTGTTTCCCTGCTGAATTTCGTAAATTAGCAAGTAAATTGTAATGGTATCATGAACATTATCTGAATTATTGAGGGTCCATTGTAATTAGAATTTTTTTAAAACTAATTAGCAAGGGAGAATGATCTCATCATTTACTTATAATTACTCGAGAGAAAAGAGCATAATTTTATTTGTACTGTATTTTATTTTTTTAAATAATATTTTTATGCTTTCATTTTCTACTAATCAAGAACTTGCAGCATGTTAGGAGAAAAGTCGTGGTGAAATCTAAGCCTATGTTTGTTTCTGTTGCTTGTATAGGTGTCCTCTATACTTAGAGGATTCTGGGTCAAACCCAACATGTGAATACCCATATGTGGTATTTTACAKGACAGAAAATGAATTTTCTTTCAGCAAATGCAGTCTAGTGCCTTCACCAGATCATTCTTTTTCTGCATCTTTGCACACATCACACAAGAATATTCTTCATCTGTGTTTTAGCAGAAATCAAACTTTTCTTCATTTCTTTCTCGTTTAATAGAAGTTAMATTGCAATATAAATGAAATCTCATGGAGTTTTCAACCCGGTACAAGGACATCTCTAGTTTCGTTCTATTTTACTGTGAAGAGCATTATGATAAGAGCAAACCCTTGTTTTTCTTTGCTATCATCTTGTAATGTCAAAGGGAAAAGAGAATTTGCTGCTGAATATTCATGAATTACTATAGGAGAGGGGATGAAGTACTTGGCAGAGATTCATGTAACAGCTGAGATGTTGACTTCTTGACTAGTGCAAGAATAATACGGATGCTACCCTGGCTTGCACAGCAGGGCTGCAGTCAWCAGCCCTGAGAATAAGTATTTTCTATCACTTTAAAATAGAAGGGTCAGTCATTTCCTCGTGTCATATTGCTGTGCACTAGAATGCTAGGTGATAATTGGAAATTCTGGGTGCTGAAGGACTGGTGATCTTTCCCGTGAAGGATGTGACCTGTGCTTGAGGTACATCATGCTGCAGCTTTTTAAGTAGCAATACATCTGTTTGCCCAGGAAGGCCAAGACCAGCTCATGGTTCCCATTATTCATTTACAAGCTCCTCTGCAGATGCAAGTCTCTACTGGGCTGCAGCTTAAAGGCTTTTTTTTTYGTTTTCAGTCTAATCTTATTTTCAGAGATCCATAACCAGAGGGAGCCCAAGGGATTTCATGTGCACTATTCAGCTACAGAGGTATTTTCCTTTAAAGATTCTCTTCCCCTTTTGCTTTCCATTGTTTTCTGTTTTTTTTTTTTCCTTTGCAAAATACATGTTGTACAATTTAATTGCTTGTAATTGCCTGGTCTGCGTGCGTTTTCCTTGTCTAAACTGCTTTTACGCAGTTCTTCTCTTCTTGGATTTCTGCTGTGTACAGATTGGCAGAAGAGCTCAGAATAAACAGTAACTGGCAGCATAGAAAATATAGGAGGCTGCCTAAAATTGTAAAATAGGACAGGTACCTATAAAGAAAACCACTTGTATGGGCCAGAGCCGATCTGAACCTTGACTGCTGCAACGTTTAAAACATCTAATGACAAACTCATTTACTGCATGATGTCTTTGCTCGACTCTCTTTTGATAAATGCAACTAAACAACTCGCTGCTTTTGAAAGTTTTACACTTCCTTTACAGCTCAGCTTTCCTGTTCCATGTTTCAATTACTCCCTTTCTTTCCAATTATTCTTAGAACCGCTTATCTAAACTTCTCTRTTTTTGGTGGGGAGAAAAAGGAGTTTTCTGCCTGCAACAGTCATGGCAGCAGCTACAGCCTTGCTCACATTTGCCTTGCAGAAAAAGAGGGTCTTTAAAAGAGCTGATCACGACATATATAGTGTCTGGGAGAGAACTTGTGTAAACTCCTGCTCTCAAATAGATTGTATATACATTTTATTTAACCACTTCTGGAATGCTGCTTGTGCTGAATGTTAGTAAGATCTGACTTAAAGGAGAGGGGGAATATAAAGCTGCAAATATTTGGAGTACTTCTGTCTGAAATAGTTGGTAAAACCTGAGCTGCTTGTATGAAAACTTCAAAGACAGGAAGAGGTTTTTGACTTGAGATACTGGGCTCCTAGTTTCTCCTGCGACAGTTCTGATCCTTAAAAGGGAACCACAAAAGGAAAGCAATAAGGTGTGTTGTCGCCTGGTACAACGCAGCCACCCAGGAGATTTCACATTCTATCAATTTGTACGGCTTACAAATATTTGTGAAGTCTTTCACTGAATAGTTCCCAGCACTGAGCAACTGGGTCATGGCAGGGCACAAAGAAATGGGTGAGGCAAAAAAAAAAAAAAAAAAAAAAAAACCTTAAATTCTTTATGTAGAAAAAGAAAACTGTGGGCAGAACATGGGCACAGTCAAAATATCAAGTGGGGCTATAGGGGTAGGAGGTGGCGTAGGAGAACAAGACTTCCTCAGGCCCAGTGCCTTTAAGGGGAGATTTATGCTTCTCATGTTGCAATGATAAGAGTGGTGGCATCTTTGTTCTTCTAGCTCAGCAGGATGCTCTATCAAAGATGAAAGTATCTTTGTAGGTTGGCATGAACTGATTTCCTTAGTTCTGTGCATGCTAATGTTTTAATTAGGCAATTCATTGTGGTGTTAACTAGATTTTCAAATTAGTAATTTAAAAAAAACTTTTCTCACTTTCTCTAATTATATTGCTTTAATTCCTCAGCGAAGGAGTAAATCTGAACAAGCAGGAATTCATTCACCTAAGCTTTAGGATGCCAAAATACCTGTAAAAAAATCGGAAAGCAGTAAGTGACGGATGAAATATTAATGGCTGCTCTATTATCTACACAACCATTCCCTGATTAGGAAGCCGGCTGTTATGGAGAATTCAAGCTCATTTCATTCTTGGAAAGAATGAAATAAAAATATTTCATGTGATTGAAAATATCATGATCTGTATTTCACAGGACACCACGGTGCCAGCTCACTTGAGCCATTTAGAGACACATTCATTGTTCATCAGTGAATTCRATAGGAAAGTAGTCAAAAAATTTACCTGAAGATTACTTCTGCCCTGTTAACATTTCATATACATTGTGTGGGGGTTAGTGAGTTACTTAGGTATGCTATACACCTAACTGCGTGGCAGGTATGTTTTTGACATGTAAGCAGCATGTGCAGATRTTAGGCCATAAAGCACAGGTAAAAAAAACTCCTTAGACTCTGCAACAACTAGTTTAATCACAARTCTGTTGAACACTTTAAAATCTTCTACACACTGTGTAAACTGTATCTTAACTGCCTCTCTTTCTATTCCAGTTATATCAAAGTAAATATTTCCATTGTCTTTGCTTTCAGATATATGTAGCAGCTTAACGGCCGTTACAAAACGCAAGGATGTTTCGGAGGAGATCAGATTAAGAGTGAGTACTCCTATCCCCACGGTTATTGAACCTGTTAGCGGTTAAGGAGCTGCGCACTGAAGAGAGAAATCTCATCAGGCAGATGACTGTGTTTCACTCATTCTATGCAACACGCAGAGCTCTGGAAGTCACTCAAATAATGATTATTTCACAGTTGTCCAAAGATCTCAGGTCTAGCTCCCACTGGTGGTATCTAGAATCTAATTAATTCCTGCCTTTTTCATTTAAGCTTTAGTTCTCATAGTATTTTTTTGAAAGATATGAAATATAGGTTGTGTAGCTGGTAGGTTGTGATGGGGAGGATGAAGAATGTGAGTATTTGAAAACAGAATGCAGTCAACTAGGGTTAGCTGGAGATGTCTTAGTGGAACAGTTTTTCACTAGGAAATGTAACTGGAAGGGCAATAAAGTATAGATCAGAACATGTTGGTTTTTTGATCCAGAAATCTGATAAAGAAAAAGCARCATCAATAGTTTTGATTTTTTTTTTTGGATTTCATGTATCTCTCCTGATTTCTGTTTAAATAATATAAAATATACTTTCAACCTGTAAATAACAGTAATGCTGTCTTTAAAAGTTTTGATACTTTTGAAACAAAGTATTCCCAGCTCATATTTGCTCATATTTCCCTTCTCATTCTGCAGGTAAGTAAAAATTATGACTYTTTGTTCCATTTCAAAACAAAAACAGATTTTGAAACGGCATTTTTCCTGTGGAAAGAAAATTCTTCTTTATAAGCAGATGTACATGTGTCTTAATATAGTTTCAATATCACAAAGATCTTTGCTGCAGTCAACACTAATTGGAGGGGACAGGTGGTGGTGGTGGCAGCAGGGAGGCAATCTCTCCAGGATGGTGCRGGATTGATTACAGGCTACACAGAACTAGAGCTGGTTGAAAAATGCATAAATATCAGTTATATAAGAGATTGATTAGCAAAGATTWAAAATAAAATCATAAATTAACAGGAAAAAATAAAGGGACTTTATCCTCCRTGTCTGTGCGAGGAATCCCTATAAGCCCAAATCCACATAACCCCTCATAATCTCTGATGGCAYCTGCTGAACACCTTGTGACAAAAGACACTCTTAGCATGATGCCAAAAAGGAAAATGCCTTTTTGGTGGGAGACCTCAAAGGAGCTTCTTTACCTCGCTGCTGGTGGCACATGTGTTCGCCTTGGCCTAGAAATGCCTGGGAACTTTACGCCTAAGAAACCCATCTCTGACAGCGCTAGAGGCGCTAGCATAAAATTCCAAGTCCAGGGTTAAAATAAATGCAACGTCCCATGTCTGAGGAAGTAAAGGTGTGTTTTCCCAATAGGCTACAGGCTGTGAGAGAACAGTGGGAAAATACTTTGAAGATGGTGACAAGATCAATTCTGTTTACTTAGAGGATTTTACCAAAGGATAGTGTTAACTGCTGGCTTCTGGGGCTTGTAAACAGTGGGCTATTTTAGCAGGAACAAACAAGGCATTAGTTTAGAAAGTTAATATTCATTACTAGAAATGATATTAAGGATTGCCTTTAATACCCATAAAACTGATGCAATGGTAAATGCTGAGATTTTTTTAATGCTGTAAATATTTGAAAGGAAATATTGACTCTAGATATGTTAAAATCAAAATAGGTAAGAGGAATGTGTAAAGTTCCATGAGGAAATGACACAAACAGTGCTGAAATGGCAAATTCAGAGCAGTTCATCGATGTCCCCTGGCTTCCAGAACAGCTGCTTGCTGAATGCAAAGCTTGGGCACCGTCTCCATCAGCAGTGCTGGGGCTCGGGGGCCTGCTCACAGCGAGCCTGCTCTAGGACTAATGCTTTTGCACAGTGACTTCCACAAACTGTGTAGCACCAGGCTCTGTGGGATTTTACAGAGATGCAGCTTAGCCTGTCAGAACTTCAGTGTTATCCATAGAGATGCTTGAGACTACCAGGAACAGAATATGGAATGAGAATGTTTTCCAGCGATAGATTCTCAGTTTTCCAGGTTGCTCCTGGTTTGGGCAGTGTGTCCGAGCCCGGGCTCGGTGCGGCTGTGGCCCTGCTGGGGGGCTGCAGTCGTGGGATGTAGYGAGTGTTGGTGCTCGCGAGGGCTGGTTTGTTGCACCAGCGGGTGCCGGGTGCAGATGCAGAGGCCATCTCTGAGCCCTCCTGTCTGTGCCAGCTCTCCTGGGGTGGGATGGGGTTATTCTGTGTGCTAAGCGGAGCCGTAGGATGCTGTCTGCAAGGGGGTGTTGAACCAGGCAGGGAGCAGGGCTCTCACTATGCTGGCCTTGTTTGGTGGCTGATAGAGGGCAAAAACTGAGGTGCAGGTAGGGCAGGGGGGAGCTTGGTGCCCTCCCATACTGCTGCTGTCAGCCCTGCATGCAGTCTGCAGCACAAACAGCGTTATCCGTGACTGTAACGATGCCACCCCCATATATATTACTTCTTTCTTCACGTTTGGCAAATGCAAAGTTGATGGGAGAAGGAGCCTCATGCAGTCAGCTTCCCAAAGCCGCTGTGACAGGCGCCGCTCCCTCCAGGGGTGCCTCTCCCAGCAGCAGCTTCCTCTTGCATATGGAAGAGCCGATGATCTATCAGTGACTCACCAAATGCTTTCCACTTTATCATAGCGAACGATCAAAAAAAAAAAAAAAAGAGAGAATATAATTTCCATGGCCTTATAAATGTGATAGCAGCCTATGATTAAAATAAGGAGCTTAGCAGGTGAAGGGTAAGAGCATGGCAGCAGGAGCAGCAGGTTAGATGTGATTGCTGTTATTGAAATGGAGCACTGGGGTGACCACACTTTACAAGGGCTTTATTGCCTCCCTGTAGTAAAAATGAATCACACTTTTCTTTCTTGGCTCCTCGTTTTTCGCCCTAAAAGTCTGATTGGAAAGAAAGATAATACAAAGCTGCAACATGAAAAGCAGCTCAGCTTTGCGCGTCAGTGCTGTGTACAGATGGATGATTCACCTGAATCCATCTCTGTGTCCTTAAGCTTGCTTCTGTTTGAACTATAAACGTGGCAGGCTTTGTGTGGAGCCCAGGTTTGGGGCCTATGCTAATGCTTGCTTTTATCAGGTAAAATGCTGTACGGTGGCGTGGAAGGGAGCGCTGCTGCAGGCGTTCCCGTTTGCCACTCTGATGGGATAATGAAAGGAAAGATGGTAGGTCTGATCTGAGAGGTTATTTCCAGTAGAGATTTACAATGGGCCCTTCAGTGGCATCTAGAAATACTTTTCCATGCTTGGTGCCATCCTTTGTAGTACTGGAGGAGGTGAACTAGGCTCTTTGCCAGGTCGGAATCCACTTTTTGTCTGTCGGGTCTCCACTGAGCAGCTTTTAGCTTTTGCAGCAGGTTTAGGTGCTGTGGGCAGCAGGGGACAGGGCTGCAGGCTGTGAGCAGAGCAGGACAGCCCTGTCCCACGTGCTCCGAACTGCGTGTCCCCTTGTTCCTAACAGCAACCACCCCGCAGCGCCCAGGCTCGGCCCACAGCGCCGCTGCACCGCTCTGCGGTGCCAGGCACCCACCGGCCCCGTTCCACGCCGCGAATGGAGCCTTAGTGCAGCCTCGCGGGATCAGCCGCATTAGCAGCGGCTCCAGCCCGGGCGCAGCTCAGAGCCCCTCGGAGCTGCGCCGGGTGGGGAGGGAAGTGCCGGCTCTGTGGTCCGGGGCCACCGTCGTGTGACCTTTGCAGGAGCAGCCCCTTGTCACACGGTCACGTGCCAGCAGCCTGGGACCTGCCGCGCTGCCGGGGCCTGCGCCACGGTTACAGCAGGAGCGCGGCTGCGGATGCCGTGTGACGGGAGCAGYGTGGGGTCTCTGCTGGGAATTACCTTGGGCTCTTCCTGAAGGAGACTTGAACCTGGCTGTTGGGGTGCCCTGTGGCTTATCGCTCTCCCACTTAGCACGAGGCTTTGGCTGGTCGCAGACCATGACCTTGTGCCATCGCTGCATGTCCTTGTGCAGAGCCTCCTTTCCGGAGGCTGAGCATCCCAGGGTTGTGCGTAGCACTGTTTGCACGGGTTCTGATGAGGAAATATCGCAGCATCTCCTTGCACAGGGCTGGGGGAAGGAGGAGAGAGATGAAGGCACTCACAAGTGCATCAGACCCAGCCTGCTGCACCTCCATGCCACACACAGCATGCTGCAATGCTGATTAAATAAATATATCACACGTTGGGGCCCAAAACTATGCAGTTCAGTACTGGCTTTGTGCAAACAACCTCCAACTGACTCGCTGCCTGCGGATCCTGAGGTTGCCGGGAGCATTTTAATGCAAAGGTGGCGTGCGGGTGACCGTGCCGGGGCTCGTTAGCAGGGCCCGCTGGTAGCCATGAGCCCGGTGTGGGGGATGCACATGCGGCTCCCGCAGCCTCCACGCGCAGCCGAGCAGAGCTGCGGCGGCGGCCGAGCCCGGCCATCACCCTGCAGAGCAGCTGGCCTTTCACCACGGCTTCACTGGAGTTTGAGGCAGCTGCTAAACGTGTTGCTTTAACCCCTTACGGGAGTGTCAGTGTATCTGGTAGATGCTGATTAGATGGCGAGCGATTGCGTTTTCTGGTAACTTTAATTTTACAAGGTAGACTGTTTGAAAACTGCTGTGTCTTCAAACCTTGGGCAAGTTTGGTGAAAGAAATGCTCTGCGTGCAGCTCTGGTCTGGCGAGCGTTGTTTGCCTCCTGTGCTGCGCAGACTCTGTTCAGAAGGCAGCAAATCAGTAATTCTGTGCCTCCCATCAGCTTTGCTTTGTTTTCCGGTTCTCACATTGGCTGCCTTTGAGGCTCCTTTTGACAGAGCCCCATGACATGATTTTATGGTGGATTTTATGGTTTATGGTGCTGGCACGTGCAATAGCAATGCACCAGATGGACCAGGGTCTCCTGCTCCATGGACCAAACTACATGGGAAGCTTTGGCTCAGAGTGTTTCCAAGCCCTGGTTTGTTTTGTGAGATGTTTCTGATGCTAYGTGCAAAGGTACTGATGGACTTCATCGTACTTGGGTCACGCCCTTGACAACCTGTTCTCTAACTTGTTAAAACAAGAGCTTGTGGAGCCAGCTATGACTGCACCAAGACTTTTCCATACTCACGCAAGCTTCAAGATGATAGATGAGCAGGATGTTTCATTTCTGACTGCACATAACTGTTTTCCAGTCTTAAATCTTTTAGAGAGCTGAAGACTAGCTCTTCTGACCAGTCTATCAACCCACTACAAGTCCTTGAGATATCTCCAGGTCTCCATATGGCAGTCTCCATCTGTTTGTAAGCCTATCAGCTCTCAGTCTCTGTTTTGAGCARTTCGTCTTACACCACCAGGTATTTTCTCTGATCTGCTAAGAAACTCTGTGTTTTATTTTCATCTTCCTCAGTTCTGCAGCATTCTTGTTGAGAAATGGGGAACCATAGAGCATTTCCTCAGTCTCCTCAGTGCTGCAAATGGAAGTGAATTTACCTCTTGCTTTGCTTACTTGTTTACACATCTAAGAATCACTTTTTTTAGACTGTAGTCCCTGATTATGTAGTTGTGTCCAGATCCTAGGAACACTACTTGTTCCTAGATGTAAAGCARAATTTATAGTTATACATGAACTTGGTGAAAATGAATGACTTTCCTGGGGATATCAAGGTTTATTAAAAATTAAATCTATCTCCTCTAACTCCGCTCCAGCTCCTCTGTGCGAGCTCTCCTTAACTGCTTTAAAATGTTTATTCCGAATCTTTAACATCCTCATTAGTTACTCAAGGATTTCAAGGCATTTAGTTTTCTTCACTGACCTTTTCATATATGGAATAGAAATGTGCCTTGAACAGTTTTGCCTCTTCTGCATCATTATTAGAACTTGGCCAGCTGCATAGCTGCAATGCTGCTGAGCTTTTCCTCTTTATCTGTCTAAACTCTCTGTCCTCAGCCTGGCCTGGCTTTTCCTCTGTCCTCTTTGGCTTTCCTTATAAATATTTCATCTTTCCTAACTTTCAGTTTATAGTAATTCCTATTGATTTCCTATTTCTTAGTCATTTTATATTGACTTTTTCTGTCTAATTGCTGCCTTYACTTTATGCCAAATGAGAATGTGCTTTTAGCCAAATTTGTTCTTTTTCTTAATTGTGGTTTTTGGCCATCTAATGAMTTTTCTTAGAGTAGTCCCAATTCTCCTCCCGTCTACTGTTTCTTTTCAGTCAATTTGACTCATTTTATTTTCTTCAGGCTTGGGGCAACTTTTGAAGTCTCACATACAAGATTTCAAATTGTAGAGTCACCCTTGTTCTTTCCATTCTGCTCTCATTTATTTTACACATTTCTTCAATTTTTGCACAAAACCTTGCTAAGCTGCAAGGTCTGGATCAGCAGCTGTCTTACTGACATCTCTTACTGACATTTACCACCTGGAAAATAAYGTCCTATGTCTTTGTGGTCTAGAGTCCTTGTGAAGACTCTTGCCTGTTCTGTGGAAGCAGTCGTCCTATTTTCATTTCACATAATTAGGCTGCATTCTGAGTGTAATCATGATGAGTTTCTGGCTCTAGTTTCAGTCCTGAAGAAGTACCTGCGTTCCTTGGACTAAATCTTTTTTCTTTTTTTTTTTTTTTAATCTGAATATTTTCATTGGTATAATAACAGATGTTATCCCCTTCTACAAACCTTGCCCTGCTGAGATTCTTAGATTCCTACAGCCGCACTGCTGGAAAATAGGATTTGGTTATAATCCTATTTAGGAGATGACTACAGTAGGCAGAGTCTCCTGATACTAGGAATATCCTTTTGCAACAGTGATTTTTTTTATGTGGAAAAGGTATCTCCAAAACTTCTTCTCCGAGTGACAAGCAATGAGACCTGTTGCTGTGGGATGCTAGGAGAGCAGGTGTAGATGTGCCATACGCTCCTAGATCTGTATCCATATACCTTAGATATGTTCTTGTGTCTGTATCCATATATCCTAGACATGCTCTTAGCTCTGTGTCCCTATGTCCTAGGTGTGCCCTTAGCTCTGTATCCATAGGCCCTGCTATAGCAATCGTGATGAATCGTCTGCTCCTGCTGCCAGAACTGTCCTGTTGCTCTTGCATGTGCGTCCAGTGAGCTATGCTGCAAACTGTCAAGCTACAAATTAAGTTTCTGCAAGATTATTTTGCATTCCTCATCAATCAGTCGCTGAGTCACTTGCCATATCGTGGCTCTGAATCACTGGGACTTAATTGATGAAGACACTGTCCACGCAGCAGACGTTGGACATTGCGCAGGGGCCCTGGTGAGTGGTACCCAGCGCCTGGCACCAGACTGGGGACCCTCCTCCTGTCAAACTCATCTGCTGACAGACAAACCGACTCCCTTGCCCAGCCCAGCATGGTAAGGGCTGCTCTACTGGTGGGGCACGGTCTGGCTGAGCACCGCAGGTGTTATCCTCAGCATGGCCATGGCCTGAAAGGCAGAATCTGGCCCTCCTCGTACGTGCCCTGTCTCTTCTCTTGGAGCCCTGGGGAGCGCGGAGCAAATTGCCCGTGAGCCCTTTGGAAGCTCCATGGGGCTGACGGGCAGCTCCTAATACCAGCAGCTGTGTCTGCTTTTATTCCCTTCCTTCAGGCTGATGTCAACAAGTTCAAGTTTAGAAACTTTTACCARATGTTGGTTTTTCATTAGCAGACAGCCTGTTGGGTGGCAGCTCCTGATTTGCATCTGTGAGTTGCCGTATTAAATGTCTTTCTCTACAAAAACTTTGTGTACCTGTTGCGGGGATGCCGGACTGGCGAAGGGCGCCGAGCCAGCAGGTCTCGGCACAAACCCCTTCACAGCAATTGATATTTGAACCCCACTTTCCAACGGGCTCTGAGTCCTCCCTGCTCTCTGAGGAGCATGGGGTGGGTGGCAGGGTCGGGAGGTGCAAGAATGGGTGCATTATGAAAGCCAACGATATCAACTGGTACTGGTGCTGCCCCAGGGCTGCGTGAGAGGGACACTGGAGCTTCCTCCAGGGGAGGATTGGATGAGCGTGGATGGGAAAAGACTTCCCAGATTAGGAGAGGATCCTCTGTCCCAGGATTCCTGGAACAGAGCTCTTATGTTGTATGCTTGGAGTTCCATACCTGCCATTAGCTGCAAGGAAACGGTCTCTCCTCGATGCTAATCAGACTTAAGTCTTGATTTTTCTTATTAGATAATGAACATCATTATGTACTAGAAAGCCTGCCCTCTCTCCTGCTGACAGCAATGGATTACTGTGATTTATACACTTCATATAGGAAGTAATATGATTATTCAGTTAATCTATTATTCACTCATGATCTATTCTTTTCACATTGCTACTCTGTGAGTCAATTCTTCTCTGCTATTTTAATAGAGTACCATTTTAAATTTTGAGAACACTGCATTAAACATGTATAAGATTTAATCTAATTTAAAATRCTTTCTTCTAGCAGGATATGCCTAATAAGCATAAAAACAATAATGTTCACAATACTATGGCATATTAACTTGACATATTGTGAGGGATGCATTTTTCAAATAAAACTAAGCCCTAATTAATGAGTATGTAAAGACTTTCTTAGTCCTGATGCCAAAGCAATGTGACTGACATGGAGAAAGATTTCCTGACTGAATAGTATTGCATCTAGGCTTCCTTGAGGTTTACAAATGCTATTTCTTGCTGTCTAATGTGATACCTTTAAAGCAGTACAGAGTCAGTGCTGCCTCATAGTATTCATGTTGCAATGAGACCAATGCGCTTGTGAATAATTTAATCTGCCCTTAAYTTAGTGAGAGCCGTTGATAGCCATGGATTTTAGGTTCTCTCTAGCCTGGCAGTTGTTTCTCATGCTTGCAGTTTTGGAGACCTTTGCCTAAATTCAGATCTAGGCAATAATTAGGTTTGACAGAAGAAGGAAGTTTTGGGCTGACTGAAAACTTATTTGAGTCCAATTGCGCCCCCTCGCTGCTCCTCAAGAATTGAGTCATTTCTGTGTGCTCTGTTTGAAGCATTCTGGTTTCTGGCTTTGAAAGGATGTTCTCTTTTATCAAGTTAGATAAATTCATTCTTACAAAGATGTAAAAGCAGCTCAGGCACAAAGTGAATATTTTGCTATCCATTGAATGAGTGCTTGGTCAAATCAAACCTGAGAGTTTGGCTATTTTGCTGTTTYATTAAGCACTTTCATCCTGTTTGCTGCCAAAGGAGCCCTACTCTGAGGGCAGAGCTGACAGCAAGGCCCTGGTCCTGCACAAAGTGGGGGTTGTTACCTACAGAAATATGAGGTTTATTATGCCAGCTCCCACAGCCCGCGTGAGCCTGGCTTTGTGGCCTGTACAAGACCAGGCAGAGGGCAGGATGGTGTCTAGGGCCCTGGTATTTTTTTCATGCTGCAAAGCTGGAATGTAGCCAGGTCTGTGTGGATCTGAACCCTTCTCAGCTCTGTCGTTTTGGACACAGACACAGGAAGCTATTTCCTAATGCACAGTGGGAAAACTCACGTAACTGAGCCCGTCCCAAGTCTCTGCAATTCTCAAATCTACTTTTCACGTCCCCTCTTCGTTATCATTGTATCAGGATAATAATAGATCTTCTGTAGAGGCTGCCATGTGGCAGGAGGTCTGATTGTGCGCTCGGTGTCAGGGATTGCTCATGCACAGCAGGTAACTCGAGGCGCATATGGCTGAATCAGCCACTTGCTGGCAGAGCTGCCCCTCAGCGTGTGCGACCGCGGCGCCCGTGCGTCGCTCGGCTCCCGCGCYGCGGGCAGGGTGGGCCTCGAGCGCTGCAAAAAGCGGCTTGGACACTCGTACACGGATCATGGAGACAGTTGCTGGAAGCTGTGCCTCAAATAGTATAGAAAAATGACTGATGTTGCAAGTTCCAGAATACCAACTCCTATGGTATTGAGGGCTTCAAACCAGCACTTTCAACACGGGTTGGAAGGATATTAATGTGCAGTGTGGTTTGCATTCGGTAGCATTTCTCTTTGAGTTCTTGCTGAGGTCGGAGTGTTGTCGAATATTTCTATTTATTATTTGTAGCATGCTAGTTGCTAGGTACTCTAGTTGTCCTGGATCAATYGTGCTGGTGGTGTTTGAACATAAAGAAAAAAGTGTGTTTTCTATTTGAGGAATGTAACAGGAGTGGGCTTATCTCTGCCCAGGAACTCGTGCGAGGTAACTAGTTACAGGAAAACAGCTCCTTATAAGAGCACAAAACCAGTATTTGGGAGTGGGCTTCCATGCATGGGATTTTTCAAGCTGAGAGGTTACAGCCCCGCTCTGAAATCCTTGGTGCCGGGTGGCCAGTGCGTCCCCGCGGAGCCCAGCGGGCCGGGGCGCAGCCGAGGCCTCGCGCCCCACGGGGACGTGCCTGGCTGCTCCCCACCAGCCCTCCAAGCCATGGGCTCCGGTTACGCTGCRGGGTTTCAGGAGCCGCTGCCCTGCAGTCGATACCCTTGGAACAATTCAAAGAGCTGGCTTTGATCTCCAAGGCTCTGCTGCCCGGATCCTGGGTGCCTCGACACTGACACAGCTCAGGCTGACAGCGAGCGTCATTGCCTGCGAAGCCGAGGCCCTGGGCATGGAGGAACTGTGGGTTTTTTCTTTTTCCATGTCTGCCTCTGTTCCCATCCATCTGTCTTGAKCGATGTTATTTCTAGCCTGCATTGTTTTGCTTTTGCTTTGAGCAGATAACTTAAGAGGAAGGTCTGTGACAGGTTTTGGAGGTCTTAAAGGAGAAGGCTGCTGATGCCTGCTGTCTTTGCTATGGGCATTTGGAAAAAATCCTTGAAATGATGTTCCAGGGTTGGTGAAATGAATGATTACTATGGTAACAGTTGCAGAAATATTGCAGAAAAGTTTCTCTCTGTTTTTTCTTGTGCTCTCATGAAACCACCTGACCTTCTCACTGAGATACCAAGCTGCACCTGGCAGTGAGCTTAGAAAGGAGAAGAGACAATGTGCCTCAACCTTCATAGCCAGGATCTGGGCACATCAGAAAAAACAAGCATCCGTTCCCTGAAATAAGCAAGGAATTGGGAAGAAAAATCTAAACAGCTCATCTGGGAGGAATATAACTTTTAAAAATGCTAGACATTTTCTTAAAATTAAAATATTATTGCTCACTAAATTCAAACCATACTCCTGTGTGGGGGTGGAAATACTTTGTAGCTAACCAGTAGAAACTTTCTRTATTTGCTGGAATGCCCAACTTTACCATATGGCAGCCAGGTAAGCAGTAGGCAAGAGAGAGCTGGGAGCTCTGCCTGCTATGGGCATGGGCTGCTGCGGAGGTGCCATCCCCATCCTGATGGGATGCACAGCCCTGACCGATGGGAAATGTTAGTGTCCACCCRACTGCACAAAATACTCTGGATTTCTAAGGATGGTAGCCTGGGTTTGATTGCCACAGTGGGCACTTAAGGATGCCAAAATATGGAAATTCAGACTGGCTGATTGATAGAGCTGGAAAGACTCAGCAAAAGTTTCAAAAACCTCATGTGAGCTGTGGAAGTTTGTAGCAACCTTTCATAAGGGCAGGAAGGGGCGCTGTTGTTTGGTTGTGCAGCATGAAGGACAGCAGAGAGTCACGTGTGGTTGACAAAATAGATGGACACCAAGACAGAAATGCAAGGGACCTGTCCCTGTGCTCACAAGTTAGGTGACTGCAGCCTGACAGTTGTTGTGGCAGGTCCAAGAGGGCCCTCCCAAGGACACTGGTGCAATTATCTGCTCTGAGTCTGCACTGTGTCCTATCCTCTGGACTTGAGAAAAATCTGGTATTGCCTCCAAAGCAGCTGGAAAAGGAGGTGGCTTTTCCTGCACATGGCTGGAGCAGCTTGGTAATAGAAGAGAGCTCTGCAGAGGGGCTGGGTTGGGTGTGTTGCTTGCCCTGCTTATTCTGCAATAAAAGTGAAATCCAAGCTCCTGGCAGCAGTGGTGCTCCTGACCAAGGGAACGTGCCAGTTTCTTGGCCTTTCTCCTAGGAGATTTGCATAATGATGTGCAAGTTCTTTTGTCAAAAAGGCTCAGACCAAACCTGTACATCTGAATAAGGTGAAATGTTGTGGACTGTGAGCTCTTAAAAGCCAAAGCTAGTCCTGATGTTCTAAGTGATATCTATAAAGAGCCAAATTGAGAACCTTGATTCAGGTGTTTCAGTGTAGGACTGATCCAGAGTTTGGGACCACATGAAACATTTCAAGTATGTCTGCAGGCTTCAGACTTASCTTTACTGCTGCTGTGTGTGTGTAAAGTAGCTTGCATATTGCCATACAGTTCTGCTTCTTTCTTTACCTTTTACTGATATTTTTGAGTAAGGATAGGGGAAGAGGGGAGGATGTTGTCAAAGCCATCATAGTTTCATGAAAAGCTGCAAGTCTACTGTCAGTCCAAGCACAATCCAACTGCTTGGCCACAAGTGTGAGGGAGAAACCCCCAAAGACAYGTGGCAAAGGATCGAAGTCCAGGTTTGGAATGCTGATGGATCACGTTGCGGGGAATCTGCTCCCTGGAGTTGCCTCCTGAAATTGTGGATGAGTTGATGCACAGCTACGTATCGCACGTCACGTGAGTCTCATGCTTGTGAGTTTGCTTTAGTGGTCTGATCCTGACCTGCTAGGAAACTGCCAGGGTGTTTTGTCATTTGTGAAACTCCAGCCGGGCTTATTATGCAGCTTATGGGAACATCTCAGGTCCATTAGTCCAACTCTGAAGTTTGCTGGTGCCCCTGGAGAAAGGACTTGCCCTCCTGTGCTGCTCTACAGATTCTTGAAGTGAGGCCCGCAACTTCACCTGGTGGGAGTTTGCTCAGCTACTCCCAAAAAAGAGCAGGACTCTGAGATGCTCCCCTTTGGTTACCAAAAGTCCCCCGAGGAAGAATACTAGTATGTGTAGATAGCAGGTTGGTGGAGGACTAGATCTCAAAGAATGACTTTYGCTCTGTCCTTTCTAGAAAACTGCCTTTAATATGCTCTTAGATGTAAATCCCTTGGTGATGGTTGAGGTGATAGGCTTTATTTTGAGCCTCAGTGATTTGAGAATCATGAGAAATTGTATTTGAATGGAATTAACACTTAGCAAACTTGAGGAAATTACTGTCCATTAGCTAACCCAATATTTGGGATTTTAATCCTTCTACAGCCACACAGTATTTCAGGTAATTTTATCTTGTGTAATAACAACTGTCTGGGGATGTCTGACTTGATAATTTAAGAAAAGAATTGAGTCTTGTCTATGGAGAATAAAAAGCCACACGTGGATCTGATATTGAGGAGGGAAAAGGATTTGCATTTGCAATCACCCATTCAGCTCTGCACTGGGAAAGCACTGGCACCAGGAATCCTATTGCACAAATCCCGATTCTTATCCTGCATAAAGCAATGGAAATGAGGAGTGACATCACTCAAGGGAATGGGACTATCCATGCCATGGATGGCATATCAGTCTTAGCAGGGAGCAGATGCTGAGCAAAACTAAAAGATTCACATTTGACTGCATTTTAAATATTTTTAAACTATTCTTCGAATCAGTCCTGCCCCTTTAAATCCAAAATAAAATACACATGATGTTCTTTCATAAATTATTTACTTTGTACCTGACAGCAGTCCAGGAGGCATAAAGCTTCTTGTGTGCACATGCTACTGCTCGCAGTAACGGCGTCTGAATTTAAAGCAACAATTCTCCAGTTGGTTGTTTTTCTTTGTGGATGGAAGAGGTTCAGGGGCTCTGAAGGCTGCAGTTGAGGCCCCGCCACATCAAAGGGGCCCTGTGGTGTTTGCCTGGGCGCTGCTCCTTGCTGCTGAGGSCTCCGGAGGGGTGGCGCGGGCAGGACGGTCCTTGCGGCTGCATCTGCCGGGGTCTGGGCCGGAGGCTCCGTCGGCCTTGCACAAGGCGGCTCTGTGCGCAGCGCCCGGGGCCGCCTCCCAGCCCGCCCGGCCACAAATGGGGCGTTGATGCCTTGTGGCCAGGCAGAGATGCTGCTGCCCCGCGGGCGGCTCCCGCAGGARGGTCCTGCTTGGCCCAGCCTGGCCAAGTTGCAAAACTTCTGTCTTTTGGGTTCACGGAGAGCATAGCTTTGGAGCAAGCCTTGCACTGTTTCTGCAAATACCCTGAATGACCTTGAGCCAGTCACTTAGGTAGAAATTTAACAAGTATTAAAGTGTTTCAGTCCTACTGGGGAGAGCTTCTTGCATGTTCATTTCAGATGGATTTAGGCTTGCGCTTCCTATTTAAGTACCTAAATCTCTTTGTGATCCACACAACTCTTAAAGCTTCTATTTAAAAAAGAAAAAAGGGGGATCATAAAATGTTCTCATCTCACAGGGATGCTTTGAGGAGAAACTGAATGGTGTGAAGAAATTAAGGATTTGACTGTGGGGCTCTGTAGGCGTGATGGAGAGAACTGTCGTGCTTCCCTAAAGCGAGTTTGGGAGYACACGCTTGGCATGAGCGCTGTGCGAGCACTTCCACACTGGCAAGAGSGCCCAGCCTCCATCTCTCAGAGCTCATTCTGTAACTCATAGCAAACCTCTGGAAAACAGTCATTTCACTTAAAGACAAAGCCTTAAGGACAAAGCATGGCCCGCTGTCTGCAACTCGCTGTGTGAGCTCCTTATAACCCCTCAAAAGGCCTCGTGGCTCCGTGAGCCATGGCTCCTGGCTGAAGTCGAGCGCCGTTCCCGGCACCGCTTCCCAATGCGTGGCCGAGACCCGCTGTGYGCTGGCAAGGGCGGAGGCGTCAGGGAAAGGGCTCTTTTCCTTGGCACTGCTTCCAGCAGTACCTGGGAAGGATCTTGAAAATATTCCCCCCACCCCTCTGCCCCAGTGCAATAGAGCTTAAAAAAAGGAAAGCAGCTGAGGATAGAACAGTGGTTTCCCCGGCACGGGGCAATATGGGAGTGTGAAAAGGCAAACGACTTTCACTCCTGGTGTCCAGTCCCTTCCCGTAGCAGGGTCATRTAGTTCCCTTGAGGTTTGGGGTGGCTCCTGGGGTCTCTGCGTGGGCAGAATCGCGATACTGTGTGGGTCTGCTCTGTGTGCAGGGCCCTTGGCTTCTGTTTGTAATTTCTTTTTTTTTGCTTTGAAATGTGAACTGCAAAGACCTGGATATAGTGATGGAAAAGGGAGCCAGGTGAGGGCTCTCACCTAGAAAGCTGTTAGATAACTGCTAAGTCTTATGGTTGCTATAGCTAATGGAATGTATAATGCACCTTCTCCTTTCCTCTGTGTTTAATTTCACAATTCAGTCAGATATTAACATGGTAGACTAGGGAATGATGCCCTCCCATGGCTAGATCTGATCTAAAGTCCAATGGAAAAGCACACTGAAAGAGCAAACGGAGCAGTGAAGAGGTGCCACAAGGGAAGCACCTACATCCTACCTCCTACATTCACCTGCTGCTCCTGCCCCAGGTAGATCTTGTATTTTTTTAATTATAAATTAGAGTGAGAGAAGCAATGTTAGGAAAAAGGTTTTGAAAGATTTGCTGGTAGATAAAACCAGAGCTCCTGTTTCCCTCTCCCCTGCTTCCATTTGCAACGTGCCTTGTGGTCTCCATAATGCACTGTCTGAGCTGCRTGTATTTCTGCCTTGGGGCTGATAAATGGAGCACAGCGACTAGCGGTGACGGGCAATGGCACTACCTGCATCTGCTTCCTAAATGGGGTAAGCACCCGAGCTTAACTCTGTGCACAGCAGAGATGTAGGAGTTATTGTGGCAATAACCTGTTGAGTCACTGTTTTTTATTGTACAATTATTTGTGTTCGCATCTGATGGCTAAATAATGTGCAGTACTGAAACACTGCAGAAAAGGAAATGAATGCAGAGAGCATCACTCCACACAGCCGAATGTCCCCGCTGAATAAAATCTATAGCTATTTCCCTTAAGCTCTAGTTAATAAGGTTCTAAAAATGATAGGTGAACTCCTTAGGGGCTGGAGTCTGAGTGCAATTCGGAGGAGCAGCCCAAAGTTCAGACACTTATCTGAAGCTCGTGGCATCCATTAGAATGTCATGAGTCTGCAAACCTGGGCTGCGAGCCCTGCGGGGACAGGCTCGCYGGCAATATTTCAGCTTTCCAGGTTCCCGCTGGAGAAGAGAGCTGCATAGGCACACAGAGCTGTTGTGAGCCTGGAAATAAAAGTCAGTGCTGTATTGGAGGTAGGCAGAGATTTAGGGTAGCAGGAGGATCTCCGTGACTGGATTTAAGCAGTGGAAAATCTCTTTTTTTAGGCATGGGGTGGGGGGGCCATCTAGACAGCAAGTCGGGGGGTGCTTTGCAACCCAGGCACACTTACTCTGGCTGCCCTGCTTATGAAATAGCCTGTCTGGTGTAACGTGTGCCAATGCAGACCAGCCCCGTTACATTCTTGGTACGGAGGTAATAACACGCGGCTGCCTTTGAGCTGTTGGGATTTCTCTATTAGCTCAAAGAGCCCGGGCTGACCCGCTTATGAGTAGAGCCCTCGGACTCTACTCAAGGAATTAGAGAAAGGAGAAAAATGTAAAGTGTATCTCCCGAGGCTTTAGCTTCTGAAACACTTCGTGTGTTTGCAGGCAAACTCTCATTTAAGATGCTGAAATGGGAGGATGCCTATTTTCTTCTGTCCCCTCCTTGGTGTCCCCAGCCCCAGAGCACTTGGCCCCCTCCCGGGTCACCAGGAGGGAAGTGGCCGAGYCGCAGCCCTGCAGCTTGCATGCTGTGTGATGCGCTCTCGAGGCCTTTCTGATGGCAGTGGTGTTTCCTCGCAGAGCCAGTGTGATGCACTCAGTGCCACAACAAACCCCCTTAACAATCTTTCCTCTGCTTCAGGAAAAAAAGGAAAGCAATAAAAAAAAAATAGACGGCCACATACTCTGCAGGGTTTTCAGGCTCAAAAACGTGACACRTTCCCAGTGCTGTGACAGTGGCTCTGCAGGCTTCCCCACGCACAGACAACACGATGTCGTGCACCAAAACCCCAGGCTCCAGCGATTCAGGGCTGGGCCAGTAACGCTCATACTGCRTGTTTTAAGTAGTGCTGCATATCCCTGGGAAGAGAAAATACTTGTTTGCCCTCTGGGACTGAGCGCTGATTTGTAGCCATGTCAGAAGAGAACTAGAAACATTTGAAATTGTGGCATTCGCTAGCAAATAAAAGGCGTATTAGATTATTTTAGAATGTTTTTATGGTTCCATGTGAGTAATTTGACAGATGGTAACTAAGGCGCTTGGTTATGCTGCTGAAGGGATAAGAAAAATGGTCTTATCTGAAAGCCAATTTCAGAAAATTTCTAGAACAGTCCTAGGAAAGCATGTGATATGTGCAGAATAGGTAAAGAAGCATCTGTAAATCCTTAATGGCAGAGGCTGCCTATGAACCCCAAGTAAAAACCCAAGCAAGGAGCAATCCTGTCCCCAGTGCCCGCTGATGGAACATTTGCATTCCATGTGTCTGCATCCCTCACTGGGATAAGCATCTATATGTAGATGAGTGCATGAGTTAGAGAAACAGATCCAGCTGCTGTGAAATCGTGCTAACTTTGAGGCATAAATTAGGTGGAAATTTTCCAGATTTGTATTTAAAAATTGAGATACTCAAGAGCTTTGGAAGTAAACAAGCCCCATCTGTTATGCAGCGCTAAGAACGTGCCTCAGTATACGTCAAAATTTGGGAGAGCCTTTGGCTTAATGGGTGACAGGGATTTTTCCCCAAAGTGCCCTGATGTCTCTTGAGGCACTTAGATGACTTAGCAGCGAGCGTGGGTCCCGACAGCCCAGTTGCTGACCCTGTGGTGCCTCTGCACGGAGAAGCTGCTCTGCTCGATGAGCACAGCGAGGCCTGGACTTGTCCTGGTTGATCCAGACTCTTCCCAGTGTTTTCCTGGTGAGTTCTGGGCACCTAGAGGATGGTTTCAGGCCATCTGTTGCTGAACTTCAGCCACCTCTGCAGCTGGGCAGGGTAAGTTTGGAATGGGCCACATTTGCTCTGGATGAGGCTCTCCAGGGCAGGACAGGATCTGATGCTGGTCACCTATGGTGCTATAAAGACCTAGGGAGCTCCTGAGCAAAGAGCATCTCTCTAAATAGCAGGACTTTTCGGTGGCTACAGACACCTGCTGACACAGGATCTATAATCTCTCTCTGAGGGTTATTCTGAGCTATTTGTGACTACAGCTTTTTTTAATGGAGTTGTGTGCAAAATCTACAGGAGGAGAAATGACCATGTATTTCTTATTTRAATGGTAGTGGATATTGAACAGTGATATGTATTTGCATATTTATATCTCTCTATATATGTACATACATGTCTATATATAACAATACAGGGAGCTGTAATGCCAAAGGTACATATACTCTGCAGAACTAAATGCAACCCCCAGACAGTAGCTGGGATGGAGCCGGTCATTTTTCCAGGGGGACAACCCTGTGGAACAGAGGTCCCCCTGACGCCAGTGCCGGCCGTGCGAGGCTGCCTGCGGCCCGGCAGCCCGAGCCGCCCTTATTCACGTGCCCGCACGGTGGAACTGAGGCTTTCTTCAGYGGATCAAAGAGCTCGCTTTGATTAATCAGCTCAGCAATGTCAACAAATTTCCAAGTTCTCTTTCTTAGGTCTTTTCATGGGATGTATTTCAAAAGCCTTTTGATCTTCAGTGATAGCTATTTAGTGAAAGGCAAGTACACTTCTACARGAAGAACCGCAGAAGTCTTGCTGTAAAGGACAATGTATTTAAAGCCCTGATCAGAAAACGTTGAACAATGTGTTTAGTGGGTCTGTTGCTTTCGGTGAGGCGGCGTGCGCTTACGGAGTTGCTCTTGTGCTCGTTCCTGAGTGGGCTCAAGCTTCTAAAAAGTAAAATCTGGCTGATGGCCTGTGGAAAAAAGAAAAAACTGTCTATCTACTGCAAAGGTCGGAAAATATTTGCRTGGCATCTAACACTAGCAGAATATAGGCAGCACAAATCTTTACAAATAGGCATCCTGCTGGTACCAATTGAAATGTAGGAGGCAGTTAGTGTCTCTCAATTGTAAGTGTCATTTGATCCCCAGGGAGGCATTTAATGGATGATATTTCCCTACTGAGAGTCCTGTCTTTGCTTTCTGTACTTCATTAGTAGTATTTGAGGGTCCTCCTGGTCGTAAAAAATGCATGCGCTGCTTACCTGACTTTTTCTTATACTCTATTAGGAAAAAGGATGTAATTCCTTTGGAATAGAATCCATTGTTTTTAATTACAGGTGTCTTCCTGGCTGTAAGTGGGTTTTCCCTAGTCCTTGTTACCAAGCTAAAGGAAAGGAAAGAACAAACCAGAGAAAAAGGAATAAAAATGTAATAAACTGAAAGCTATTTACAAATTCACTTGCCTCTGAAAATGTCCTCCTCCCTGTTTTTCTCAGGCTGTGTGGCTTGGATGAATCTTAAAGAGACTTAGGGATGCAACTCCTGTTGATATGGATGGGAGATGGATGTTGAGCTCCACCTGTGGAGATGGAGGACCTGTGGTAGGTGCAGCACTCACCGTACTGAGCATGAATAATGTTACCTGTAAGGGAAACCCTGCAGTTTGATGGGGTGCAACAATACTATTCTACAGCTCTTAGAGAAAAATTAGAGGCAAGAACTCAAAATCTAACAAGCAGAGTTACCTGCAATCATTTCATAGTCAAAGCTCAAGCTGCAACAAAAATCCAAGTGTCCCCTTGACTGCTCAGCAGAGATGGTGCTGATGTGGAGCTCACCCTGGGGTCAAACACTGTCTGGGCTTACAGCTCACCTATTCTCACTGCATCTCCTCTCACTTATAACCTTGATCAACTCTGCAAACTCATAAATWATGTAGTAACAGAAATACCTTATTTTTAATAGTCTAATTAAATGCTATAGCATGATGTAGCCTGCAAATACAGAGCCTCTGTGGAATCACTGTAGGTGTTGCGAGCATCTGTTTAGAAAGGCAGAAGTGACTTCTGGCCTGTGTTGCTCCTGTCAGTGGTGCTCAGTCCTCAGACCACACCGCCCGTCTGAAACCAATGTCCTATTTGTCCCCAGGCCCCAGGATGGGGCTCGGAATTCCATGTGTGATGTGGCAGAAGTTTGATAGTGGACCAAGAACCAATTACAGCGTCAGTGTTATCAGTGTTGGTTACCTGGACCTCGGTGCTCAGCACAGCTTATCCCATGTGCCCGTGAGCGCTGTGGTCTCCTGCTGACACGCAGGCTCTTTGCTGACGTCTGCCTGTCCCTGTTGCACGAGGAGCAGCTCCTGGGCGAGYGCCCTGCGTGTTTGCAGGCGTTCGGAGCTGGCGGTGCACAGTGAGACTGTCCAGCTTTGATAGGGGCTCATTTTTGTTAAATGGAGCATGATCTGTTCCATTACGCAGCTGGAGGCAGTAATAGTGATTTATCAAGGTTGCATGAATGAAGGTAAGGATGTTGCTCTTTAATTAGGTGGCTTTATTGGATTTTTTTCCCCTCATTGGTTAAATTCCAAATAGTACAATAAGCATCTGATGTAATTTGGGTGTTATGCTTCTTCACGTTGTATTTTAGCATGAGAAAAGTACACTGATGTTGATTGCAATCTTACGCATCTTGCATAGAGAGTCATGTACAATTAAAGAACAGGTTATGGATAGGAAACTGCAGTGATGTTAAGAACCCGTGGTGTAAGCTCCGTTTTGCTGCATGGTGCATGTTGTTGAGCTGATAGAGATTGTGTTGCTGTCACCTGCTCTTGTTACAGATCTAAGTCATAGCTGAAAAGATGACCGAAAGCTCCCCAAACTCCCCACGTGCATGGGGAGCRATCCGTGTTTTCTATGGACACTGCTTGTCCCCAGTGATGAACATGTGCGAAGAGTCACCCAAAAGTGCTGCGACGGGCAARTATTGTCGTGCCTTGGGAGACACCTGCTGTGCAGTTCTCTAATTGCAACCAGACTGCCCATGTTGTGCCCGGCCCGCAGCTGGCGGCTGCTCAGAGGGCTGAGTTAGGCAGCGCCTGGTTTGTTCCCTTGTTTTTTTAATGCTGGCTTTTATGCAGGCATCCACGTCTGCCTTGCTTGCTGCTCTGAACCATGCTCTGTGTCTCCCTATGCCTCTGATTTGCAGTGATACTGTCATTCCCTTGGCTCCTAGGACTGCTGCCAGGTAATTGTATGGGACCCTTTTTCAGTGGCGCCAGGGAGGTCCTTCCCCTGGTGCACCAGCATGGTTTGCTCTTAGTTTCTGCACAACAGTTTGTACCCAAAACACGGTGTATTTGTGACCACTCTGCTTATTTTTGCTGCAGGAATTACATGTGCTGATGACAGGTCCGAAAGATGAGGCCCAAGAAGCTCCTCAAAGTTGTGTGTTCCCCMCTGGAAGCTGCAAGTCTGGAGCACTCAGCGAGCGGCCCAAGCTGAGCGGGGCGCGACTGGAGCGATCCAGTGACAGCTGCAGGGTGTTGCTTTTCCTTCCAAAGAGACTGGTGCTGGCTCTCCCAAATCAAGGTAAAGTGTTGGCTGATTATCCAAATGYAATACTGAGCATTTAGATGGGAAGTTTTTCACTTTCCTTCATCTGAGACAATTTCCATTCCTATGGCAGCCAGGAAATGCTATGGAGGCCCCATGAACTCCAGCCGTTGTCATGACCCGCACTGTGCGACCCACTTGCGTGGCAGGATGGACAGATCTCAGCCCTGACCTGTTCGGTTGTGATACCTTATTCTGGGATGTTAAGGTAAAGGGCTAACGTGTCCCCACATCTTCTGGCAGTAGCACTGTTCATGTGACAAATTAGAGAATAACAGGATTTTTTTTTTTTTTTTTTTTTTGGCTTTACCGTGTCCTTGCAGGACATTTTTTTCTAGACTTGTTTTCTTGAAGTGACTCTGAGTTGCATAAACTTCTTATCTGCTCCTACTCCTGCTTATCATCTGCATTTAATTGCTCCTTGGCTTTGCACTTACCGTACTCCCGTTTTGAGTCGGTGACTTTCAGTGTTTTGCTGAACATTCCTTTTTCCAGGCTGCTGAATTTGAGGTTAACAAAATGAATCCTCCTGCTGGTCCTCGTTACGTTCCACTACTCTCCTTGCTGTAGCTCGAACTGGTCAATTACCTTTTGTCTTCAACTTCAGAGGCATTTTTTGAGCCCACAGATCTGTCTTTGTGAAGGAAGTAGTTTCATACTGGGTTCAGGAAGACATTTGTTAGATTATTGCTTAAACTCAGCCCTCAATTTGTTAAGGTTGTTTAAATTTTCCTAGATAATTTGCTTCTTGACATGCTTTTGAAGTGCAGTTCCTCCAGTGCCTATTTCTGCAAGGTTACGTCTGCCTTTCTAACCTCTATTCTTTCCCATCTGCTCTTGAACAGTGTCTTCCACTGTTTGATAGATTTGACTTTCTGCAATAGCTTTGACTTTCCACTTTGCTGCCATTTACTTTCTATACCCTTCTGAATTACGTGTCTCCTTTGATGTGCCTTGTGCATTTTAGGAAGAGAATGAGAGGCAGCTTTCTTCCAGAGGGAGTTTGCTGTTTTCCTCAATATGATTTTCTTAGGCTAGTCTTTCAATCTTCGGAATCCCTAGCTGTGTGTCTTTGTAGGACTGCTGTTGCTCAGAATGTGTTTTTCACACTGGAAGGCATTGCCAATGTTCCAGGACCGTATATAATGGTACACAGAGCACAGAGGCTCCTGCAGCTAGTTGCATGCACTTGCTCACATGGCTAGTGTCTCAGGAACAAGCAATAAAACTATAGCTTCTAAGGACAGCAACTTCTTTGCTAGACTAAGGAGAGGCATGTTGTAAACATGCCTGAATCTGTCTGAAGATAAGGGTTTGAACTCAGGGCACTGAGGAGGAATATGAAGGACACCACTCCTAATCAACAAACTCCTCTACAAAAGCAGCATTGCTTTAGAAAAACAAATCTGGAAGACGTTCTGCTTTGGAAAGTTGTGTATGTCTCCCATTGTGCCTATCTGAGAGAAAAATGTTGTACGTGTAAAACCCCAAGTCCCCAATATCCATAGGGTTTATGTCAGAGGTGAGGAAAATGTCAGCGTCACATTCAAGAAAAGAAAGGGCTCCCAGAGCACCCTTCTGTAGTAGCCTCTGAGGTGCTGTGGAAAGCTGTGTGGCAGGAGGAGAAGCTGAGCAGGGAGCTGGGAGCAGAGGACAGGCTGCAAGGGGCAGGGACTTTCTACAGCCTCAATATTGAAACCTATTTTGATGAGGAGCTTTAAGCTACTGTTTGTTGTGTTTACAAAAAGAAAGCTTTGGTCACCCAAGGGGTAGTAATATAGAAAACAGAAAGGAATATAGAAAGAAAATGCTACTTCATGTGGCTTCTACTGCAGGGAAGCTGTGACAGAGCTGTGCACACATCTACAGCAAGTGCTGCTGCTGTGAAAGGCTCCCATGGGCAGCTGGGTTGCCATCAGCAACTCATCAGCTGCTATGGTCTCACAGTATCTTGTTAACATAAATAAAAGGACCACACAACATAATTAGATAATCTGGTTCATTGGAAGCACGTAGGCTAAAGCTCTGCTCAGCCTGGAGAAGTCAGTTCCCTTTTGGAACACATATACATTCAATAGACTTTTGGCCGACTTGTATTTCCAGTAGTATGGCTGTAGCATCAGGAGGAGAGGTATGTTTGTCTTGAGCATTTTCTTCTTTGAAACAAACAGCAGAAGGACCAGATAAATTACAAAGGTAGTGAATTTAGCAAATCTGCGCATAAAATAAACTTTCATAAGAATAAAATACTGCTTTTACAGCTGCAAATGTATACACCCATATAATTTAAAATATGAAGCTACTGTGTTTCAGGTTCTTTTTTTTCCTAGATCACACAGTGGAACACTCATGTGCTCAACCTAGTAAAGTGGTTAACCTCTTTGCATTGGCAAAAATAAACCATCCATGCAGCCCTGAGCATTTAACTTKTCTTAAGTGGGAAAGTTAAACTCAGCAGTTAGTGCAACCAAAGTGAAATTGTGTTCTTCACAGTGTGTACGTTTTGACTGGCTTGTAAAAAGAAAGTAGTAGTTCATGGCTTTCCCTGGCAGTTTCTTGAGATGATCGAAGACAACATGATCTGCAACATGCCTGGCTGCAGCTTGAGTCCGAAGCAGAAGACAGGTTTTTGTCAGATAGTGGAGAAAAGTCGAAGTCAGCTACCTGAAAAAGGAAGATCAAAAAGAGTGGTTTGAGGTCTAGGCCTAGGCAAGCTCAAGAGAGATACCAGCAAGATACTTCGGGCCAGAAAGGGAAGCTGCTCCTCAACCAGGCCTAATCAGTCACCGACTTCAAATAGACTTTTCTGATGTGAACCAGCTCCACATAGGGCTCATGGGCAGTCTCACTATAGGTATATTATTAATACTGTGGCATAATTTAAAGTGCTTTCCAAGAATAAGGCCTTCAATTCAGGAGCTCAAGATTATTATAAATATGATAAGGCCAAGCAAAAGCTACATCAGGGAGATAGGAGGGAGCTGGGTTGATAAAATTTGCGTTATAAAATTGAATATTTGTATATGTGAATATCTGCCTTTCCTTGCTRTTGAGCATAGCCTCCCATTTCTTTATTCCATATACATGTGAATTCTGAGGTGGATCACCTAGAAGGCACCCTTCAAAGCAAGCACATACTTGGGAATATCCCCTAACTGCTCATCACAGCCCTGGCAACTTGAATTAGGTTCATCTTTCTCCCATAGATTGCCAGAAACAGGCATGGTACTTAAAATATTTGCCTGTGCTGTTCAGGTTTTCATGTGGAATAGATGGATTGGAGAGATACCATCTCTCCTCCATGCGTGCCTGGGAATTAAAGATGGGACCAGTCACTTATTCCATCTCCAAGCAAGAGGAACAAGTACCTCCACGAGATCTTTCTGCTGTGTGTTACTTCGCAAGGTTGTGTACAGCACCAGTCCTAGCAGCACTGACAGCAGCGCGATGCAGAGCAGGATGAAGAAAACTGGCTGCATCCCTGGGAAAGAGCAAAAAAAGGACCCTCCTGGAGCAGYACAATACACTGAGAGGAGCTAACAGTGAGGAGGAGACCGTGAGGTGGGAGAAACTACCAGGCTTTTCACAATACTTATGAGACTAAGAGTTCAGCAGGAAACAAGAAGCTCAGAGCAATTACAGGAGGCCCGTGGCAGCCTCTCTTGTCAGTTTATGTTCCTTAAGCTTTTGAGGATTTATGCCAATTTTCCAAAATCTCCTCTCCAGGCTAGTTATTCCATAACAGTCCCTGACATTTTGGAGGTGTCAGGTTTCCAGCCCCGGAGGAAGCTCCGTGCTGGCCGTGCCTCACCTGTGGGCCGCACTTGGATTTCGTGGTAGGTCTGCAACATGGTGAGGCCGTTCTGCACCCTGACGCTGAGGCAGTACTGCCCGGCCGCGGGGAACCTGTGGCTCARGTTGTAGTGAGAGCCCTGGATAACCACCAGGTGGCATTTTTCCCCTTCAAGTGGAATGCACTCGGCCTTTATAAGCCAGCATAGTGCCAGCGGGGGGCTGAAATAAAAAATATATATGTATACACACAAATATACAGTTTTTAAATATATATATATATAATTATGTGAAAATCTTGCAAAAATTGTAGTCAAGAACAGATGAAGCATGCAGATAAAATAGGGCAATAATTCTGAAACCATTGAAGCTAATCCAGATACAAATAGAGAACTAATTAACTGCATAATCATTTGCTTTCTAGCATGTGACAGTGGAAAAAGGCCTTTATAATGCTTCCATAAAACAAATCTTTCAGCTGACAGTTTAATACTTGTGTGGGTCATAGGCAGGCCCTTGTGTGCACAGAAAAAAACCACACCCTTAGCACTTCTCTAACAAAGATAAAGGGAATCTTTTATGTTTTTTTTTCTAGGAGGACAGAGGTTGTTTTTCCTTTGCTCTATGCTGACTGCGGAGGTCAGTGTCTGTGTTGCTGATGGACACCCAACACTTTCTGATTTAAAAACGAAAAAAAAAAAAAAAAAGAAAGGAGATTGCCAGTGCAATCATTTGGCCTAATAGCTTAGAAAGGTAAATAGCTTGCAAGGATCACAGGATTCCTTTCATCTAATAGAAAAGCTCTTGTTTGCTCCCGAATTTCGTTAGCTATGCAATCTAAGTGCAATCCACTTTATAGCCTATGTCTTCTCACTGTTTAATTGCTGGTTTTTGTTGACATTTTCAGCCCCTTGCTCCAAATGGCTCTGCCTGGGCTCATCTCCTGCTCTAGAGAATTTGTTTCTGACAACAGGCAGCACTTGCCTTTATCCCAYGCTCTTAGCATTTTGTTCCCTATCTGCCGAGGGCATTCTCTACTAAAGACAGCAGCATATCTACGTGTTTAGCGTGTTTTCTAGTTTTGTTTTTGATAAAGAATCTCTCAAGCCTTTAGCTTTGCTTTTATATCATTCAAATTCCCACCACATCTGTTCCAGCCTTGCTGCTAGCAATTAGGTCTGGCTAATATTGTCCATCTAAACCAAGTCAGTGCTTATGAATTCGGAATTTGCCTGTAGTGGTTTCTGGCTATTCATATTTACTCATCATCCCTGGTGCCCTTCATGTCAATGTACTATTCACTTTTTGAATACAAACTGTGCTGTTTTGTCTTTCGGGGTAGCTCTGTCTTGGCAAATCACTCGGTGTTGGGAGCTGCTCCCTATATCCTCCATCTCCACCAGCAGCCCTGTGCTTTGGGTTTCTTTTTGAAAATCCACCATTAGGCCAAACAGCTTCCAAAGGCAGGATGCAAAGTGGCCCTCTCTGGCAGAACAAATGACTTTCTTAGTCGTGAAGAATTTCTATGCTAAAGGGCTTTTCTGAATTGTTCAACAGCATTTAAAAATGATTTGCTGTCTCCTGTGTTCTCAATATTGCAACTTGAAGGAACTTGTGCTAAGATCAAGATGTTCCTGACTCTTCTACATTCCTGTAAGTAAATATGACTGGTCTCCCCAATAAGCCACTGGGGAAAAGCAAACATCAGCAGGACAGTATTTCTTCTTTCTCTTTATTCCCAGACTGAGCTCTCTTTGGTAACTTTCTTTTTCTCCAGCCTTTATGAAGATATAAAAATAATATTTGCTTATGTGTAATTATTCTCTGAAGAGATATACATTTGAATATTCTACATTTCTGTAAAGATGTAGCCCCTTTCAAGCTGTTGAAGTTTGAGGTATTTTTAGACAAGGTATATTCAATTGTATTTTGTTCACAAGAAAAYTCTTTTTCTAAGAAACAATTCTGCAGGGTGCAAGTGACAATATTTTAAGGAAACAGGAAAAAAATAAATAAAGCATATAATCTTCTTTATAAAAGACAGTTATATTTGCTACTTACCTGCCATTGATATGAAGAGATAAGCTCAAGTTTTCCATTACGTGAGTCTCTCTGGAGCCTACTACGTTAATACTTTTAACAGCATCTGAAGAGGAAAAAAAGCATATTGCACTCAAGGTGTAAAGTGAAATTTACTGGATTTTTTTTCAGTGAGGGTTTATTTTGGGGGTCTTTGTTGCTTTGTATTACTGTTTTACTAACTGTATACTGTATAACTGTATTACTAACATAAATAATTCCATCTCCTCTTGAGAAAAAAGAAAGCTGTTGGCAGAGGTGTGTGTTAGCTGAGTGGTTTCTGATTTCTTTTTAATATACAGTTGACCATTTTGATAATCCTTTACATATTTATGTATATTTTGTTTTTTCTTGAAACAGATGCAATAAGCATTAGGAAAGTATTATTAATTTTATCAAATTTATTATTATTTTTGATTTCCCTTCCATCTCCCATTTCTCCTGGTCTAGAAGAGTATAGTCCCTTTTGCAATGGTAACGCTTAGCTGAAAAATAATGACCAGTTCATGCATGTGAAGGAACTTCTGAGTTGYACTACCGAGTTCAAGTCCTAGATTGTATTGCTATGTATACTGCAAATTCTGTTTTGAGTATGCAAAACATTTTACAATTACCTAAGAGCTCCAGAGCAGTGGTGAAATCGCCAGTTTTCTGCACAGTTTCTCTTTCATGGATGATGCTTCCCATTTGTTCCCACTCGGCTATCACTTTCAGGTGGACTGTGCGGTTCCCCATGGCAGAATGGTTATAGTAGACAAAGGGCTCCTTGGTTATCTGATACATCCTATGTGCCACAGAAAAAGGTTTATAATCAAAATCAACTCTTATCAAGTACTTTAGACTTCTGATGTAATATTAAAGGATAAGGGATAAGCTCTGATATTTTTATTCTTTACAGATAATGCTTCAACCAGCTGTGTGAAGGATGATGAATCAGAGTAATCTTGAATATTCATTGAAGATGACAGCATGACCATACTTACCCTTCCCCAAAGTCCCAGTTGTAGACAAACGATGCTGACTTGAAGTAACCACTTGGGTCATGGAGACAGAAAGAAATCCGGGTCGCAGTGTCCATGGATGAGCTCGAACCCTGCTTGATAAGCGTGCTGCCTTCTATCTGGGCAATGGTAAGGTTCCCCGTGATGAATTCTGCAGAGTGATAACGTGGAGAAAGAAGGATGYCATATATCACTTTCCACATGCACTGTGTCAATATCTAAGCATTATTTAAAATCTACTGCTTAAATTTTTCTGGGCCCCGCTGGAAGCAGTTATGGGTATTATATATCTGTTGCTCAGTGTCATTATATGTGTTAGCAAGGTGCAGAGATTAAATGGTTTACTCAGGGTTATATTACTCAGGTACGTATAATATAAATATACCGCTATAACACCACTAATGGAACCAAGGGGAAAAATCTTGGGCTGATTTAGGTCATTAACAATTTTTATAGGGTAAGACTCTTGCCTTGTTAACAGTTCATTACATCTGGTTAACTATTATCTTGAGGATGCACAAATAAAAGAATCGGAATTACTGCTGCAGAATAGTGTAGGAAATGCAGACCTAASTGGAACTAATTTTTTATTTTTTATTGGTAACTACCTTTGTGCCCAGGCCAAGCCTCTTCCTGTCAACTTATATCCTATGAACTTTACAATAAGCTGATGAGCATATATCATCATGATGTCATTTTATCCATGGATTAGAGTTTTTAGATCATTCTCTTGTTTGGGGAAGGCAGAAAGGCATGTATCATAGCTATAAAAAGTTTCTGTCATTGCTAGTGACATGAAACCATAAGACAATGCAAAAAGAAGTAAGCAGATACTCAGCAAGGCAGCAATTTTTAAGAGCAATAAGCTCTTACAAGAAGTAAGCAGATACTCAGCAAGGCAGCAATTTTTAAGAGCAATAAGCTCTTACATATACTTTTATAAAGGCTTATCCAGTAAACTTGGTGTTTTTCAAAGAAAAATGGTAATAGCTATTCCCCAAAATGTTAGGTATGCCCTATGGTTAGTTCTTTTATCACTCATGTCCTTATCTGGTGCTGCCAAGGAGGAGTTGGTCTAATTTGGAGCACAGGTGGAGCAGCTGGGAYATGTGGCTGCAGGGAAGCAGTGGCCTGTCCTTGCAGGAAGGGGTTGTGGGAAGCTCTTGGGGTGCCTCACGTGCATCCCCATTGTAGAGCCTCGGCTTGCCACACTGGTCATCAAAAAGTGCATATTTATAGGTACAAATATTCACATCAAGATGCAATTTTGCATAGCAGTACTTGGAAACAGCCATGACTCCACATGTCATGTCAGGATGAGCACTCTAAACTTCAAAAGAAAGCRTAACCGCCCTGTGTGTGCTTTCTATGTCCTGCTTGCTTCCCAGCCACAGGGCACATGTGCAGGTAGCCAAGGTATCAGCTGCCCAGATGTACCTTGAATTCCTGAAGAACTCAGGAAGCTGTAAAGAAGCTGTAGAGGTGGTAAAGCCACTTTACCTGTGACATGCAGAATGGTGACGTTTCTAGCAACAGGCCGACACAACCAGCAGTTTCTGTGCGTCACCCAGACAGATACAGGAAAAGCGCCAGGGAATTCACCAGTCACGTTAACCTGGGAGTGAAACTGCTGCTCCAATTTCCCAGTAAGAATCAGAGGAGCGTAAATCCAGTTAAAATGATACAAGTTTGAGGTGATGCTGTCATTCTTCATGCTTAGACTGGCATGAACAGTAGCTTGAGCTCCTGTTGTGATGGGACCATTATTGGTTATTTCTAGATCATATTCCTCTGTAAAAAAAAAAAAAAAAAAAAAAAAAAAAAAAAAAA
>NW_020454316.1:6179856-6181347 GCF_003342845.1 Nothoprocta perdicaria | reverse complement strand
ACACAGAAGGAAAAACTCTTGGGTTTGGTGGTTTCAATTCTAACTCAACTAGTAAAAACTGGTTATGAAAAGGATTTGTATGGCAAAGGAAGAGCCTTTCCAAAGGAAAAGGCAGATCATGCCAACCTGCCAACCTTGTTTAAATAGGCTCAGGTTCAGGCTCATCTGCAGATGTAGACACATCTTCATTAGTGTATTCAAAAATATTTTGGCATCTTATACCCATTTTCACTGTTTGGCATTTGGGTCCATTCTCAAAATTTCATTAAGCGTGGAAAATAACTTAAACATGACAAAATAAATGCAGTTGATACAGTTCCAGTTTTATTTATTATTTGTTTTCTTTTTAAGGCCAGGGCCGTAATGAGGATGTCAAAGGCCAAGGACACAGCARAATTATTTGTAGTTGAAAGGACAAATTACCGACTTGCCTTAAGAAATCCCTCTGTGGGCAAAGCCTTGGACCAAAACTGAACCTGCTGGCCCAGGTAGGGYTTTTCCCATACCATGGGGTTTTTAYAGTACCCATGGGCTATTTTCCGTTTTCTGCTCTGTTGAAACCCAAGTCTCCCCCACCTGCTGCCCAACTACAAAAACTTGGTACCAGCTCCTTCCTTGCTATGGTCTACAGTCAACTTCCCTCTTTAGGAAGGAACCAAAGATCTCGATATAGATGAAGCTGTGGGTGCTCCCACATCCCCGTTAGCCCTGTCCGGAGGGCAGAGCCTGGCTCTTGCTGCGTGGTTCTCACAGCTCATTCCCCCCGCAGAAAGCGGCCCTGCTGCTCTGCCTGCTCCCCTGCGTCCTCCCTGCTGAAGCTCTTACAACTACTCTGACAGGCAGAGCTGGTGTTATGGGATTTGAAATTCCMTTTTTGCACATCCCAGGTTTTGGTGCTGGAAAGCGCTCCTGTACTTGTGTGGAGTAGGGGACAGCCACACAAGGTTAGATGCCTTGGGCGCTACCCAACCGTGGCGCAACAGCCGCCGCGAGCCGGGGTGGCCGCTTCTCGCCTCCCCAGGCTCTGCGTGGCCGCCCGCCTCTCCTCGGTGCCGCCGGGCCGGCCCAGCACCCCGCTTGGCGCTGGCTGTGGGTCCCCTCTCCTGCACTGTGGCGGGGGCTGCACGAAGCAGAACCGAGGGCTGGYACCCCTGGCGCTTCTCACCTGGGGGCCTCGTGTGCCTGCCGGGCGGGAGGCAGCACGGGGCTAAGCCACCCCTTCCAGCCGGGGAGAGGGGACCCCCGACACCCCAGGCGTGCCCTGGCGCCGTCCCGGGCGCTGAGTCGGGGCAGGTACAGCGGGCGGCCGCGTTCCGTGGGCAGCCCGGGCGCGCCGAGGGGCCTCGCCGGGAGCCGCAGCCGGGCGCGGGGGCTCCGGGCAGCCCCGGGCTTCCTCTCGCGGGGGTGGCAGCGGGGCAGGCGCGGGCTCCGTGTCCCGCTGTGCGCGGCCGCGGGCCGCTCCGCCCTTACCTGCCGCGGAGCCGGCGCGGA
>NW_020454316.1:5939033-6179690 GCF_003342845.1 Nothoprocta perdicaria | reverse complement strand
CGCACGGAACCCGCCCCCGGCCCAGCTCCCGCTCCTGCCCCAGCGCGGCGGGGGCGCCCCGGGCCCGTCGCTAGCGGCCGGAACGCGCGGCCGCGAAGCCGGGCTGCGGAGCGGGCCCGTCCCCGCGCAGCGCCGCCGCCTCCTCGCCCGGTAACTGCCGCCCGCCTCCCTCTCGGGGCGCGCGGGGAGGCGGCGGCCGGAACTGCGCTCGGGCGCTTCCGTTGCGCCCATGCGCTGCCGCCGGGCCCCGCTGCGGGAGCAACAAAGGAGGGGGCCGGGGCCGGGAACGGGGCCGCGCGCGGAGTGAGCGGCGGCGGGGCCTAGGCCGGGGCCTGCGCGCGGGGGCGGCTCCTGGCGCGGAGCGGAGCGCGGGCCGCGCTGGCGGGGGCGCCGCGGCCTGGCGCGCTGCCGCCCGCCTCACGCCGTGCCCCGCTCCCGCAGGTGCGCTGAGCTCGGCCGCGCCGCCCCGCCATGGCCTTCGTGTCGGCGCAGGGGCCCACCGTGGTGGACCAGACCACGCTCATGAAGAAGTACCTGCAGTTCGTGGCCGCGCTCACCGACGTCAACACGCGTAAGATGCTTCTCCGCTCTCAGCCGTCTCTGTCACTCGCGTTGGGAGCAGCAGGGTGCAGGCGCTGGCTTTACAAGGGGGTTTGTCCCAGTCCTGGGTTTGAAGAAGCAAAGTGATGAGTAAACATTGGCGTGAGCCGACGCGGGAGAGCTGTGTGCGGTGCCCTGTGTGACCGAGGCGGGTTTGGGGTCTCTGCCTTGCGCCTGGGCGGTGATGGCTCCACTGATAAGATCTGATTGCTTCTTTGGTCCCTGGTCGTGGGGCTTTTTCTCCATGGAGTTCTGCATTTAATTTCTCTTGCTTCAATTTCTGTTTTCAGCCGATGAAACCAAATTGAAAATGATGCAAGAAGTTAGTGAGAACTTTGAGGTAATCCGAAAAAGAAAATTGCTTCCTGAATGATGGTCCTTCTTGTGGTTCTTGTATGTCATTATCCCTATGAAATACTATGGTTTATCTGACTGTAAGTCATCCATGCTAGGTGAACATGTGTTTCTTTATGCTTCTCTCTTCAATGTTAGTGACGTTATTGAAGAATTACATCTTTTAGGCTTAGAGACCTATTTCATTCTCTACGGTTTTCTTGGTAAACGTTTAAATAAATATGATGTTTTAGAAGGGTTTATTRTTATTTTGCTTAATAGTCTGAAACCTACGTATTTGGAACTTTCTTTTATCTAATTTGTATGTATGCTTAGTCTTATGAAGTAGAGGACAAGGTAGGCTGCCTGTGATTTTTCTGAATAGTTTTGTAGTGCAGAAGTGAGGGGGGATTGTCTGATACAGAATTTGACACTAGAGATGGAGGCAGCCCCAGTGACCTTCTCTTCATAACAGACGATCAAGTTTGCATGAGCAGCCATGAAAATTGAGGCACGAGTTAAACCACTTATGGATTAAGAGAACCTATATGTCTCTTAAATAGTGAGCTACTATGTGTCTATKTTGAAATTATAAAAAACTTGTTATTTTGTAGCACAAGTTTAAGATCCATGAATCATTGTTATTCTCTGTATCTAATTAGTTACCATACTGTGAAAATGAACTTGGAGTGAGAATGCTGTAACGTGCTCTGTCCTTACAAAATTTGCAGTGATCTCTATGAATCTGACAGAAGTACTCATTCCAGTGACATTTACTGTATTCAGATGTTTTTCTGTGGGCTTTGTGTAAAGTTATATCCAACAAGTTGTTACATCTCTGATGCTGTTTGCATAAGGTTGCATTGATTTTGTTTGTTCCTGTGCTATTAATGGAATTTACTGTCTAGAAAATGGCTTGGTTTAGTTCATGTTAATTTAGAGGAATACAGTTTGAGCTAGTGTAGCTATAATAAAGAAAGCTGAAAGGCTGAATTCTTGTTTAGCTTGTATGARCAAGTAAGTAGACATCTGTGGTGAAGGTGGGAGAGCTTAATGGTACCAGCAGTGACTGTCTGAAATGTCTTTTGGAGTTTCAGAAAGTGTTTGTTTCAAAGATGGTAGGCCAAGCCTAGTCTGATATCTGAGCAAAGGAATGGTTGTAACTGCTTAGTCTACTGATCTGTCTGAAATCTGAAAGCTGAGCTGGTTCTCTCTGCTCATGCCATCAATGGTGAGGAACTTGTTTGGTATTTGTTTTGGTACTGTTCAAGATGGAGCAGTTTTCTTCTCTCAGCGCTTGCTTGGTTCTATAACGTGGTTTTATGTGTAAAGACGATGAATTGATTTATGTTCACATACAGTTTTATTTATATTAAACTGAAAAGAAGGAAGAGAAGCCACTGTTAACAGTGGTGGTTTTCTTCTCATTTTCTTTCTATTTTTGTTTGTTTTTGGTAGGGTGTGGAAGTTAGTGTTGCACATTGTTCTGCTAGTTGGTAGATGAATTCCTTTCATTTTCTGTTTCCGTAGTCTTTGTTTTAACTCTTTTTCTGTCACCTACCTCAGCTAATAATTGCCGCAAACTTTAGGTGTCATTTTTTTTATTTTAAGGAAAGAAATGTTTGTTACTTAGCTGKTTTTTTGGAAGTTATAGTGTGCTTGAAGTCTCTTGGCTGCATAATTGATCTTGCTGCCTCCCTAGATAGAAGTTGAACTGGACACGAGTTGATGGCCGGGAGGTTTAGGACTGAAGTGCATCCCATAACGTTGCCCACCTCGCACTGTCGGTTCCCTCACTAGCTGTGTAAGAGTGTTCTGGGACTAGCAGAAGAGATAGCTCTTTCATTCTAGGTTCTGGCTATTAATGGTTGACAGTCTTGAATCTTTTGCAGTATCTTACTACAATAAACTGTGAATGTATATTTTAAGACTTTATTGTCTAAGAATATACCTTCTTTCAATTTTCATTTAAAATAGTTCTTTATTWTTTTTTTTTCTGTGTGAGCTAGTGGTATTCAAACAAAAAAAATTATATGCAACCTGTTGGGATTGGAGTAAAGAGATAACTGCCATTCACTTCTGTTTGTTTCAGAAGCTCATTAATTCTGTAGTATGTCAGCAGATACTTAATCACTAAATCTGTTAAAAAGCAGCTGATTTTTTTTAATGCTAGTTTTGAATATGGCTTGAGATAACATGTGCGATGCATTGGTCTCCCTGATCGATTGGCTAATTTAATTATTTTTGCTATTAGAATGTGACCTCGTCGCCACAATATTCAACCTTCCTGGAACACATCATCCCTAGATTTCTCACGTTTTTGCAGGATGGGGAAGTCCAGTTCCTACAGGAAAAGCCAGCACAGGTAAATGGCACAAAGCACCTGCTATATTTTAGCAGTGTGTATAACAAGCTACTCATTTGGTGAAGTTCTTCGTTAGCCTAGCAAACTGATTTGAGTGTAGACCTTGTGTTTAAAAATAGATTTGCTATTTGGAATAAAATTGAAAAAGACTTGTTTTTAAATTATTTATGAACTTTGTAAATTTGAACTTCTAAGAAAAATGAGGAAAAAAGATTTGATGATATTGGCTGCTTCACTATAAAGCTAGAGATGGTTGTGAAATATTGGCAAAAGTTGGATGGCAAAAGTTGAATCTGTGTCATTAAATACTGAAAATTGAGTTCTTACACTGTGATAACTTTTCTGCTGTAGATTCGTTGTTTGAATTGTTTTTCTATATTCCCGTACTAGGAAGCGTTATATTTGCCTGTAAATGTGTGTTTGAGCAAAGTAAATAGTTCTTCTCTTTCTAAGCACGTGAACTGAAAAAACGTTTCAGCCAATTCTTTTATTTTACATGCTTCTAAGTAAGTTTTAGCAATTTTAATGTGTTCTCCTTTGTTTGCAGCAACTCCGAAAGTTAGTACTTGAAATAATTCACAGAATACCAACAAATGAACATCTTCGTCTTCATACCAAAAACATTCTGTCTGTGATGTTTAGATTTCTGGAGGTATTGTATAGTTTTTTAATTTCTTTTTCTTTCCYTCAAAGCTGTTTCAGTTTTTCAGAAATATTTTTCTTTGTTCATCTCTAAAAAGTGCTAATGCTACAGGCTGTACTGTCTGTGCTTCTGGAGCCAGGAGAAGGAGGGCATTCTACTACTTATTCACCAGTATGAATCTTAGAACTATTATGATTGGGAAAGACCTTAAAGATCATCAAGTGGGGCCATAAACCCATCACCACCATGCCTACTAAACCGCGTCCTTAAGACAGCATCGTGCTATCTACAGGATGTTTTCAGGCTTTCTACCCTTTAGAAACATGGTTTTAAGAGATGCAGGGTGTATATTGCATTCTGGGCAAGATTTCTTTCATTAGTACTTTTCTAGCTTACATTACGTGAGTTGCAGATACCTTACTTGAAAAGCTTGTCTTATATTTCTTACACGGAATTGAAAATTTTGGAATTTGAAGCTYACAGAAAATCTGATCCTTGTAGAGGCATCTCCACAAGGTGTGAGATGTGCACTTACTTGTTTAAGTAGTTCCATTAATGTCTGTCTGTAAGATACTGCAAGCAGGCATGATGAGCAATTTAAGCTTTTGAGATTGTCCCGCTAGGGATGAATTTAATTTTAGCTATACTCTATTCTTGCAAGGTCAAGTTATGTTAAGTGAAAGACTTTTCTTGCGTACTTTTATTTTAATAGAGCATTGATAAGTTGCTTAGGTAAATATATCTTTAAAGGTTTTTAAATTACTTTTGGAGTAGTCAGAAACATATAATAGGCTCACTAAATATTCTYTTTTTTTTTTCTTTTTTCTCTCAGACAGAGAATGAAGAAAATGTACTGATTTGCTTAAGAATAATTATTGAATTGCACAAACAGTTCCGACCAGCAATCACTCAGGAAGTGAGTAATTCATTTTATTATGTGGCATAGAACTTACTTCTGTTTGCTTTTCTGAATTGTTATTTATTTATTTGTTTGCTTTTGTTGTTTCGTATTGACTGACAATTTGTGGTGACCAGATATTAAAAAAAAMAACAACAACAACAAAAAAAACTAATGTTTTTTGGACTGTGTAGTCCTAGCACCCCTGGGACTAAGCTGTTAAAGCCTGCTTCGGTTTGTTTTAAGTGTCTGTAGGTATATGAGTAGAGTTAGCATCTGCAACAAGAACAAAATTTCTCAAGAAAGAGAACCTGGAACCTGGAAACTCTTGTCAAGGAAGACAACCTGGAAAAGGAAATGTTAGGATTGTTATAGTTGCTACCACTGCTCTTGTATCCTACAAAAAGAATATTTGAAAGTCTATGTTTTTGTTTTTACTTTTTTCACTCTTTATTTCTGTTTATAAATTTAATTGTGTGTATATGTATACATATATATGTGTGTATATATATATATTGATATGGTATTTAAACTGAAGTCTTTCGAAGTGCAGTTGAAGATGGTGTTAGCAGAACAGAAGGAAAATACAGAGATACTAAAATAATGTTTTTTTTTTTTCTTTGTGGTAAATTTATTCTTTTTGTTTTCTAGATCCATCATTTTTTGGATTTTGTGAAACAGATTTACAAGGAACTTCCAAAAGTAGTGGTGAGCTTCTTATTTCCTTTGGTGCCCTTGATATGATCAGTCCATTCTTTTAATTAAAAAAAGAAAAAAAGAATTATGTTAGCATTATTGCTTTTGTGTAGGATACGTAATATGGTGTAAATACAATTATAAAGAAAATATTTAAATGGCACACTTAAAAAACAGAGAAAATTAGATAAAATAGGAAAATCTTCTGTTTGGCAGATGGGATGATGTTTATATTATCAATACTATCAACATTAAGGTATTTTTTTAGTAGTAAAATATCAGTTTGTTGGCCACAGTGCTATCAGTGCAGCCATTTTTTTTCCTTTCCCTTGAAGGAATGGGTACATRACCTATTTTCCAGTAAACGGAGTTCTTCAATGTGCTGGATTATGTAGAGGCCATTGCCTGCTTTTCTTCCTCATTACTACAGAGTGTCTGCTTGGGTGCTTTGCTTTTGCAAAAGAGTCTTCTTGTTTGGAGATGCTTTCTGCTGCTTGCTGAGTGGGAGTGAAAGATTACAGGATATGTGTGCACTCACAGTCCGGTAAACATGAGATGCAGTCAGATATCTTCAGGAAGATATCTAGCAAAAAGTCTCTTTAGGAATTCTGCTGAGATAAATGAYCTTGAGGCTATTAGTAGCATTTTTGTAGTCTTTATTCTGCTCTTTGTTTGCTTGTAGAATCGGTATTTTGAGAATCCTCAGATGATTCCAGAAAACACTGTTCCTTCTCCTGAAATGGTTGGCATGATTACAACAATTGTGGTGAAAGTAAACCCCGAACGAGAAGATAGCGAAACAAGAACAGTGAGTGCTCTAGCTGCTCTTTAAGAACAAGGTTGTCTGTATCAAGCAATCACAAATTATGAAGGCATTTAAATACAATAATCTTGCTTTGCTTATCAAGATTTATTTGTAGAAGCTGATTCAGACTTTTCAGGTATTTGCTATGCAACTTATATATGGTATTTTAACTTAATATAGTATCAGGTGGTTTTGTGCTCCTCAAATATTATTAACTATGAGTAATGTTATTAAAATATTTTTTTAATGTATTTTACATACTTTTTGAATTAATAATTAAAACATGTATTAATTGTGCATTCTCTCTTTTCAGCATTCTATAATTCCCCGAGGATCTTTATCCCTAAAGGTCTTGGCTGAGCTGCCTATTATTGTTGTTCTTATGTATCAGGTTAGTGTAATACATAGAGTATTTTACATGCAAATGACACATACATTTAAACATAAAATAAAACACATTTTATTACTCAAACGTTTGTATCTGCTGACCTAGTATGTTCTGAATTTAACTTTGTGGGGGGKTTTTCATTTTTATAAATATAGTGTTGTCTAAAAATAATCCAGTGATTTTTTTTCTTTTTCTTTTCTGATAAGCTTTCAAGTAACTTTTACTGCTAGTGTGAGTTGTAAATTTCTTTAACAATACTTTTTTTTTCTTTTAGCTCTACAAACTGAACATTCACAACGTAGTAGCTGAATTTGTGCCCCTCATTATGAACACTATTATAATACAAGTTTCTGCTCAAGCAAGGTAATGGAATTTTAAGGATGTTTTGACAATATTTGGAATAAACTATCAAAACATCTTATTCAAGATTGTCCCAAGTGGTTCTGTCTTGCATTCACTATTTTGACTTCTAATGCTGTTGCTTTTTAATCTTAAAAGTAGCAATGATTGTTCAGCTTAAAAATACACTTCATTAACATTTTGTAATTGAAGTGTTTTTGAATTTGGGTATTCTGTTGTTATGTGTCACTGGGAAAATTCATACTTGTCCAGTTGATCACAAGTTACTATATATGATGACTTTTGTTATTTTTAATTGAGTTTCTGACAGGAATCCATATTGCTGCAGAGAGCCTGTGATGGAACCCGTCTTAGCAAGGATGTTTTCTGTTTAATTTTATTGGGCCACAAGTGATACATTTTTTCACTTCCAAGTTCTAGCTGAGGGGAAGCGTTATGGTATTGCAGAGCTGGGCTCTGCTTTGCCCTCTTCCAGGTGGGAGGATTCTAGCAAGTGGTTGGTGGTACTGAGAAGGGAGGCAGGAGTAAGACCTGCCAGATGAGTTTATTCCCTTTGAAGAACCTCTTCCCAAGCAAGATTTGATTTGATACTTACATGAGCTTTCTGAATGCAAAAATTAGAGGAATATATATAGTAACCACTGTTCAATTTAATTTCAGGCAACATAAACTTTATAACAAGGAGCTTTATGCTGATTTTATTGCTGCTCAAATTAAAACATTGTCCTTCTTGGCTTACATCATAAGAATTTACCAGGTAGGTTGCATTTTTTGGTTATTTTGTTACTCTTTCTGCAACAGTTCTCCGGTTACTATGTGGTGGGCTAGTAAAGTGACTGAGTTGGGTCATGGGCTGGAGAGAGAAAGAATTTGTCAGCAAATTTGGAGATACAGCTGTGTACAGTCATTAAAGATTGCTCTGATATGAACTCAAATTAAATAAGCCCTTCTGTGTTTGTTTTTACCTCAAATGTTTATGGAATAACTACAGTATTTTTACATCTAGACTTTTTAAAAGAGAGTTCAGTAAACTTTAATGTTATTTTACAAATATACAGAAAAGATTTAAGGTAGCGTGCTATGCTAATTGAATTCTTGTAACTGTTCTTTTGTAGGAGTTAGTGGCTAAATATTCTCAGCAGATGGTGAAAGGAATGTTGCAGCTCCTGTCCAACTGTCCCGCAGAAACCGCACACCTCCGCAAAGAGCTGCTCATCGCGGCGAAGCACATCCTGACCACAGACCTGCGGAGCCGTATGTATCACCCCTTAAAAATAGATCTGTAGGATGAAAAGCTGTGTGTAAGAGATACAGCACACAGAATTTGTTTTGTCTATTTGGGCTCTGAATTACATGTGTTTTTGTTTGCTTGGAAGAAGAAGTGAACAGAACTCTGCCTTCCTTGACTACTTGCTTTTGTCCCAGAATGAGAAGCTTGTCCTGTGTTACAGAATAAGAGAATGAACTGAAAAAACGTTTTTTCCAGTTTTCCAGATCTCAGTTATTCTATATAATTACTAGGCAAAAATACACCATTTGCGTTGGTTCGTAATTGTGCCTGCAGTTGTGTGGATGCTTAAAAATGTTAATCTGATTATCTGAGTGGAAATAGCTCTATGAAAATTGATATTAGATGTTTAATTTAGCACCTAAAAGTTCTCTCTAGTAAAGGAAAGCTATTTTTGGTCTGCCTGATTTAACTGATTTGATTGATATGTTCTGATTTGGCAAAATTGCAGATTTTGTGAGGGTGTACTTTACAAAATGCAGACTTCTGTCTTTTCATCTTTACTGTGTGGTCATCACCCTCTCCTTACCRGAGGTTTGATGTCTAACAGGTTTTACTAGCTTGACAAAAAAACCCCAAAACATAAGTTTATTAGTTCGTGATTTTTGGTCACATGGAAAACTTTTTTGCCTCATGTTCTTCTGATCTTAAGCAGTTTCAACAAGCTTCTTGCCAGTCTAATGTATAGCTTTTTTTCCCTATTAATTATAGAATTTATTCCATGCATGGACAAGCTCTTTGATGAATCTATACTAATTGGCTCTGGATACACTGCCCGAGAGACCCTGAGGTATGAGAAAAGCATTGGATTACCTATGTAGAGTTTAAGGTCTGCTACTATTTACAGTAATGCCTATATAGATTCACTCTCATGTTCCCAATATTTCATGAAACTGCCAAACTTTTAAATCCTGTGTCTACTGTAAAAGCTGAATCAGATATAAATCATTTAGTCAATAATAGTTTAGAAGTTATTCATTTCTAATTGAAAAAAAAAAGGCAGAATACTAACTTGCTGGATTTGACTTTGATAATCTATTAGATTTTAGATGCTTTTGCTAACAGTTTAAAAACATGAATTGGGCAAATTATTTCTTCGTGCATGCAAAGCAAATTGTGGATTAATTACCATTAATTACATTAATACAGAATGGTTAATATTAAAAGAGCTTAGCAGCACCTTAAGAACATATTTTAAACCTGCTTATTTAAACCTGGATATTTAAACCTGCTGATTTGCTCCTGAGTAGGTGGAGATATGTGAGGGTGTTCAACAATGGGGGAAGAAAATCAGGAAAAAAAAAAAAGTTATACATATTATTATTCTTTTATGTAATTGAAAAAGTACTGTGAACTCTGTCTGCATTTTGCATATGAAACTAGAAGAACTTGCTTTTGGTATTTTGAAAATGTCTCCAGTCAGTAATTGGCTAAATACAATTAGCAACGATTCCGATTGTCCTCCACGTGCTTTCTTCATTTCTTGTTTTTATTGGCAGACCACTTGCATACAGCACCCTGGCAGACCTGGTGCATCATGTCCGTCAGCATTTGCCACTCAACGATCTCTCCCTTGCTGTCCAGTTATTTGCCAAGAACATTGATGACGAGTCCTTGCCTAGCAGTATCCAGACCATGTCTTGCAAGCTGCTGCTGAATTTGGTAGACTGTATCCGGTCTAAAAGTGAACAGGAAAATGGAAATGGTAGAGATATTCTTATGAGAATGCTGGAGGTACTGATCTGTTAAAATGTTTGATAAGTTAAATATTCTTTTATGCTGTATTGTTAATCACATTTTGCTGCCTTCTTCCTTTATAAATGGGAATACACAGAAATGGTGTGCTTACTGTGGTTCATTTTAGTTACTTCAGAGAAGGAATTTTTAAAATGCTCTGGGATCATACCTTGAATATAGTGGAGATATTTTGCCTACTTGACTTATTCATGCAGTGATTTTCTCTAAAGCAAACAACTGAAAGTCTGTGCCTCTAGGGGTAGCAGTAATTATAGGTGCAGTCTACTTATATYGTCTCCACCTGAGTAAAAAAGAATGAAACCTGCTATATTCCTTTTCTGGATAGTGAAATTTTCGAAGAGAATCGTTTTGTAGGCTTTTGGCATAAACCAGTGCAAGATGGGAGCTATCCATGCTTTTGAAAACTAGAAATCCTTTTTAAGGACCAGATGTGCACACTAAAAGCGCTCTGCCTGCGTGTAATGCCAATTGTAGTGGGTCCTCTAGTCCAGTTTTCTCAACCTGCAGTTGGTTTCTAACAGCTTGAAGATAGGGTTGATCTTAGAAATAAACTTTTGCTTTTTATCTACTCTTTGTTTTTTACATCTGAACATTACAATGCAAAAGTGTTTAGTCAACTTCTTTTACTTATTAAACAAAAATTTGTAATAATATGTGAATTGCATCTGGGATGCATCTGGTTGGAGATGTATCTGGGGAGCAGAGGTATATACAGAACTGTTAAGTGGGGAGACRCTTCTGTACCACCCATGTTTTGTAGTCTAGATCTACTTGGCTCGATCAAATAATTTTAAATGAAGACTATGTACAACATGAGTCTTATTTAGTATTAACCAAGTGAGAAATGTTTGGGGCCACCATTCTACAGAATTGATTATGCATTTCTAAGTCTAATCTAGTTTATATTTTATGGGTTTAAATTCTAGCTTTATGCATCTCCTTAAATGACAAGTTTTAGCCTTTTAGAACTAACAGTAGATATTTATAGCCTGAAATATTTCTCTTAATGATTTCAAATGACAGACAGCGCTTTTCATTTTAAATCAAATGTAATCATAGATTTGTTCTTAGCTGATGGATTTCCTAGTTTTCAGGAAATATTTCTTTTTGGAATGTGTTTAAAATGAACAGTCTGATTGGTTGATATTGGGGGAAAGAAAACGTTTATAGTTATTTGAGCAATTCTGGAAATACTTATCTGCAATTTTTATTGATCTAAATATGTTGGCTTGAAGTAGTAGAATTTTTAAATTAGAATCATTTTTGAAAGAATGAATTTATTTTTCTCTCTCCCCTTTTTCCTTGCTCTTCTGTTTGCCTTTTCTTTTTTTATTCTAGGTTTTTGTCCTGAAGTTTCATACTATTGCACGATACCAGCTGTCCGTCATCTTTAAGAAGTGCAAGCCGCAGTCCGAGCTGGGGGCGGCCGAGGCGGCACTGCCCGGCGTCCCGGCAGCAGCCAACGCGGCGGCGCCGGTGCCGGTCCCATCTCCTGCCCCAGCCACTCCCCTGGCCCCCGCGCCCGTGCCCGTGTTTGAGAAACAAGGGGAGAAGGAAAAGGAAGATAAACAGACGTTCCAGGTCACGGATTGTCGAAGCCTCGTGAAGACTTTGGTCTGTGGCGTCAAGACCATCACGTGGGGCATAACTTCGTGCAAAGCTCCTGGAGGTAAAACCACTTAATATTTGATTGGGCTCCTCTTTTGTAAGTCTGCTATTACAGTATAAGATCAAATGATATTTTTAATAACTGCTGTCTTGTTCTTTGTCTTCTTTCAGAAGCACAATTCATTCCTAATAAGCAGTTGCAACCTAAAGAGACTCAAATCTATATAAAACTAGTAAAATATGCAATGCAAGCCTTGGATATTTATCAGGTATGTAACTTGGCCACTTAACACTTCTACTGTYAGCTACAATACCAATTTCACCTAATGATTTCACATCTAATGTGGAACTTTTATCAGTTTTAAGTATTTAAGGACTTGCAAAAAACAGTTTTCTTAACAGCTGTTACTGTTTGTGTGTGTTTAGGCAGGTCAGGCCTTAAAAATTTATCTTTACATCTTATATAGTGAATTAAATAATTTCCTTCTGGAGTTTTTTAGCTTAGTAATTGATTGAAGCATTCACTTGTCATATGTTTATCTTCTTTAGTTACAAAGTTGTAGTAAAATGCGAATGTACAAAATTTGGATTTAAGTTTACAAATACGTATTACAAATACATGATTTACAAATACAATTTACAAATACATGATATCTCCTGTTGTCTCTTCTAGTTCATGATTTCTTGGGTTTAAAGTCTGCACTGGAAATACTCTTATTTAATTTTAGTACTTATTCTTGACTCTTAACTGCAGGACTTGCACCTGAAACCTGCAAAATAACCCCCCTCCCCTTTTTTTTTTTAATAAAAGATACTATAAGAATAATATTATTTTGGGAAGTTGCTCAAATTGTGTAACAAATATGTGTGTTTTCTAAACTGCTGTAGGTCCAAATAGCAGGAAATGGACAAACGTATGTTCGAGTAGCAAATTGTCAGACAGTCCGAATGAAGGAGGAAAAGGAAGTTTTGGAGCACTTTGCTGGTGTATTCACTATGATGAACCCTTTAACATTTAAAGAAATCTTTCAAACTACTGTTCCGTATATGGTGGAGAGGATCTCAAAAAACTATGCTCTTCAGGTACTATGATTTTTCCCCCTGCCTCCCAATTCATAATAATCAGCCTGTGGAAAGTACGTTAGACCTTAAAGTATGTTAGACCAAAGAGAACTTGTAAATAATGATGTTTTAACTAGCTGCAGGTTTGTAACCATTTAAAAAATGGTTAAAATGTTTTTTTAAACCCAGTGAAAATAACCAGAATCATTATTTGCCCAGCTGTGGGGATGGAGAAAGAGATTGATTTTTTGTTTTTGTTTTAAATGCCTAGTGCATTTATCGCTCTGTTCCTTTTGTTGCAGCAGGAGTAATTCCCTTATGRTTTCTCTTTATAGATTGTTGCCAATTCCTTCTTGGCAAACCCTACTACCTCTGCCCTCTTTGCAACGATTTTAGTGGAATACCTTCTGGATCGGCTGCCAGAAATGGGCTCTAATGTAGAACTCTCCAATCTGTATCTCAAGCTGTTCAAGTTGGTCTTTGGCTCAGTTTCACTATTTGCAGCTGAAAATGAACAAATGCTGAAGGTAAAGATCATCTTTTTTTAATTTATTTTTATTTTTAAATCTGACTTTTAAGGTATTTTTCAGGATTCTGAGAAAACTTACTATTCTACTCTAATGTGTGGTAATCTTTCCATGTCTGAACTATTACTAATGATACCTCTCCACTATGCCAAATATATTGCCTTTCTTGCAGGATCTAAGCGCGTAAAACATAGCGTGTATTTATTTGAAGGATCTATTTTTTATGTTGTCAAGAGATTATCTTATTGTTCAGTGAGTTCAGAAATACTGTGTTCTGGGCTTGAAGATAGACATTGCTTTTTCTTATTTTTCATAAAAGTAACGGCCAACTGTATATAGAAAAACTTAAAATATTAATGCAGCGCTGGTGGTTGTCTCATCATTTCTCTCCATTCCTCTTGACCCTACCTTGAAACATCTAAAATGTCTAATACAGATAGCTGCGTGCTAATGGTTTCTGGGCTTAACTATTTGTTGTAGCAGAGTTAGGTCAGTACTTTTTTCTGGATAGAACAGAATTGGGACTACTAATTTTCCTGATTTTTTTGAAGGATGAAAGTAATATAAAATAATGGATAAACTCCTCTTTATCATCAATTCAAGGCCATATTATATATTTTGTAGACTGCAGATCCAATATAAAGAGTGATTTACAACCTTAGCAATTTCATGCCTCTGTTAAGTTTTTGTTTCACCAGGATTGATGATGTGGGCCTTGGGTAGACAGTTTAATTGAATGATGAAGGCCACTTGCAGCATTTGCATAGCAACAGAGAGCTCTCAGATGTTAATAAAATCCAGAATTGTCTTACTGTTTGTACCTGATCTGGGAGTATCCTTGCATTTATCAGCTACTTTTAATAACTCCTGAAAAGTGTTAATTCCTGCCTCTCTAAAAGGCCACTGCCTGAATCTTGAAACTCTCAGTTCCGTAACTGTTTTTTTGCTTGTAAAAGCAGGCTCTTAATTTTTGAGTGCTAAATATTTGAATTGAATTGCGAAGTTATCTCCAAAGCAAATGAATATTGTGAAATGTCTTCTATTTTTGTTTACTTTAGATGCTTCTGCTCCCCATCCTTAGGCATTTTGGAGCAAATGCTTTTTGCTATGTCAAATTTGCATTTTCTTTTTTTTTTTCCCTTCTTCTTCTTTAATATAGTGACTGCTTGACATAGTGAGCTGACTCATTTGTCTAAAATGAAAGCTGTGTTTAATTAATTAGAGAATGCTCTGGGCTATTATTACTCTTTGGATAAATATTTACTTTTTAACTATTCCTTGATAGCAGTATTAAATTAGCATGGTGTCAGCTTAGAGTGATTTGAATGAGGTTGAATGTACTTGCAGATTTTGATGTGAAAACTTATCTTGTGCTAGGTTCTTGTACAATGATGATAACGAAGCTTTATTTATTTATTTTTAATAGCCACATTTGCACAAGATTGTGAACAGCTCTATGGAACTTGCACAGACTGCCAAGGAGCCCTATAATTATTTCCTGCTGCTCAGAGCACTGTTCAGGTCTATTGGAGGAGGCAGTCATGACCTGTTGTATCAAGAATTCTTGCCGCTGTTACCAAACTTACTGCAAGGTAAAATAATACCTTCTTTCACCCACCTTTTTTTTATTTAAATAAAAAGAGTAACAAAGTTAAGCTATGTACTTTAAAGATGTCTAGCAGTTGGTTAAACAACATGAATGTGATTGTTTTCATTTATTGTCAGACTCCATAGTTTTGACTGCTTCACGATGTCTGTTCTTTGTGTCCTTCTTTCCAGTGTCTTTTATTAATATTTTTTTTCCCCTTGCATCTGAGGGCATGTGTGTGCCCTGTGCGTGGTGAACAGAGATGAAAAGAGCATCAGTTTCTCCCCCCAAAAAGCAACTAATAAAATCAGTTTAATTAAATGAGGATATATGTTGGCAGGGACAATCTTGCRTAGATGCTAAGGATGGGCAAGCAAATGTGCAGAACTATTTAAAGATAAGGAAAAGATAATCAGAAAAAAATGCAGCAAAGTGAATACGGTGGTGCCCATCTTCAGCTTTAGGCATAATTTTTAACTAGCAAATTTGCTAACTAGCAGTTAGCAAATATTTATATGTAAATCACTATGTAAAATACATGTCCATGTAGAGCTGTTGGCTAGGTTTATGGAATATATGGAATTGTGCTGGTGGTGAAAATGTTAGGTGTTATGTTTAGTCTGTGTGGTATGGAGAATATATTTGAACATGATTATTTTTTACAGGAGTTCAGCAGAGTTCAAACTTACTCTGTATCTATTTGCTTTTTTTAAGTTATAAAAGTTATAAAAGATATAATATTTGAGATTCGGTTTAAACTGTCTTTTCCCCATTTTTTGCACTGAACTAAAGTGCTGCTTTATTGTGTCTACTATTAAATTTTTATGTATGCATATTCTTTTCATAAACACATGGATAAAATCACTGCAGAAATACTTAGATGCACAGTTTGATAATATAAAAAAGTATATTAGTTACAATTCTTAATTGTGCTATTAACAGATGCAAATTTTACAGAATTTTAAAATCTGGTGTTATTCTGGATTAGGAAATATCTCTTAAAAATCATTGTCTCTCTCCTTTCTTCAAACGTGTCATTTATCCCTGATTTCAGGTCTTAACATGTTGCAAAGTGGCCTTCATAAGCAACACATGAAAGATCTGTTTGTGGAGCTGTGTCTCACTGTACCGGTTCGTCTGAGCTCGTTGCTCCCTTATCTGCCCATGCTGATGGATCCGCTGGTGTCGGCCCTCAATGGATCCCAGACCCTRGTCAGCCAAGGCTTAAGGACTCTGGAATTATGCGTGGATAACCTGCAACCAGACTTTCTCTATGATCATATTCAGCCAGTTCGAGCTGAGCTTATGCAGGTAAATATGTTGTTTCCTCTTATACCACTAGAGGTCATTCATTCTCTAAATATTATTAGAGCTTAATGTGACTATTGGGATGTAGAAATATGATAAATTGGTCATAAGAACCATTGCTGTCTAATTTGTATGCAGAAAGCTAGTGGAGTCCTGCTAGTAAATTGAAACTCCAAAAAATTAAAAATTGAATTAATCTTTTCTTCATTCACTTGGAAAGTGAAAACTTGAGAGTCAGGAGCAAGAGCCTATTRTTTAAGATGAGTTGATGCAGAAAATAATTAAATTTTGGTAACTGGCTGAAAACAAAGGAACGACAACTAATTACTTTCAACCTATCGTGTCTGGGAGCTATGTACACTATTGTGTATACAATGAAGATGATTTGAATGAAATTCTGAGCAACGCTTTATAAATACAACTGTTCTTCTAACACAGTGTTTATATATGTTTTGCTCTTTACATTTAACGTTTACCTTGTTCTTATCTATGTAGAAGCTAGCTTTTTGAATTGAATTTACTTGCAACTAAACTGTGCTTTAGAACAACCTTGCTACAAATCATTTGAACTGCTGGGAAAAGAGACTGCTTTTATTCCAGGCAGGAGCATATTTTCTGGAAGTTATGCTGGGTCATATAACCAAATAGAAGAATAAATGTTTACTTCAGATTTTTTTTTTCAGTAATTACTACAACAGTTTAGAAATAAGACAGCTCTGACCATCTCACATTTGAAATACATTTAGGCTTTGTGGCGGACGTTGCGCAACCCTGCGGACAGCATTTCTCATGTGGCTTAYCGTGTACTTGGTAAATTTGGTGGAAGTAACAGGAAAATGTTAAAGGAATCACAGAAACTACAATATGTAGTCACTGAAATTCAAGGACCCAGTATTACAATAGAATTTTCAGACTGTAAAGCATCTATTCAGCTCCCAATGGAAAAGGTAAGGGCTTAAGTTTTCCACTTTTCTTCTACTGTATGAGTGTGTTAAGAATCTCTATGTAAGATAAGTTGACCTAATGGATTCCTTGCTTGCTTTTGTTCTGCATAATTAGCTGAAGCTCACCAGGCAGTTTTCTCTTGAAATGCAGTTTATGGAAAAATTAAATCGTATTTTGCAGGGGATGTGTATGGCGTTCTGTTTTTATTWAGTCATAAGTTAGGAAGCTAGGGTGGCAGAAGTAAATGTTCTCTGTTGCAGGGGGTAGTTTTCCCTTTTCTAACCTCTACTGTGCTAAGTGAAGAGCAGGAATCTGCTGTACAACCTTCTTTGAAACTTCCTTTTTTTTCTTTGAAGTATGCCAGAAATTTGTTCTCTGATCAGAGTTGTTCTTCAGCGATTATTCTAATCGCTCCATTGGTTTGGCTTTGTTATTTTTAGGYTGGATGTTCTTATTTTTAATACTTGCAAAAGCATTTTATACTTGTAGTGGCTTTGGTGCAACAGTCTCAGTGTATCACAAGTGTTTTATTCGCACTAATTGCAGCAGCCTGATCTGTTTTATGGCTTGGGRTCTGAATATCAAGTTGGATTCTGAATTAATTTAACCTGTAGAGTTTTAATACTTATCATTTCTATTACACTTCCATGAGTAAGAGTGATCTGAGTCTGATGAATAATTTTATTTACAGGAAGCTGTTACTCTTTGCCTCTGTTCAGCCAACAGGATTAAAAATGTCTTGGAAAATGTTTCTTAAAATGCTGATAGCTTTACTCCTATATACTGAGACTGATGCGAGTTGAATRTGTATAAATACTGTAATTGCTAACATTTTTCTCTCCCACTAGGTTTAATTTGAAYGATTTTTCTGAAATATTTATGCATCTAACATGTTTGTTTAATGACATGGAAGAATTTTTCAGCTTCTCGGGTGCTGACCACGAAACAATATTGTTTGCTTCCCACTTTATATTTGTAAAAAAGAAAGGTCAATTTACAAAGGAAAACAAAGTGGAAAAAATAGAAAATGAAAAATTCATCTTTCCTTTTTAGCGCTTTAGTGATCATCTTTGGAAAAGTCATTGCTCTTTTCATTGAAAGGTTAATAAGGTTATTCAAAAGATCATGAGAGGGCAACTAGCTCCGTCTGTAAGTGAATAGATGGCTCCCCTTTCAGAAAAGACAAATGCCCACTTCTCTGTAACAGAGGCCTTGAAAGGTCACTCTTTCTACCCTATTTTGTGTTTGCTGTTAAGCATGGATGATTAGGTTTCATTTTACAATTGATTAGGCATTAAAATAGTTTTTCATGCACACAAAATTAATTTTTATATGAGTTTTTATTTGAAGTGTGTCTCTTATTTGAATATTATTTGTCCTGTTCAGTTGGGGTAAGGATAGAGGATAGCTTTGTATGTGCTGTATATGTGTGAAAATGAAAAGAGAAAGAGGGAGAGAGAGGGAAAGCAGGGAGAGAGAGGGAAGGAGAAAGACATCAAATGCTTTATGGCTATGAAAATAAATCTCCTTACATGAAACTTTGCACTTCTATTAAAGCACAGCAAATACATTAAGGTTTCCAGGTCTGCTCATGCCAGGCATTCTCTGTATTTTTAAATTTGATCAGTCCAAACTGTAAATATTGTTTAAGGGTCTTTAGAATGAGCTAAAGATATATTGTTCACTTGATTGATCACCTCACTAAAATAATAATAACGAACAGTAACAGAACATGTTTTATCTCTTTTTTTTCTTTCATTGTAGGCAATTGAGACTGCTCTGGACTGTTTGAAGAGTGCTAACACTGAACCATATTATCGAAGGCAGGCTTGGGAAGTAATCAAGTGTTTCTTAGTAGCTATGATGAGCCTGGATGATAATAAACACGCCTTATACCAACTTCTAGCACATCCCAAGTATGAMAATTCTTTAAACATAAATGTGTATGTAAAATTTTTAGTGTCTTTAGAGTAGTCTCTTTTAGGGATAATGGTTAGTCTGACCAATATATGCAATTTTTACCTAGCATTTTGTCTTTCTCCACTTAATTAAATTAATGCTGGCTTTTCCTGTTATTGAAGGAAAGTTTGGGAATTTTCTCAACACATTATTTAGTGCAAATTATTTGTTTTAACATTTCATACTTTTATTGTCATCTTCTACTTATTCTCCAGCATATTATCTGTTATATGTGAAGAGACCAAATTTTAAACTGTAATTATGTTTAAGTAGTTGGCCTATTCAGGTACTCAACTACATTTGAAAAGCTATACTGACATATTCTCTATGTTATTGTAACTTACTTTTAACAAAGAGAGAGACATGAAATTTACTTTCATCTGATGACCAAACTGGARCATAGTCAAGCATGTTATATATGTTTATAGAGGGATCAATTTAATATAAGAGATAAGAGTTGATGTTTCTTTTTAGAGTATGTTTCTTGAAAATATTTTTAACAGATATATTAAAATTTTAGCTACTGATACACAGTAYGTTTATTGCTTTTAGATAACTGTTGTCATCTTTACCCATTGAGTGTATGCTGACTTCTTGAGTCTTGCAATGTAATAAGGGTGGCTTAGTACTTTTACTAGAGGTAGAAGAGCATAGCAGCTTTTCTAATTTGGTCTTCTAGACTTGACATAAATATAGCTCTAGAATGATTATGTTTTGTTGGACAGTGATTTGCTGAATAATATTTCAATCTTAAAAGATTAAAATAAAATGTCATTGTAAAATAGGGAAAAATGTCAAAATACTGAAAATGACATTCTGTAATTGAGTTAGTGTGATGACCATATACCTATTATTTGTATTATATAYGTGGCTTCTTCTGAACCACTAATTTTAAATGTTTGTGATGAAATTAAGCTATCCATCACTTCTGCGGCCAATGGTTGCCAAAATTAATATAGACTAAGTGAACTGGTCCAGCTCTATCAAAATGAGGGGAAAAGTGGAAGGAGAAGGAGTTAGGGAGAGCAAACCGTAAATTAAGTCCTTGATGATGTTCATGGTTGAGCTGCTGGTACTGCAGCTCAGGATTATAATGAATTTAATTTTGTTTTTCAGCTTCACTGAGAAGTCTATACCCAGTGTAATTATTTCCCACCGCTACAAAGCGCAGGATACTCCAGCCCGGAAGACGTTTGAGCAGGCGCTGACGGGGGCCTTCATGTCGGCCGTCATCAAAGACCTGAGGCCGAGCGCTCTGCCGTTCGTGGCCAGCCTGATCCGCCACTACACGATGGTGGCYGTAGCTCAGCAGTGCGGTGAGTAGCGTGGGCGAAGATCACGGGGACCTTCCAGAGCAGCCTGGAGAAGGTTRTGTTTTCTGTAGTAGTCATTTGTCTTAAGAAAGTCACGGTACTGCCTTGGCAGATATGTCTGTTCTTGTATGGCTGAATTATGCTGCGCTTCTTTTAAGCAGAGAATGATGAAGCCTACTTTCAAAAACACCAACTAATGCTAGTCYCAAAATACCAAAAGCGGATGAAACAATGTCTGGAGCAGCCTCTACTTTCAGACCATTTGTATAATTTGATAGATTTATTTTTTATGTGTGGTTTTTAATTGGTTGTTTCCATTTACACTTCACTTAGGACCATCAGAGGACCTAAGTAAACATTACAGAGCACAGYGGTGTTTTGTATCTGTGAAGTAAATTGTTTGGAGCTGGACTGCATGACAAGTAATTTGAGAAAAGATATGCTATAGCCATTTGCTTCCTCACTGTTGCTTTAATGTAACTTGACTTTCATAAAATTCTTCGTTTAATTAAATCTCCTTAGCAGACCTCTGCAGTGCATAGTCACTGAATGAGAAAGAAAAAAAAAAAGATTCAACTAGATGAAATCGTTTTTCTTCCAAGACTGAAAAATGCCTTGCAACCCATTTATATGCAAATAGGCAGAGTGCTTACTGGTTTTGCCATCAGCTCATCAGAGGAGTTGTAAAACCTAATTGAAAGACTATTCATACTGAAATATCCATTGTTTAGTCTTTTTTTTTCCTTCCTCTCTCCATATAAATTACAGGTCCTTTCTTGCTGCAGTGCTATCAGGTTGGAAGCCAGCCTAGCACAGCCATGTTTCATAGTGAAGAAAATGGGTCGAAAGGCATGGATCCCTTGGTGCTTATTGATGCCATCGCGATCTGCATGGCCTATGAGGAGAAGGAACTCTGCAAAATAGGAGAGGTGGCTCTCGCAGTGATATTTGATGTTGCAAGCATTATCTTGGGTTCAAAGGAAAGGGTAATAGAGCCCTTTTTTTTTGTTCATCTTGTTTCAGCCTCTTAATTCAGCTTCTGAACTTTTKGAGGCTGTCAATGAGTTGGAAAAAAAATCTGAAGCACTGATAAAATTCTTTGTTTCCAGGCTTGTCAGCTACCTTTGTTCTCATATATTGTGGAGCGCCTATGCGCTTGCTGTTACGAGCAAGCTTGGTATGCTAAACTAGGAGGTGTGGTGTCCATTAAATTCCTCATGGAACGGCTGCCCCTGATTTGGGTCCTGCAGAACCAGCAGACTTTCCTGAAGGCACTTCTCTTTGTTATGATGGATCTAACTGGAGAGGTATTGAATGAGTGGGTTATATTGACTAGTGGGGAGGAACTGTAACTTCTTAAATTCACATAAGTTGAACTCTGGCCGATTTTGATGAAATCCAGAACACTTGTGAGTGAAGTTTAGTCATTTTATCTTAAACCAAGCCCCGAGATAAGGAATTTTTTTTTTTTTGGTCAAAGTTTTGAAAGTGCATTTGCTTAGTTCAGATCAGTGAAACAACATGACGATCACTGTAACTTGCATAAGGAATACTCTCTTTCTTCCATGTTTGCTTAAAAGATATTCTTCATATTAGAAAGCTTCATATAGCTTTACCTACAGGTACCAACAGAACTGACTGCTTGACGTTTTCTCAGTTGTGAGTGATGTGGTGACAGTGTTGCTTAGATGTTCCAGCTCTTAGAGTTGATTTGTAAAACTTGTAAAAAGTACATAGTTTTGGAATGCTAGTTGAGTAAGTTAAACCTGAAATATTTTTAGTCTTTTCAGAGGATTCATCAGAATTGAGTTATTGAGTAGTATGTAAATTTGTGATCTCAGTGTTCTGTAGTTAAAAATAAAAAAATCCATGTTATCTTAGGTTTCCAATGGAGCAGTTGCTATGGCAAAGACRACACTAGAACAGCTTTTGATTAGATGTGCAACTCCCTTAAAAGATGAAGAAAAAACAGAGGAAATCTTAGCAGCCCAAGAGAAGTCTTTCCATCATGTGACACATGACCTGGTTCGAGAAGTAACGTCTCCAAACTCTACTGTGAGGAAACAGGCCATGCATTCACTGCAGGTGCTTGCACAGGTCACTGGGAAAAGTGTCACTGTGATTATGGAGCCACATAAAGAGGTGAGAAGAAATATTACTGAGAGTACAAGTGAGTTTAAGGGTGTTTAGCAGTTGTGKTTTTTTTTTTTTAACAAAATGCTTTTTTGACTGCATTTTCCCATATTAGTGAAGTAAGTTCTTAGTGCTTTGGTAGCATCTCTTTGTGATTTACTTGGCTTCATTTTCCTTAATACACTGTAGCCAAAATACTGTAGAGATTTGTACAAATTGCGTGTGAGTTCTATTTGTTTTTAAGACTTTATTCGTAAGGTCTTCTGTTCAAATTGATTTACTTTCTGAAATTACAGACTACACATCCTCCCACCAATCAGACATAGGCTAGACCAGGTAGCTAATGTATTTTGCACCATAATTTTGTGTCTCAAACTAAGAGACCCTGCTGTGCTTCTCCCTATCAGTATTTCCTAATCAGATTTTGCTGCCTACTCCTGAAAGCTAATATAGCACTCATTCTCTTGACACTCCAGTGAAAATACATAAGCCCTTGGGCCACCACAGCATACAAAACTGTAGATGTTATTATTGAAATTTGTGCGTTTACAGAGATGGCCTCGAGTTAAGATCTGCTTTTTATAAAGGTGCCTATGGAAGAGAGTGAAAAATTGTTGTAATGGAAAAGTCTTGCATGAATGTTTTCATTTTCCTGATATTTTAGGAGCTAGAACATGCTTGTTTTTGACTTCAGTGTTTGTAAAACTGGAGTCTATGATTTTTTTTATTAACATTGTTTTTATCAATGTTGCTTATACCATTATGTTAAGTTTATTAAATATTGTATATCTGTTCACAGAAAATCTGTAATAATTACAGATATTGAGCTCATTCACTAGCTAACTGTGCATTAAATTAGTTCAGAGAAGTGCTTGCTTAGTGATTTCTGAAGAGATAAATTTGTAGTCAGAGTGGCAAATGGATAAATACACAGGGTTGTGGCTGCTGCTATCTTTGGTGTTGGATCTATGRGGTCATTGAACAGGCTGCTAATTCAGTAATTCAAATTATCCCATGTAGGTCCTCCAAGACATGGTTCCTCCTAAAAAGCACTTACTTAGGCATCAACCTGCCAATGCCCAGATTGGCCTAATGGAGGGGAATACGTTTTGCACGACTTTGCAGCCTCGACTCTTTACCATGGATCTGAATGTTGTGGAACACAAAGTTTTCTACACAGAGGTACATTCCTTTTCTAGTCTCACATTTGAATGCAGATACTTAGGTAGTGCTCCTGTTGTCAATGTTAAAGATACACATTTTTCTGTGAATTTGAACTTGTGCTGCAAAGTTAGAATTTACCTTTTGAAACGTGAAAGGATCAAGCTGTCAGCGTTTACCTGCGACTGAATACTCCTGGGCTGAGCACAATGTTCTAATATCTGTGAAATGTTTTAAATGATCCTTGATGAGATAGTCTAATAGCTACAGCTTTCTTATTTAGGCCTTTACGCACAGTGTAAGTTAAAATCTTGTACTTTTATTTCTAGTAAGGTGTTTGCCTTGTCAAATGTAGGGATCAACTAGCTGGGTAAATGAACCCAGCTCTGTTGGAGAGACCAGACTAAAAGGCAGCTGATAAGACTGCTTCAAGCATCATTTGTAATGCAAGGCTTGAATGTTCATTGTTTTTGTTCTTTTTGTTCAACCCCCCGCAGTTGTTGAATTTGTGTGAGGCCGAAGATGCTGCCTTAATGAAGCTCCCATGCTACAAAAGTCTGCCATCACTTGTACCTCTTCGGATTGCAGCCTTAAGTGAGTTTCAAAACAAAATTTGATGTGGCTAAGTGTTCTGTGAGCAACAAGTAGTCTTTGGTCCCAGATCGGCTGAAAACTTGAACGTAAAAGCTGGTCACTCTTCTGTAGAGGTCACAGTTTAATGGAACTTGCTTTTGGCAAGTCATGCTGGACTTTAGCTGTCAGTAATTTAAGATGAAATAAGTTTAAGTTTCAAGAGAATAGATGTAGAATTAGGATCTTTTTTCGCCTCTTTTGAAAATGAGTTAACAAAGTAAACAAATTTACATTGATTTTTGCAGATGCTCTGGCTGCTTGCAATTACTTGCCTCAGTCGAGAGAGAAGATCATTGCTGCACTCTTCAAGGCCCTCAACTCCACAAATAACGAGCTGCAGGAGGCAGGAGAGGCGTGCATGAGAAAGGTTAGTGTGTATAAAACAGTGCTGCTCTGAGGCTGCTCTTCCTTCTGCTTTGCTTCCTTGTTACCAAAGCTTCTTGGGAAATGTCTCTATAAGGATTGATGGCTGCTCTGCTAGGTCTCATTAGTGGCAGCACTGTAATTAAGTTTCTGTCAGATGTGCTTCTTGAGGGGCTTTGAATTTAGCTATAATAATTTTCTTCTGTTTGAAATTAATGTTGTAAGCTCTTGTCCAAGTACCCTGTCGCTTTCTCTCTTTCTCTTATTTTTTTTAATAGTAAATATATTTTTCTCATTAAAAGTCACAGTTTTTCTGAGCAGTCTCAAAAATGTGCATATGTGGTTTTATTTTAAAAGCCTTTCTTGTTCTTCCATTTTTAAAAGAACTGCAGTTTGGAGATGCTGTGGCTGGTTTTGGAGGTGACAGCAGTGCAGCAGAGAAGCTCTGGAAGAAGGGCTCGTGCCTTAGGGCCCAGGGCTGCAGCTCCCCTGTTTGRGCTCTGCACTGTCTGTCCAATGGATGCCAGCTTAGCATGTAAAGCAGATAGGAAGATGGGGAAAAAGGATGTCCCTTTGCAAAATGAAATTAAAAATACTAAAAGGATGTCCTCTTGCAAAATGGAATTAAAAATACTTACACCTTTTTGTGAGGAGAGGTAGGTGGGATGGCGTGTCCCAGGAAACGTGAGTGTAGCGTAGGTCAGATTTCAGGTATCTCCTCCTCGTTTCACTGGCCGTGAGAGGGAAGGTTCTTTCTGCTCGTGGTTCGCTGACAGTACGACTTGGGAGGGATCCAGGAGAGCAGCTAAGGGCTGCTCTGACCTATACCTGTCGTGTAAGAATTCTTGATCCTTTCCACTACCTTCTCCTGTGAAAAATCTGTGCCTGTGCAGCACTTAATGGCAATAGCAAATACAGCAAATCTGGATGCTTGCAGCCAGCTTACAAGCCAGACCTTTTGTGTTATTCGGGATGGATGCAAGATGGATTTGCTATATGGTCTTCAGCTAGCCTCACAGGCAAATCTTAATAAAGCACTTTCTAGGTTCATAGTTTTATATTTTATTTATAATTACAGCAGTTCTTAAACACCTTGTCTATAATTAAATTCTGCTTAATTACTTTACTGAATATACTACTATGCATGAGGAAATACCCTAGTTCTTGAATCCATGCTGTGTTTCCAGTAGTAAAGACCTTGGAACTGTTGCATTCGGAAAGTGCAAACTAGATAAGCCAGCAGAATTAGTTTTAAGGAATGTACTTGCACAAAAATAGCCAAAGTTTTCCCCCTCCTGCCATTTTAATTTTTCCTCTCTTGCAGTTCTTGGAAGGAGCCACAATAGAAGTGGATCAAATTCATACGCACATGAGACCGTTGCTTATGATGCTGGGAGACTATCGAAGCCTGACGCTGAATGTCGTGAATCGCCTGACATCTGTCACTAGGCTTTTTCCAAACTCTTTTAATGATAAATTCTGTGATCAGATGATGGTAAGCCTATTCATGTAAGGGTTGTATTATAACTAACATTTGCACTATTTAAAAGTAGCTACTCAGTAATTATTTAATGTATATATTAAAATAAGTTTTTGGTTTCCTAATTCATAGAAGAAAATATCTCGAAATATGAAAATGAATATCATATTATGCAAAATATTGAACAACTATGAACCTAATGAACCTATCTTTATTGCATATTAAACTTTTTTTTTATGCCTTTTGACCTATGTATGTAGTTTCATATCCTTTGCTTTCTTGTATAAGGAAAGAACCTTTAGCAAACTGTAAAAGTCAACAGATGAAACTTAAGTTCCAAGTGATAATAGTAGCTCAGGAGATGAGGGCTTCTTAAATCATTAAATGTCATAGTTGTTTGTTCTGTCTAATAATCAAGTTGTTGGCGACTTCAGCCTTTGCTCTTCCTGTGCAATGCTTTACAGTTTATTTATATATAAAAAWATATATATACATGCTTTTTAGCAACAATCCCTTGCAGTCTCCTGCAGCACCACACAGGAATATGACAATGCAGATAGTTTTCAAATACTAAATAAAACTTGTGGTCTTCTAATAGATTAATGACAGCTTTSTTAGGTAATATTGCTGCCTCTTCAGTTTGGAAAATTCAAATTATGAACCATATTGTTTCAAATAGTAAATGAACTTTTTCATGCCGAGGGAACAAAAATAACCCTGATTTCTCTCCTTGTTTCCCTCAAACAGTAATTACTGCTTCTGCTTTTTCTTTTCTTGAAGTAATTGCTGTCACTTGCTAAAATGGAACAGTAGAAGAATAATGCAAATTAGCTTATTTTTTTTTTATTATTACTATCTTTTAATAGCAACACCTGCGTAAATGGATGGAAGTGGTAGTTATTACACACAAAGGAGGACAGCGGAGTGATGGAAATGTAAGTTAATGAATGCTTTTGTAGGGAAAGACAACACAGAAATCAACTGTATGAATGTTTAGGAAATACAGAACTCATTCAATTATAAATGTTATTCTAACTTGTTACCTGCTGATGTTTTGTTACAAGTAAATGACATTATTTATTGAGTATTGGTAACAGATCTTAGCAAAGGAGCCTCCTTACCATTCTAGGTGCATTTACTTAAGAGCCTGCCTTGCGCAGGTTTGTGCAGGAAAAATGTATTGATTTTGCAGGTTTTCTGCTTAGAAATCTGTTCTTTAGAATGGATGATGACTGCAGCAACGTAATCTCTCTTTCTGCTTAATATACCATATTATTATTTATGGTTCATACCACATTATTTTAAAAATTGTAGAAAATAACAGCATTTACTCCAGTTCATTTTAAATCTGATCTGTGAAAGATAATTTTGTATTTCCTAGTTGAGATTGCATCAGAATCTCCCCCTGCTTCTCCCTCTGTCAAACCATGGGAACCTGATAAATTTTTTGGTAAATGAGAAACTGCATCRCTTATCAAGAGCACTGTGTGCTCCTCAGTGATATGGCGCTTAAGGGAATTCCTGCTTCAGTGCTGTTCATGCAGATTGCCAGAAGTTCTGTCATGCTATTAGGATGTCATTAATAATTTATATTAAGTGTTCAGATTTATTATTGCATGAACTAGGGAAAAATTGGAGGGGAGTTGTATTAATTTCTTTGTTTTTCAAATTAGAATGAAATTAGATTGGCTTTTTATTTCCCTCAAAACAGAAATTGTTTAATGGCTTTTCATTAGTCTTTCCTGTCATTGCAAAAGAGCTTTTACATCTAAATTCAGTCATTGCTTTGTATTTGACCTAGATATTCTAAKGAAGTAGAATTTATTTTATATTTTAACTTAAAAATGCACAGAATAACCATTTCTGAGTTAAACACTATTTTTTATTTGAGTCAGCATAGTTCTAAGGCCTTCATATTTTTCTTGGATTTGCTTTTTCTCTTCTCAAACATGAAAATTGCAGTTATTGTACAGATCTTTATATACTAGTAGTTTTTCAAACCACAGTGGGGCTCCACTATAGCAGTTTTTCAGTTGTCCTTGAACCTTAAGCTTGAATGACATTTGATTGTAATTCTTTTGCTTTTAAAGTCTTCTGTCATAGTTAGTTTTTATGTAGTTCTGTGTTTAGTCTCTCAAACGTGCTTTTTTATTGTTGGTTTGAAGTTTATGTTGGGGGGAGGCACACTTCAGAAACTTGAGAATAAATCTACTGACAAATCTCGAGGGAGGACAGAAGTCTGTGGAAAGGCTTTCAAATAGGAAAAGAGACTTGGTGAGACAACAAGCTGACTGAAATATTACTACTTTTTTTTTTTTCCTGTTGTTCCTTTAAAGTTTTCTTAAAAATAAAAGCTATAGGGAACTGGAGGGCACAGACGGTTACGGCAATCTGTGTTCATACTGGCAATGTGCTGTAATGGTGATCACATCTTCTAGCCCTGGGGAAGGCCACAGTGGGGAAGCTGCTGGTTAAGGTTAGTTGTAGTTGGCCTTTCACTTACTCTGGGTCCTTCCTGAACATGCAGAGATYGCCCAAACCTCTTCTGTTCCCGTAAGAGCTGTGCTGGGGAGTGCTCCTCAGTGGGTGGCATCATTCAGACTGAGTGGTTTGATGTAGGAGCTGGTAAACTCAGTACAGGATGGAAGTGGTCAGGAAACCCTCATATTTGCTATGGAAACTGATAGATAGTGTTATTGCAGGATTTTTGACTTAAGCAATTTCCATCCTCTCTTCAGCTGCACATTTTGAAGGTGCCAGTTTTGAACTCTTGCTTTGGTGGTAGTGTTGGTGTGCAGCTCTGGCATCCTGCACAGAGTGGATGGTCATCAGGGCCTCATCATGGAGCAGGCTGTGCTTCAAATGTCTAGAGAAAGAGTTTTCTAATGCAAAGAAATGACAGCTTTACACAAAGTAAATACTTCAGACATGTGCATTGAAACTGATGCATATTAATTTACTTTTGATGYCTACTGATGTCAAAACATCTTAAGTGATTGATTCACCTAAACCATTTTACAGTAGTCTYAATGTGTTCTTCAATTGACTTGCCTGATTAAGCAAATGAACAAATAAGTAATATCTTGGGTCGAAATGAAGATTTAATTCATTGGCRAAGTAATTTAATCTTTGATTTAAATACCTTCTTCCCTACCTCTGCAATGAAAGGCATGTTGTTATGTGTTAGGTCAGTAGTAGAAAAGCAAGTTTTGAGCAGATGTGTGCCACAAATACTGTAATGAGCAGCAGTGTCCCAGCAGAAAGTCTCCACTAGATTTGTAAGAAGGACATCTGTAGCTTGGTAGTTCAAATACCAGTTTCAAAATCGGTATTGGACAACTTCATCTTTGAAGATAATATAATATTGTTCCCTTGTTTTTAATGATATTCAACATCTCTCTGTACAAATACTTGGGAAGCTGTGCATAAGCAATGCACAGGGAGGGAAAAAAAAGTGTCTTGTGTCCCCATTTTTAGCAGAGTAATTTTAAGAGCGGGAGATGGTTGTATCCCCATGCGCTCAGCCCGAGCTGAAAATCCCACCTTCCTCAAGTTGGGCCGGACTGCAGTCTGCACAGTGGCGTAAACTGATGTGTTCCTTTATTTYATGTTTTTGTGGGGTTTCTCTTTTCATGCTGAGACTTCTGCTTTGGCTCAGCCTGCTATGGAAGGGGTAGAGGTGAGAAACTCAGTGAAGGCACCAGGCAGTTYGTTGTTTTTCTGTTTTGGTTTCTTTTCCTGTGACTTGTTAATTCTCTCGAGGTGCTCTGGGCAGAGTGCGTTGTGCCTCCGCGTGCAGTGCTGTGCCTTGTCCCATGTTCGTCTGTGGCAGAGGTGTTTGGTAACCTTGCTGTTGAGGGTGTTAAGCATGTTTGTGCTAGGAAGAGCAGGCTTTATTTATTTATTTATTTATTTATTTATTTATTTATTTGTTTGTTTGTTTTAAAGCACTTCCGTCTTGATGGATTTTTGTGCTCTGTGTTATTCTCTGTCCTGTCCTTCAATCTGGCAGAGTAGTCCTTGGGGTCCCTCTAGGCAGATTGCATTGAAGGAGTGGGGCCCACAAGTAATTGTCTAAACTCAGCTGAGGAAGCTTAATCCCTTTGAAGATACCCCATTGTATCCCGTGTTATTGCAAATGGACTTGAGAGAGATGTTGAGGATGTTGTGGCCTGTTTATTTGTTTATTTTTTTCTCTTTTTCTACTAAAGAAAAGCTACAATGTGGTTAACTGAAACACAGTTCACGTTTAGAATTACACAATGAAAGAAAAAAAAAAGAATTGTTTGAAGGAATTCAAATTTAATATCGGGGTAGGGGGGAACAGAGCAGACTTTCCTTTAGAGTAGCTGGCTGTTTGCAACGTCTCTAGAGGAGCTCGGAGCTGCCCATGCAGTAGCCTCYGGCCGTGGGGCAGCAGGAGCAGCCAGGGCTCCCCTTGGTGCCSTTAGGCCGCAGCGGCCGCCTCCGAATGCACAACCCTGCTCTCCTGGCACAGTAAATAAAATTARAGATGACTTTACAGGAAATGTTTTTTTGGGGGGGAGGGGGAACAAATTCCACAAGTSAAATATATTCTGTGTATCAGGGTAAGTAGATGTTAACCCATTCCTCTTGATTGCTGGCTATGCCAATACAGAGAGGGATAAAGAATGCTAGAAGAGGTGATACCATTTTTATATGTTTCTCTGGCAGTGTTAAATTGCTTGTATTTCTTTTTGCCTGTAGGAAATGAAGATTTGTTCAGCAATCATAAATTTATTTCACCTGATCCCAGCTGCTCCACAGACTTTAGTTAAACCTTTGCTGGAAGTTGTGATGAAAACAGAGCGAGCAATGTTGATCGAGGTAAAAGTGGAAGTTAACATTGATTTTTTTTTTTTTTTTTGCCTTTCTTAAAGTATATTTTGAATTTTTRACATATTGATATAAGAATGTTTGATTATAAAAATTCTTTTAAAGTACAGCCTTCTCTAAACCTCTTAYTTGGAATCAGCACTTTATTAAGCTTCTAAAAGCAATTGCTTAAACTCTCACTAAACACAGCATGCAAGTTCTAAACATTTAGTATCTGTGTAAATGCCAAATTAAGTGCTTTTCTGAGTCCTAGTAAATTAATAGACAAATAAAACTACTCCATGCTCTGCATTTTTCATTTAAGCGATATTATTTTTTCAGGCTGGCAGTCCATTCAGAGAACCATTGATAAAATTTCTGACACGTCATCCATCCCAGACTGTTGAGCTATTCATGATGGAAGCCACTTTAAATGATCCACAGTGGAGCAGAATGTTTATGGTAGGCTCAATGGGAAAGTGAAGAAGTAAAACCTAAATCTCCACAAATCTGATGAATCAGRAATATTTATCTTTTTACTCTCTGTTTTTAGTTTTTCCTCCCYTATGCTCTTGTAGTTCTTAATCATAGTCTTATTCTGAGTATAGGATGCCTGTTCCATGTTGTTTGKTTTTTTTTCCCTTAGATTTTATGCCTTTACAAATTATGTAGGATTATCACTAAAGTTAGATATTTTTATATATAAAGAAATCTAATCTGTGCACTAAAGTTGCATATATAAATATTATAAAACTACRGGATAGAATAAGCCTGTGATATGAATTGCTTTTAAAAGTTGCTATTAAAATTACTTTTTSCCTTTCTTCAGAGCTTCTTAAAACATAAAGATGCCAAACCCCTACGAGATGTACTGGCAGCTAATCCAAACAGATTTATTACTCTGCTGTTACCTGTTGGTACCCAAGCAGCTGTTAGACCTGGTTCTCCAAGCACTACCACAATGCGTCTTGATCTTCAGTTTCAGGCTATCAAGGTATTCATTTTTTCTTTTGTGTTTTTTTCTTTTACAGCTCATATAAAAATGCTTTAAAAAAATCAGCTAAGATTCAAGAAGTAAACTGATGGCAAAGGAAATTTCCTTTAAAAAAGCTCCCTTTAAAATCATTCTAAGCTAGTTCATGTTTTACTTTTCTTTGAATGATATTAGAACCCTAAATCATCTTGAAACAGATGCTTTTTTTTATCGTTGTTGCTACTGACGGAACTGTTGCATGTTGACAGTGCATTTGTCTTGTTTTGCTTTTGACAGATCATAAGTATTATTGTTAAGAATGATGAATGTTGGCTGGCAAATCAGCATTCCTTGGTGAATCAATTGAAACGTGTATGGGTGAGYGAAGCTTTTCAGGAGAGACATCGTAAGGAGAATATGGCTGCAACAAACTGGAAAGAACCTAAGCTGTTGGCATATTGTTTAYTGAATTACTGCAAGTAAGTAGAACCATGTATTTTCTGTAGCTCATGTACTTTTTTTAAAAAAAAAAATATTTTTGAAAGTATGGTGAAGACATGTAGATGTATTAAAAAGGGATGGCAATTATTGAAGATAAGGTTTAACTAAGGTGTTTCATAATATTGCCATTGACTCTAAAACCTTCATCCTGTTGGCTCTGTTGTGTAAGTYTGTTTCTTCATCAAATTATAAGCATAGTAGGTTAGTAGATGATTTTTCACAGAAGCTTTTTATGTGTTTTTACAGAAGGAATTATGGTGATATAGAGTTGCTTTTCCAGTTGCTTCGGGCTTTTACGGGTCGTTTTCTCTGCAACATGACTTTTCTGAAGGAGTACATGGAAGAAGAGATTCCCAAGAACTACAGTATATCTCAGAAACGGGCTTTGTTCTTCCGATTTGTGGACTTCAATGACCCAAACTTTGGAGATGAGCTCAAAGCCAAGGTAACTGAAGCAATTAAGTCAAAGTAGTCTGGTATTTAGGTTTAATTTTCTTCTTGGGAACTAGGGTAACAAAACTCGCTTGCTTAAATGTCAACGAGTTTGGTAATTGGCAGAKCCATTTAAGTGAAAATATCATACCTGAGGAAGAGCAATAATAAACAGAGACAGCAATTCATCTTGCTTTCAACACTGACTCTTTTAGTTTACACTTTCTAAGAATCTTTGCCCTTGGAAGAGGGAAAGAGGAGGAAAAAAAAATCCATGTACACTGTTCCTTAAGGTTTTCCTTCTAGCTTCTTTTGAGAATCAAATGAACATCTTTAACATGCAGTTTTGCATGCAAAAGAAGTTGAATACTGACTGTCATTTAGAGAAGGAAGTACTCTGATATAATTGTCTTGTCTTTTTGCTCTGCAGGTACTACAGCATATCCTCAATCCTGCTTTCTTGCACAGTTTTGAAAAGGGAGAGGGTGAACAGCTTTTGGGACCCCCAAACCCAGAAGGAGATAATCCAGAAAGCATCACTAGTGTTTTTATAACAAAGGTAACAAAYTTTGCTTATGTTAAAGCACTTAAAAATGAAGTTGAAATTGAAAATTGTTCCTCTCATTTGACTTTTCTATCCTGATTTGATGACTTTTGCAATTTCCGTCTATTATGAGCAGTACTATGAATCATAAAACTTTCAATTTTTGAGATTCATCAATCTTCAGTAAGACGCTTAATTTACTTATGATATACCCTTGTAACTTGGTTTTCCTTAAACCAGTCAGCCAATCTAAAATGGATGTTGTTCCAGATGAGTTTTTTTATATATTGGGTCTTTGGAAGTTCCTAGATGAGTGGATTATTAAAATTTCCTTACCTCAGGAGGCAATTTGATTGATTTTGACCTGAATTTTAARAAGTAGTGCTTTTAAGTTTTAGTCATGTTGCAACACAACAAAGAAAAGTGTAAAATTAAACAAAAGAAAAGCAAAGCAAAAAAAAAGCCCCCCCCAAAAAAAGCCTGTACTTATAGGTCATGATTTTTGTTTCTCTCCTCTTTTCCCCTTTCATCATCTAGGTGCTTGATCCAGAAAAGCAGGCAGACATGCTGGATTCCCTCAGGATATATCTCCTGCAGTTTGCCACGCTGCTGGTTGAGCATGCCCCACATCACATCCACGACAACAACAAGAACCGCAACAGCAAACTGCGCCGCCTCATGACTTTCGCTTGGCCCTGCCTCCTGTCAAAGGCCTGTGTGGACCCGGCCTGCAAATACAGTGGCCATTTGCTCCTGGCACACATCATTGCAAAATTTGCCATACATAAGAAGATAGTGCTGCAGGTATTGACTGTAGGCTTGTATTCGTGTGCCTAAAGAATATTAATAAGTTTTGTAGTTTCCTTTTTCTTTATGTTACAATGCAGAGTAGGGAGTGTAGAGTAATTTTGGGTGCTTGGTATGTGAGCAGTAAGCAAGCTTTTCTGAGCTAGCAAGTGCAGAAGCAGTAAGCCTAAAACTAATATGTATCCTTTGGCATAGGAAAATATAGAACGACATTTTGAGCCATGTGAGTAATGAGAGAGGAAGGGAACAGTAAAAAGTGGTATTTGTTGAATTRATGTTTTTTCATTGGAGACCAATATTTCACCTGAGACAGGGAGTGAGGACCAAAGGGAAAACTTCCGTTTGGTCAGTGGAGAAGAACAACAAATGAAAAGGGAGGTAAGGGAGGCAAAAGCAATATGTTCAACAAAATATATATATGTGTATCTATATATATGTATATAATATGTATATAAATATTTTGTTGATAGTTTTGTATGTATACCAAGCTATTGTCCTTCAGAAAAAAAGTCCAGGGTGTTTAGAGAAAGATATATGGTGTAGTGTCTTTTACAAATGCTTTATTTTAACAAACATATGTAAGATTGATCAGAAACTTTTCCTTTTAGGTTTTTCACAGTCTTCTAAAAGCTCATGCCATGGAGGCTCGTGCCATTGTCAGGCAGGCAATGGCTATTTTGACTCCAGCTGTGCCTGCTCGAATGGAGGATGGACATCAGATGCTGACTCACTGGACGCGAAAAATCATTGTAGAAGAGGGTCACACCGTTCCACAATTAGTACACATTTTGCACTTGATAGTACAACATTTCAAGGTACTTGTACCATTTATTCTGGTAATCACTGTATCATAAATGCTAAGGAGGTGAACTTCAGTTTAATTAAAAATATTGTAATCCTGATTATATGGCTTAGTTTCAAAAGGCATCAGCTCTCTTCAAATGTTTTTGATTAAAATTGAAAAAGCCTCTTACAATTAATGTTATATGACAACTTCTGAAGTATTCTCTCTTTTTTTCCTAGTTTTGATTACATTATTTGTCATTTTTTTTTTTTGCCCAAATGTCTTTTGTATCATTTTGGTATTTGTATTTGCTTCCTTGCTATGGCTTTGTAAACTGCTAAACAAGCTCCCCAAAGAGCACATGTTTTTGAAATGTCAATTCAATTTAAGTGAAAGATCAACCTGGTCTTACTGCAGATAAGCCTAAAAATGAACTTTCATGTAGAACGTGATTGTGTGATTGGGAGCTGCCTTGCTGCTAGGGGAACAGTTTGAAGTTAAGGACTGCAGCTAGGGGTGCCCTGTTCCAATACAGAAGAGTTGATAAGTATAATTCTTTGGACTGATGCTGGGTCAAGCAAGCAATTACAAAATTGTAATGCTTAATTTAGCTTAGAAAGAATGTATTTTACTTGTTTAAACTTAAACACAGGATTTTTCCTTATATAGTGGAAGAAAAGGGTACAAATGAAACTGCAAGRCTAATTTGATGTATGCTCATTAACAGACCTGTGAAATTTCTCTAGCATTAAGTCATTGAAATGAAACCCTCTGCTTGTCCTTAACTTCCAATGATATCTTCCAGTAATTCCTGAGTCATTTGCTTGACTTCATGCRTTCTGTGGGGTTAACTGTGAAATTTATTATCTCCAGCTGTATGTTGGGAAATACATGTTGGGAAACACTAAACAGATGGGGGAATAATGAAAAATTTCAAAAGAAGAACTTTTGAAAATACAAATTAAAAACATTAACAAAATGTGTCCCAAAGTCATAGTTAGCTTGTTTTAGTATGAATTTTATTTTATTGACTTTTTTTTAAAAATAAAAATATTAACGTACTTGAAAGCCACTTTTTACAGAAAAACTATTGAAAAAGTATCTAAATGTTTTCAAATATGAGTTGTACCGTTCTAAAAGGATTAGGTTCTTGAAGAAATCACATTCTGCAGAAAATCTTCATTTAAGTACCTGTAACCAATACATGAAACTACTGAGAACTGTAGCCAAAACTTTATTTTCAARCTGCTACCTATTCTTTCTAGTTGCAAACAGTTAACATGAAACAAATTAGCACATTTTRGGATTAAAGACTGCTATATTACTTTGTTTTAATCTTATTTCAATATTTTTGTTTTTCAGAGAGTGTAGCTGACTTTTGGCTAACATACTTGTGAAACCTTCTTTTCAGGTTTATTATCCAGTGAGACATCACTTGGTTCAGCATATGGTTAGTGCCATGCAGAGACTGGGCTTCACTCCCAGTGTTACAATTGAGCAAAGAAAATTAGCTGTGGATCTTGCCGAAGTAGTTATTAAATGGGAATTGCAAAGAATTAAAGACCAGCAGGTAGGAACTGTGAATAAACTGGTTAAGAATGGACTGTTATGCTGTTAAACACWTTTTAACATGCACAATTACGATATTTCAGCCAGATTCAGAAATGGATCCAGGTGCAAGTGGAGAAGGGGCCAGTTCTGCCTCATCAGCTGTTAAAAGAGGATTGTCTGTTGATTCTGGCCAAGAAGTGAAACGATTCAGGACAGCTACTGGAGCAATAAGTGCTGTAAGAGAAGTTCATGTTTTKTTCAGAGACTCTAAAGTTATAAAGTACTTTGACTATGCAATTAGTTTATTTGTTTTTCCACATATTTTGTAACTCCCTGAATTCGAATTTGCTTAGAAAGTACTCCAARTATTTCTGCTTGTTGACCTTCTTACAATGTAGGTTACACATTKAGTGTCTTGTGTTCGTGCAGGTATTTGGACGTAGCCAGTCCTTGCCAGGAGCTGACGCGCTTCTTTCCAAGCCCATTGACAAGCAGCACACGGACACAGTGGTCAACTTCCTGATTCGGATTGCTTGCCAGGTAGTGTGCTGTTTCAGATGGAGAATGTCCAGAGTTGTTGCAATGATGTCTCAGATTAATTTTTTTTTTGTATATCCCTGGGTCATTTCAAGTATTTAACTATCAGTTTAGGCCCAAGTTTTGATGTTTACTATTAATTGTCACCTTTCTGTGCAGTAAAATACTGTAAGACTATAGTGATAAAATTATTTAAGCTCATCCATTTTAGAAATAAGAAATTATACGCTTGCCTGGAACGCATAAAAATTAATGAGTTGGTTACAGAAAGATGTCATTTTGTTACTCTGATTAATTGCTAGGTAAATGACAACTCAAACACGGCTGGATCTCCTGGGGAGTTGTTGTCTCGACGTTGTGTCAACCTCCTGAAAACAGCTTTACGACCAGACATGTGGCCGAAATCAGAACTCAAACTGCAGTGGTTTGATAAGCTGCTAATGACTGTGGTAGGTCACTTTCTAGTTGTGTAAGGCTTCAGGGTTCTTTAGCACAAATGTTGGTTAAATACTTGTGAAATAAAGTGTTTGAGGTGTTTTTCAAGTTTAATATTTCTTGACTAGTGTGTCTAGTAAACATTCATTTTTTTTCTGCTGTGTACCTTTCGATTTTATTTAATTTACACCATAGCATAGTTCTATATTTGAAATAAAATGTTAAGTCATGTAAATACTAATTTAATTTACTGCCATTTTTTTGGAAAACCTGGAACTGGCTGGGGGGCTAAAGGCCTTCTGCTGGTGCCTTAGCCTAACTTGGATTCCCAGGAGACAAAACCAATTGGTCAAAATTTTAATCTAGGTATTAATTTTTACAGTCTTACTCTTTTCTGCAATCTAGTAAAACACATAGAGTGTGTGAATTGCAACAGTTCCATAACTTGTGTYGCTGCAATACCTATGGACGCTAAAGTAGGGTTAGGAGCAGGTGGTTTAACTTGCCTGGATTGATTCAGTTCTTTCGAAATAAGATTGTTCAGATGGCCTACTTTTTTTTTTTTTTAAGATATTATAAACTTCCTACAAACACTATTTTACTGGTTGCTAGTTTTGTAGATATACTATGGTAATCTTGAAGATCATGTAAAGGCTGGCTTTCTGCATTTGGTGATACAACCTATTTTGTTTTAGCTGTACAGTACACATGCTGAGGTATCTGTATGCTTTTTGGTGTTAYAACATGCTGTTTTATGATTGAAGACCTTGTAGAGCCGTGTACTTTACTGCATGACTTATCTAAAAGCATAAATGTGAAACATCCGTAATATAGAGACCTTGACCTCGTTTTTATACTTTTTCAACAGATATCATGTGGACTTAACTGYTTAATACGTATATCTTTTTTCTGCCAACTCACTGTCTTACTGTTTATGTTCTCTTTAGGAACAGCCCAACCAGGCCAACTTTGCCAACATTTGCACTGGCTTGGAGGTCCTGAGTTTCCTGTTAACCATCCTGCAGCCCCCTGCAATCCTCAGCAGCTTCAAACCCCTGCAACGAGGCGTAGCAGCCTGCATGACTTGTGGAAACACCAAGGTTTTGAGAGCAGTGCATAGTTTGCTTTCTCGCTTAATGGGTATTTTTCCTACGGAACCAAGTACGTGGTATTTTCTTCCTCCTTTTTATCCTTTACTGCTGCATAACTTAAGTGATTAAGGGTGGGGTGAAGAAAATGTAGAATGTGCTAATATTCTATCTTGTAATTTCTGCATTTAATGATCCATTTTAGCTTGCACTTTCAACCTCTGTTTAAGAAAAGAAAAACTGAAATGAGTAATCATTTGGAATACATCATTATCCACATAAAAAATTGTAATAACCTGTAGCTGTCATAACTTTGGTTCAGGAAATGCAGGCTATAAATTTAATGTATTTTGCAATTATAATTTTTCTGCTTAAGAAATACAGATTTTTAGTTGTTAAGCCATGTTGTTTTGCTAAAACATGGGAGGGAGATTAGATACTAAAAAAAAAAGACAGTAGGAAGAGATGTCATTTATATCCTGCCATGTTGTGATTCAAACTAATTTATATATGTACACATTTTAGAAAAACTTCAATAGTCTAAGAATTCTTGCCAAAATGAGTTATTTAGAGGTAGTGGTACCGTAATATGTAAGACACACTGTGTAATCAATAGGTTTTGTGAGGGGATGTCTTTGTGCTACTTTTTTTTGATTTATTACCAAACTAAATTTGCACTGTTGGAATGGGTGACTGGATGCGCACAGTGGAGTTGTTTCTTGCCTGTTCTTTAGCTAATATTCCCCAAAATAAATATAACTGTCAACTCTGCAGGTACCTCAAGTGTTGCTTCAAAGTATGAGGAGCTGGAGTGCCTTTATGCTGCAGTGGGAAAGGTTATTTATGAAGGACTTACTAATTATGAAAAAGCTACCAATGCTAACCCTTCACAACTCTTTGGTGAGTTTCCAGCTCTCTAGCAGTTTATTAGTATGATTGTGGCCTTTTGCTTATTTGCTGTAAGGAGTTGAAATCCAGTAACCATGCAGAGCCATCAGTAGTAAGTGGTTGGATCCCAGCTTGAGATATGAACTTTCTTTTTCAGTTGTTTTTAAATCCTCATTTATCAGCTAATAGGATTTATTTATAGATTTTGAATTCTCACTAAACGGGGAATCATATGAATACTACATTTCTGTATTGAAACAGCAGATCTGAATTTTAGTATGTACCATTTTGAAGAGCTGAAATCTTTTTCTTAAAAGATACTTATTTAATTGGTAGGGAACTCAAGCTGCATGTGACAGATTGGAATAGGAGAAATTTGGTCCAGAACTGGTTGTGTTGGTGAAGCAGACCTGACATTGCACACTCCTAGAAAGCTTGCTGATTTAAATGGCAAATGTCCTTCACTGTTCCATCCTGTGATCTGTGCAGGTAGCTGCAATTTCACTTTGGGAATTGCCTATTTGTCAGGTGTCAGGATGTGCTGTGCAGCAAACTAACCAAGAAGGATACTTCTTGCCTTTACTTCAGAGTTCACATGAAGGTTAGGCTGTGTTGTTTCTCTTAGGTTGGGGAAATCTTATTAATTTTGTGTTTAAGGTTTTGAGCTTTCTTTGCCAAATTTCATCCTTGTGTGAGCAGGAAAAGAAATCAAAATTTTCAAAGCAATCATTCAATGACTGAAGCATARTTCTATAAATATTTTTGTAGGCTATTGTAGAATTATTGGTTGCAGAAAGGARAAGGATAGTTGTAGGGTTTAGAGGGTATATTTTGGCAGAATACTTCTACAGAGCAAYTGTTCTACATCTAAATGTTTCTACATGGAAATCCTTTATCTTATTATGCTCAGTAAAAGTTCTGCTGTGTTAAATACTGTTTTTTATCTGCAGGTACTTTAATGATTCTCAAGTCTGCGTGCAGTAACAACCCCAGTTACATTGACAGATTGATTTCGGTTTTTATGCGGTCCCTGCAGAAGATGGTCAGGGAACACTTGAATCCCCAAGCTACAGCAGGAACAGCTGAAGCAAATACAGGTATTACATTACATAGTGTAATGATGGCAATGATTAAAAGTCTTCTAATTGTGTATTAAATCCCCTTCTTTCCAAAGGGATTAAAATGATTTTTGGAGAGGTCTGTGGGCATTACTAAATATTGAAACTTAGTGCAGTATTAGTGAGAATTATTATAAAGTATTGAAGGATAAAAATGCACTTTGAGTTGTTAATAACTGCTTTAATATATCCATTTCGGTAGTAACCCAAGCATTTTAGGGGATAGTTAGTGAATACTTGCTGAGCTACAGCATATATAGAAATACATGGTATGGTGCGGTTGAAAGGAGGTTGGCTTTTTTAATTTTGTCTTATGCTTTCACTTTTTTACTCCTTTCTCTATTATAATAGAAGAGCTACTGCTTGTGAAATTAGCTTTTTGGACCTGAAAGCCTTGTTTTCATCTTAAAATAGCCTCTTTTTCTTTCTTTTCCCTTTTAACCTCTTTTCTGTCAGTAAAAATCTGTCATTTAATAAAARGAAAAAATCAGATAGTTTCCTACTGCTGTTCTTAAAATTTCACCTGTTATACGTGTTTAAAAAGCTTTTTGTTTGTTTATTTGTTACTATCTGTAGCAGGTACAAGTGAACTCGTAATGCTAAGCTTGGATCTTGTGAAAACCCGTCTGGCTGTGATGAGCATGGAAATGAGGAAAAATTTCATACAAGCTATTCTAACATCTCTCATTGAGAAGTCTACTGATGCCAAAATTCTTCGTGCAGTAGTAAAAATAGTGGAGGAATGGGTGAAAAACAATTCCCCAATGGCAGCTAATCAGGTAAGTTGAGAAGATAAAATCATTATTGCATTCAAATACCAAATAAATACAAGTCATGCCAATATTATATTTTGTCAGCTTTTGATAATGAGATTTGCAAGAATCTGGTGTATAAATTTAGACGCTGTTGCAATGTTTTTGATTATTCTGCATCAGCCATGAAAGTAACTGGAGTTGAAAATGCTTAGCAATTTGTAAGTTGATAGTATTTGTTTCATTTGAAAGACCATTTTGCCTGCCAGCTGCTTTAAAATAACAATTATATATTTCACAATGTATATGTTAACTTGCGTTGAGAGTTTCTTCAGATGGAGATTGACTAATACTAGTTTAAATCATATTATTCCTGTAACATTGTGCAGTCCCTTAATTTACAGTATGTTGTATGAGAGTTGACTACTTGACAATCTACTGCTATATGAAAGGACTTTTTTAGTTTAGATTTTTGTAATCTTCAAGTAATTTAAACTTGTTATTAGTTGTGATTTTAAATTTCTGTAGCTAGTATTAGAAGTGTAAGTACTTGAATTATTTTTCGTCTTAAGAACTATGACCTTCCACCAAGCTATTTTTCAATACTTCAGGAGTGAAAAAGTGATGTAAAGGATGGCTGAGACGTACTTTGAATGTACCAGTTTTGTGTGCTTTAAGATGAATTGACAAAATTAATCATGTCTTCTTTTAACACAGACACCTACTCTACGTGAGAAGTCCATTTTACTAGTGAAAATGATGACTTACATTGAAAAGCGTTTTCCAGAAGACCTTGAATTAAATGCCCAGTTCTTAGACCTTGTTAACTATGTCTATAGGTAATTATAGCAATTAATCATTTATTGCAGTCTATTGGTTCATAATTTGTACTATATATGACCTTTATAATGTGCCATCAATCTTTTTAAGTTCTGAGTTAAGTATATTTTTTCCCACAAACCCAGAATCTGTTCATTTCATTAAATCACAATATTTACTTATTATATCTGAAGATACGATGTGAAAATAAATGTCTCTTAAAAAGGATTATATTTTTGGCTCTGCAAAAATATCCCTCCACTGTAATCTCCCACTCTCCCATAGTACAAGAGCATCTTAATAGTTGATCATATTATAAATACAGTGATGGTAGCTAAAACCTCTYTCTCCTTTTGTGCATAGGGTATAAAGCTTTTTTCTCTTTCTGTTGTGTAATATAATTTGAGGAGAGTTACTTTATTAGTTCARCAGGCAGATTTTGTAACATACTATTAYAGTGAAAAATAGTTCCCTTATCAAAAACATCAGGTATTTTCTTTTGTGCTAATGATCCCCATTATTTTCAGCTGCTGTTGCCATTCTCTTTCCTACTTAACTATGCACGGTGCTGGAATGGACACAGTAATCAGCAGGTTGCATTGATTAAGGTTACTGTGACATTTCAAACAGGGATGCTGTTGTGAGTGAAATTGATTTTTTTTTTTCTCTCACATTATAAAGAAATTTTATCCAAATTTTAACAAATTTATGATAGCTCTGAGACTTTTCTCTATTGAGCAATAAGTAGCATTTTTTTCAGTGTTTCTCTCAAAATGGTGGACCTGGATGTACTAGGGTTCTGTCAAAATATCACCACCCTTGATTTCAACGTTGTATAAAACTACATAAATTTATATAGATTTATATAAACTAGATAAATTCTAATATCATTATTTTTCTGTTTAAGGGATGAAAATCTTTCTGGTAGTGAACTTACTGCAAAACTTGAGCCTGCGTTTCTTTCGGGCCTGCGTTGTGCTCAGCCGCTCATACGAGCCAAATTTTTTGAGGTCTTTGACAATTCTATGAAGCGTCGTGTCTATGAGCGCCTGCTTTATGTGACCTGCTCTCAAAACTGGGAAGCGATGGGAAATCACTTTTGGATCAAACAGTGCATCGAGGTAGGGAAATTGCTCTTATCAGAAATGCAGTTATAATTCTAGAAATGTGATTTATTCCCCATTCTTCTTGAGTGTGTGTGCAAGTGTTACAGAGTTTGTGTCTTAAGGTGTATTTTTTCTGTATCATAACTAAAAATAGTGTACTGACTCGGACACTTCCCATGGCATTAAAAATAAATACAGAGCTAAACCGTAAGAAGCTGATACTTGGGGGGAAAAAAAAAATGTTTGTGGATTTGATATCGATATTTACAATCAGTTTCCCCCAGGAAAGGGTAATGAACATGTTAACATATCCTAGGAAAATCCTTGTCTTGTAAATAATGGTGATTAGGAAAAAATTCAAGAATTGGTAAAGCAAATGAGTTAAAAAYCTTACGGACTATGTTTGCACTGCTGGTATGATAAGTTAGGTGGGACTGCTTTGAAATGAAATCTCATTTTTGGTTAGCTTATTTATGAAGAGATAGGTCTAACTTTTTTTTTGTTTTCAAACAATATATATGTTTAAAAACGTATGTGTAAAGTAACTAGAACATAGCTTTGTGCTCGTGAAAGTATTTGAGCTCCTTGCAGAGAGATGAATTCTCCCCATCCTTTCTGGTAGGACTTTGATTTTAATGGGGAGATTTTTTTTATATATTCAGCTGATTGAAGACATTAAATATATATATTGAAAGTATGAAATACAGAGTGTAGGCACAGAAGATTACTATTCCTTGTGCGGTTTCAGACTATCTTACTTGAAAGACAATCTTGAAAGTATGGTCATAGGCCTCTCAGTGATGAAAAAGATATGATCTAGTAAAGATGAAATGAAAATTTATTAACATTTGTTGAATAAAAATGACAAGTATACCTTAACTGTGTTAGTATGACTTTTTTCTTCTGTTACTAAACTTAAACTGTAAGGATTTTTGTTTTGTTTTTGKTTTTTTTTGGTTCAATACCAYAAAAATGCAAAACTCATAAACTTAAAAGCTCTTCTTATTTTTTAACATCTAGCTCCTGTTGGCAGTGTGTGAGAGAAATACCACCATTGGGACGAGTTGTCAGGGTGCTATGCTGCCTTCTATCACTAATGTGATCAACCTTGCTGACAGTCATGATAGAGCAGCGTTTGCTATGGTAACCCATGTCAAGCAGGAGCCTCGAGAAAGGGAAAATAGTGAATCCAAAGAAGAGGTAACTTCTGGAAAATATTGTACAATAAAAATCTTTTGCATTAAAGTGACTTTCCTGTTTTCTTATCAAATGAGTTTGGAGGATATGCCTGAAGACGATGTGCATAGGTGGTTCAGCATCCTGTTTGTTAATTTATTAAAAGAGTTTGTATCACAGAATGGTTGAGGTTGGAAGGGACCTCTAGAGATCATCTATTCCAACCCCTCTGCTCAAGCAGGGACACCTGGAGCACRTGGCAYAGGGTCCATCCAGGTGGGATTGGAAGATCTCCAGAGAAGGAGACTCCACAACCTCTCTGGGCAGCCTGTTGCAGTACTCTGACCCTCAGTCATTKTTAATCCCATCACAGTTAATACCATTGTATTTTAGCCATGTATTTGGACTCTTAGAACTTGTTTGCAATCACTCCATATGTAGCCTTTTCTGTACTGTAGAGCCGTTTAAATTACTTTCCTAAACTTGAAGAAATATCAGAAATACTGAGACCCAAAGTAAATAATTTTWAAAAATTAAATCTATTTATTTGTAAGGAAATAAAAAAGAAAAAAAATCAAAAGAAAAAACTTGCATATTTGAGGTTGTTTGCTTTCTTTTAGGATGTTGAAATTGACATTGAGCTGGCTCCAGGAGACCAAACGAGCACCCCAAAAACCAAAGAGCTCTCTGAGAAGGATATTGGCAACCAGCTGCACATGCTGACCAACCGGCACGACAAATTTCTTGATTCTCTTCGAGAAGTGAAGGTTGGTGCAAATCATTGATTTCCTTGGGATTCATTTTAACAGTGAAATCTTCAAAATGACACCTTCTTTTCTGACTTGGTTTCTTTCTAATTCTTTCTTTTTACTGGAGCTATCTTGCATTTTCAACTTCTACCTCTCCATTGCTTATTTGGAAAAATATTCTGCCAGACTTTCCAAAGTGTTTGTCAACAGTGGAGCTTAAGAATTCATGGCATTATTTTTTTGGTCAATAGTTTTTTAATATAAATGTTGACAGATATTTTGCATTCTAAGTGTATTTTTACAGAAATGTTAAGAAAACAGTGATGATAAAGACAGAGCACAGAATCAATAATGTATCAGCATTTTGTGTTTAAATAATTTCTAAAGATAATATTAGCTGAAAGCTTTTTTGAAAATACTTTTACAGCTCTATCAACATGATCATTCACTGTTATTACTTAGTGGCCATCATCTTTACTTTTTCTCTCTCTCTCCTTATTTAATAGAATAGCACATCAATCTTGATCCACATGGAAATAGGTTTAAATTCATTTCACGGGAGTTTTCATTGCCAGAAGAAAAGTATTTTTGACATGCTAGTTGGAACAGATGTTAACATCACCGCTTAAACAGCTGTATGGTTGATGAACTCTTCTTCCACAGTATAAAGTATTCTTTTTCCATTTATATGCATCTTTTTTTTCTGTTCTAGACTGGAGCATTGCTGAGTGCCTTTGTTCAATTATGTCATATTTCTACACCACTAGCAGAGAAGACTTGGATCCAGCTTTTTTCGCGATTATGGAAAATCTTGTCTGACAGGCAGCAACATGTGAGAATCTCTCTCTCATAATAAATTTGCCTTTGTTAATGACTTTTTCTGTGGATTGTAGCTATGCGACAAAGAATTGGTTCACATTAGGAAGTTTGCCATTTTTGAGGATCATTGAAGGCTGTCTATGTTCATGCACGCATCTTTTGAAAGAAGTAGTGCCCCCTTCAATTTATTAAGAGAATTACCCTTATCAGATGATTGTGCTGCAGCATATACTGTAGTAGCAAGATTTTTGAATCCAAATTCAGTACTAGAAGAATCTGAGTGAACAGCTAACTATCCCTGTGCTTCTCTTCCAGGCTCTAGCAGGGGAAATAAGTCCTTTCCTGTGCAGTGGCAGCCATCAAGTCCAGCGGGACTGCCAGCCGAGTGCCCTGAACTGCTTTGTGGAAGCGATGTCGCAGTGCGTTCCTCCCATTCCCATCAGACCCTGTGTCCTGAAATACCTGGGCAAAACTCACAATCTGTGGTTCCGTTCGACACTGATGCTGGAACATCAAGCCTTTGAAAAAGGACTGAGCCTACAAATCAAGCCTAAGCAGACAACAGAATTTTACGAGCAGGAAAGCATAACTCCTCCTCAGCAGGTATGATGCTGTATTGATGAAATACCTTATGAAACGGGGAGAGAAAAGCAATGTAGCAATGTAGTACAATAGTACTCCTTCCTCAGTTTTATTTGTTAGGCTCTTGTTAAAGTTGAGCCTGTTTTGAATTCACTAAAGTAGTTCCTGTCCTTGCATATTTGTGAATACAGACACTTTCAACATTGCTTTCTATCTTACCTAATTCTCATGCCTTTTCTTCTCCTGTCACTAATACTTTCATATATTTCTCTTTTTTCAATCTGTTTATGACACCAGTTCTCTGCAGCACTGTAAAACCAAATCAAACCATTTCTGCTCCTAATTTTAAACCACAAGTGGAAGTCTGTATGGTCTCCATTTACCTCAAAGGGTGTATGGTTTTCCTAAGAAATTCAGTTTGTTGGTACATGATCTTGAAGAATTGTTGGCTAAGCAAAGCTGAGTTAAGCAGGTGCTGTTGTGTTCAGTAGCCTGGCAGATAGTTATGATCAACCCTGGTGTTGTTTTGTTATCAGCTGAGGAAGTTTTTGTTATCAGCTGAGGAAGTTAAACATTACAGATTCTTTCTGCATTGAAATTTGAGTTGTGTTGTTAAGTAATTTAATTTTCTATAATTTAATCTGATATAATAGGGAGAACAAGCCAGAATCAACACAAAAAAGATTTATTTTTCTAATATAGTGCAGTGTTGGAACTTCTAAATGAGCTTATAGAATACACATTTATTTTCCTGTCTTTCTGAGCTTGCCTCAGTGCAGAAGATGTGTTTTTGCTCTCCARTTTTCAATGTCACTTTTCAATGACAGTTTGACTGCAGAGGAATATGTGTTGTTACTCTTCTAGGAAATATTGGATTCCCTTGCTGAGCTCTACTCCTTGTTGCAAGAGGAGGACATGTGGGCTGGACTWTGGCAGAAACGCTGCAAATTCCCGGAGACAGCGACAGCTATTGCCTATGAACAGCATGGCTTCTTTGAGCAGGTACAGGCTTGATATTAGAAGCAATCTGAGTAGTTCTACGGCCAGGTTGAATATTCAGGTCAATAAGCAGCTATTCTGTGTATTGGTAATTGATTTCAGTCTTATAAAGTAGGAAATAGTTTCTCTTCTGACGGAAGTAATAGTTTAGGCTGTGTAAAAGTTAGATAAAGAAAGATTTTTTTTTGAGCACTACTTCTGTCATTTAGGAGTCTCAGTTTTTTTTACCACATTTGTAAAGTTGCCAGGTCATATCTCTTAACAGAATTTCTTTTTAACTTACAATTATGATCACTTTTTCTAAAGAATAGAATGTTGAGTTCACATATATGTAGCAGATGGAAAAATAACGCTACTTTGATATTTTTTTTAGGCACAAGAAAGTTATGAAAAAGCAATGGAAAAGGCTAAAAAAGAACATGAACGGAGCAATGCTTCCCCTTCCATCTTTCCTGAGTATCAGCTTTGGGAAGACCATTGGATTCGGTAAGGCTTTAAAAGCTGTTGCAGAGCAAGACTTGATACATTGCAGTAGAAGAAAAATACCCTGCTGGTTTATAATAAGTTACTAGAAAAAAAAACTAGTTCAGGATATTTAATATACAGGGGAAATATGAGGAAATAAAAAAGAAAAGCTATACTGCCCCTCACTTTAGGAGATCCTGGGAAACTGGAGCATGGTGAAAATATAATATTGGTCAAGACAGACTGGGTTGTGACCAGTATTTAGTCAAAATTGGTCAAGACAAACTGGGTTAGAATTTATTTTCTTCTCTTCATAATGAATGTTCCCGGAAACACCAAATGCAGCTTTTCATTTATGCTGTAGGTGACCCTGCATGTGCAGGGGGGCTGGACTAGATGATCTCCAAAGGTCCCTTACAGCCTTAATGATTCCATGATTATAGCCGGTAATAAATTAAAAAAAAAAAAAAACAAAAACTGCGGTCTTCCTATTTGGATAAAATTTCTGCAGTGTCTGCAAAGCACTTCAGACAAACTCAGATGCCTGTATTATCCTAACAAAAATCACTGGTGGTTATTTCCGTTTTTTATATTTATTTATTTATTTATTTATTATAACCAATGTGCCACCATTTTTTTCATGATTGTTAGTTGTTCAAAAGAACTGAATCAGTGGGAACCTTTGACAGAGTATGGCCAATCAAAAGGACATATAAATCCCTACCTAGTACTGGAGTGTGCATGGAGAGTCTCTAACTGGACTGCTATGAAGGAAGCTCTGGTTCAGGTGAGTAAGTGGTTTTATGACTCTGAAAATGGTCTCTGCTRATATTTAATTTCCTTGTTGATTTTACTGATTATATTTCTAGCAAGTCAGTATTGCTGTTCATTTCATAGAAACAGTAAACTGTTCTTTGGAAATTTTCTTTGATGTCCCTGCACGCAGCTGGATATTTTGGCAACCAAAGTATATTATTTCAACAGACAAACTTGGTTTGCTTTTGTGTCTCTTCATTAAGCTGTGGTATGTAAGGAATTYACATTTCTTAAATAAAAAACAGTTTCACAATTAGGGCAGGTAAAAAGTTTGGTGCATGGAATTGAGTTATTAAAAAGCAACAAATGTTTGTCCCAGAGTGCATACCAGCAGAGATACCTGAAGGAACAGGTGATGGACCCTTACAGATATATGATATTAGACAATCTAACTTACAGGTATACAGTTTAGAGAAGACTGGGGAGATTTCTTTTGTATTTTAAGCCTTTGCAGGAATGAAAGTTCCTTTTATGAAATGCAGTAAGATGATATGTCAATTGCAGTCCCTGTGGACAGTGTAACTCTGCTCCCTGGTCTGAAACACAAGAGCTCAATGCCCTTGGTGTTTTCCTGTTTGATTCAGCACCCGGAGGGCAAAGTCAAAGTGTTCGCAGCCTTTACTGTTCAGAGTTAAAATGCTTAAACACAATTTATGCTGTTCATCTGCACTGTCCTTGAGGGAGGAATAGGACAAATGTATAAAAAGGTGAAAATCAGGGAATTGTCAATTAAATTTGGTTTATGTTAATTACCTTTTTGTATCTGTACAATATTTACCCTCTGATAATCCTCTGTTTCAGGCTTCTTTGCTAGGAGATTTAAGGTTATTCATGGATGGCTTTTGCCTGTCTTTTGTTAGCGTGTTGTACCTTCCTGAACATCTCTCGTATTCATTTTCAGAAATGCACCAGTAGCAATATATCTTTCTGAACATGCATGCGCTAGGTTTTGTTGTTCTCTGTGGTACAATCAGCATCATGATCAGCTAAAATGTTTTCCAGCTTTTGAAAAGGCAAATAACAGCTGCTCTCTGCAATGCTTTGCTTCTCTTGCCTTTGCAGCTCTGTCTTTTTCAGTCAGGGCATTCTAAGTCTGTGGCTTTATGGCAAGGGCATTGGTGAAATGCTGTAGAGTTGTGTGATTTGATTTGATTTATCTTTTTTTCCCCTTCTTTCTCTACCCTGTTGAACTACCTAGCATTTGTAGAAATAGAAGGCAGCTTCCAGGCGTCAGACAAAAAAAAAAAAAAAAAAAAAAATCCACTTATTAGAAGAAATAGAAACTGGTTTAAAACTTACAGATATCATAATTTCAAATGAAGCTTTACACTCATGGGTTACTTGAATGTAAGTGGTCTACTCTGCATCCATCACTGATGTGCAGACTTTCGGGCTGGCAGAATGCTACCAGGCAGTGAAAAGAGCAACTCCCAGCCCTGAGAAAGCAGCACATGAAATCTCTGGAGTTTCAGCACTGGTTGGTTGGAGAGGCTTGTATACATTGCAGATTGTGCCAGTGGGTATTATTTGAATGAAGACAGTGACAAATTCAAGGATGTTTATTATATATGAGGGAAAATGTATTGGGATTATGTATGTAGCCTAAGCCATTTTTCTTTTCCTAATTTACAGCTTTGCCTAACAGAGGTATAATGGCAGGTTTGCTGTTCTTGTAGTGACAGTATTCTGTGATACACTCCGAACAGTACATCCAGGGATTACTTCTTGTATCCATCTGCTTTAGTTTTCTGTTTAAGTACTCAGTGCTTTATTACTGTAAAGTAACTGCTGGATTTCCGATTTTATTCTCATTTGGGGTCTACTTTAGTTCCATTCCAAATGAAGCTCATTTGATTTTATAGCACATCCATTAAGCATCATTTTTAAATAACTTGGAAGTACCAGGGGTCAGAGCAAGTGTGTTTAAGGCTGGARTGTGGAGATGTAGCTGGAGCCTGAGAGGTGAGAGGCAAAGGAGGAGAAAATGAGCTGAGGATGAAGGAGGYTGAGGGAAAGCAAATGGGTAAGGAATGGCAGGGGTAACTGGGCAAACAGACTGAAGCAAGAATTTGGGAAAAGTGATTTCCTCTGGAAGATAAGAATTGTGTAAAATTAGCAGAGAGGATAGAGGCTAGAGGATAGAATGAAATGTTGCAGGGGGCGTCAATATTCATGAAAGGTGTTTGAGGTCTGTTGGTTTGTTTTGTGAATAAAGTTTAAATGGATAGAAAAATATCCTTAAACTTACTCTCTGCTTTCTGAGGGGAAAAAAGTGGAAATACATAGATAACCCTTTCACCTCAGCAAATTTTGAAATTTTGACGAGTTTTATAGTATGCCAAAGACTGGCCATATTTTCTCTAGAAATTCTAGAATTATTTGTGTGTATGTGCTTTCGTTCCTGTTTTTTTTCTTTTTTTTTGTAACTGAAGTCACTTTTATTCGGCGATTAAAGTGGTATGTTTTTAATTATTTTATTAATATGACTTTAGAAAAAGACACCCTCTTATAGTAAATTGATTTTTTTTTCTTATTTTTAATATATTATTAGTCAGTGTAGAAGCATAAACTAAATGCAGACCTGGCACCTGAAAGGTGATAATATTGTGTTAAGTCCCAAGTGAAAAGGAGCTCGCCCGTCTCCTTGCAGTACTCCCTTGCTATAGGCTCAGACATTACTGGAATTATTCTGTTAAAAGGGCCAGAGTTCAATAGGGACTGAATTACATCTTTGAAATATGATTTCCCCGATAAAGCTGTGAGTAGAGCCTTGGGCAGCATTGTTTATATACTGCAGGGATTTATCCCAAAGAATTAGTCTCTCATGTAATTGGGTTTAATTGTTTCATCATTACGGTTTTAAATCAAGTGGTGAATCAGTGTCCCTTAGTAAAAAATATTACATATCCCGTTAAGAGCTGACTGTCTAGTTTCGTAATATCTGCAAAACATAAACATGATTATGAAAAATGCCGAGCATCCTTTAATTCCAGTATCTTGCAGGATTAAGTTCCTGCATACAAAATACCCTAATGCTGTGTTTGTGTGACAACTTATTTTTGCATGATAAATATGCTGAATTGTGAGTGTCTCTCAATTTCTTCAAGATCGGGCTGAATATTATTTTTTAATGTCTTATATTTGTCTTCTGTAACAATTTCTTTGTCAGAAAGCAAAATACCTAGGTGCAATCAATATGTTTTTCTTTAGGAGCTAAACTAGGAAAACAGTGGAAGTCCTTTAATTGATTAAAGGCAGAATTGTCTTTTGATAGAGCTTAAATTAAGGGTGTCCAACCATTGCGACATTTGCAATTGAATTTTCCCATGTCTGGAGTACTAATAATTCAAAAGAGGTGGTTGTCTCTACAGAGGGCCTTTTTTATCTATCAGTCTTTGCAAGCAGATCTTTTAAGTGGTAAGCTTAATGGGCTACAGAAATTATCTAACATGTGATAGGTAGGTTTTAATTAATGGTGTTTTAAAAAACACTATTTTGTTCACTATTTAAGCTTGCATCTTTATTGGCTAGTTGTAATTGGCTAATAACATTTTAAAGCCTAAAATAAGAAGTATTTTATATGTTGTATTTTAAGCCTAGGGTTATAACGCAATGAAGTTTATCACATCTGACAGGTTCTGGTTTTGGTGGCTTGCAAGTAGAGTAGAAGTGACAACCACAAGTAAGTGCTGATACAGTTTAGCTGCAATTATAGTAAATGAGATTTTCAGTAATGAGGCATTTACTACTGGACTGAGAGGAAGATCCTGAAGCTGTGAATGGAGCTTCTGTGGCTGTACTCACATTCTTGTGTAAGTGTCAGGACACATGTTTGCATAAATAGTAGGATGGGAAAGAGTAATTGCTTCTGTGCTGCTGTACCTGCTACTGCATATTTATTGATATTCTTTCATACTGCTTTTTTTCTTTTAAAAAAAAAACTTTCAAAAACTTATATTAAAAGTGCTATTTTATGACGTTCTGTGCTTATCCACAGGAGTGATCAGAAAAGATGGCAACTATATATCAGTTTCCTAAATCCTTGTGAAGCATTTTTAATAATCTACCTGTTAAAGTTAAGCTGTTAAAATACCAAGTGGCCTTTGATAGGACCCAAGACTCATTTCCATTTGCTCTCATTGCCATTGTGTTTAATGAGCCAGTAGATAATGTAATAAAAAAAAATTAAAAAAAAAAAAAAGGAGAGAGAGAGAGAGAGTTTATTTGTAAGTGTAGGATTGCTACCTGGCAATTTTTCTTTGTTGGCACAGACATAAAAGTCTGTTGAGGATAAGCAAAAAAAAAAAAAAAAAAAAAACTTGAGCTGGTTAAGATACAGTATATAAGATAAGTATATATGTAAGTTAAGATACAGAATTTTTGCATATAAAGACAAAAAGAGGTTGTTTTGAAAGGGAAAAGGGAGAGGTCAAAGACATCAGGATTTCAAACGTGCACTATCAACTAGGGGGTGATTAAGTGGGCAGAATTTCAAAGGATGCACTTGTTCTGAAAAATCTTGTTAGCTTTTTTTACTCTGACACTTGCATGCACATGATTGCACAGTTCAAGTGTATTGTGCAGTGCTGTCTTTCAGAAAATGGTTTTAAATTTTTTTTTAAATTCATTTTTAGCACTTTCACCTGATTTTGCACCTGTCCTCCAGAAATTATTTTGGCTTGAATTGGGATAGTTTTAGATCATTTTTAARTTAACAGCTGTTTATTCTCATAAGGTTGGTAATGTCCTGGAGTAGGCAGGTAAGAAACGTCATGTTGGCACAAGGTGTTTGCGTGTGCAGAGTTGGTTCCTGTAAGCAGCAATTTGACATCTCTTGTTCGCATGGCGCTGAAGTGTTTCACAAGGTAGTAATGCTTCATCTGCTGAGGAGCATCTTCTTTTCTCTGCATAGGGTGAACTCGTTTACTGTGAGCTTCATGCTCCCCTTGCAAGAGAGCTTGATCAGCTGTCTTCACTACAGTTGTCAGTATAAAAATATCCTGCCAGCATTTTGTGTGCAGGCACATTTACTCTTATGCTGAACTTGCAATATATTTGCTAGCCCATCCTTACCAAAAACTTCTAGAGAGCAGAAACATCTCTAATGTCAGAGATTTCAATATTTTAGCCTTATATTTTTAGATACAGAGCTGAGAGTTTATTTAGGAGTAATTTATTTTTAAATTCCAAAATTTTCTGCACTAAAGCAATTTGAGCATGAATAGTCTTCACTAGAGCCTTTTCCGTTTGATTACCAGGTGGAGCTGAGTTGTCCAAAAGAGATGGCTTGGAAAGTGAACATGTACCGAGGATATTTAGCCATCTGCCACCCTGAAGAGCAGCAGCTGAACTTCATCGAGCGCCTGGTGGAGATGGCGAGCAGCTTGGCCATTCGGGAGTGGCGAAGGCTTCCCCACGTCGTGTCACACGTTCACACTCCCCTCCTGCAGGTGAGGAGAACAGTTGGTTGGTTTGGATTGTTTTCCATAGTGGGTTTCAGGAGTTTTAACAATTATGGGTATGGAGTGTGTTTTAGTATATAATATGGTTGGGTTTTTCCTAATGATATTTTCTTCTTAGAAATTGAAATTGCATTTTGCACTGGTAAGGCAGGAATTTTTAAGGGTCAGCGTTGTTGGTGGATATACTTGCCTGGAGCTGACTGCCAAAATTCTTGTCTGGAAGATGGGACTTGGCGTCCAGGTGCTTCCAGAAGCTCCTTGGAGGCATCCAGGTACCCATGCTCATCACTGCGTGGTGTGGCTGGAGTGGGGTAAACAGGGACCTTGGATTCAGCTTGCCCTGCGGTAGGTGACCTCGACTAAAAGTGCTTCCGGTTTCTCTTCATTTGAGGGCTGCCTGTGTCCTCAGCTTTACTGCTAATGGTGCATGTGGCTGAGCCCAGCTTGTCACCAGCGCAAGCCGTTCTATCTCCAAGGGGAAAAACGGGAATATCTCTGTGTGGTATAACCTGGGACTGCATAACAGGGATGCACTGCTAGGTGGATCAATGCCTAGAAACCTCATGCAACTACTTGGAAGATCCTGCTTTTTCCACGCTCCAGTCAGCCTAAGGTTCCTATATGAGATCCAAGCTTTCCCTGTGTGTCATGCCCAGCACGATCTGTGGCTACCTGCATCCACATGCTCCACGGAGGCTCTGAGGAACAGCTGGGCCTGCAGCAGCGTTTGTGCCACATCCTGCACCTTTCCCCGGCTGTCAAAGAGGCATCAGCAAGAGCGAGGGAGAGGAGGGACACAGAGTGTTGGGAGGGAGCAGCGGCCAAGGAAGGGGCTCAGCTAAATGCCAGAGTAGGGAGCCACATCCTCTGTGAGCTGCTCACCACAGCAGCCCCTCTTGTGTTGCAGTTAATTCCTTCCTGCTAAGTTTTCATTGGTACTTTCAGTTTTTTCCTCCCTGCAGACTGGAGGTATCTACAGCATGAAAGGATTAGCCGTGCAGTATGAAGTGTTTAAAAGCTTTCAAATATCAATTAAGGCAATTTTAAAAAATAATCTTGTATGTATATATCTGCCTTGAAGCAATGATAAAATAGGCAGTGAATGACAGAGATACAAATGCAGCAGTGAATTTGCGCTGCAGTAATTACTTTTTTTCTTCTTTTTAATATCAGATAGCATGTGATTAAATACCTGTGAGAAAATTAAATTTACGTGATGAATGGGTATAGGATGAAGGTTAAGCTATTGCGAGAGCTGATACTGCGATGATTGTAGGAAAATATTACTTTCCTTAATTTATTGTGTTTCAAGAGATGTGACTCTGTAAATTTGGAGTGGATTTTTTTTAAATAACTTATCTTACTGGGTTGATTAACAGTGAATACAGCTGTTATCTACTGAGAGGTAGCTCGGAGAATACTATGTTGCTTTTATTGTACTGCAGGTAATTAAATTTCAGAAGTTTGTGGGACTTTTCTTCAGGTTGTTGAAGCTTAGCACAGTGTCTGCTGCCCTTAGGAAGTTAGGGACTGCTGCTGTCTCCTGTTTACTCCTTTCAGCAATTTGGGAATATTGGATGTCTCTGAAAAGCCATTCTTGGCCCAAGGAAATGCTCAAATCTGAGGCTGCTGCAGAATGGCTTGAGGCAGTTGATTCAGGAAGGCATGACTTAAAGTTTGTGTGCTGCGGGTCCTGTAGAGAAGGACCAGGGAATTTATGCTATTAAAAGTTTTCTTTTAATCAAAGCAACATTTAAAATGAGTATTTCTGCCTTAGTCTGCTGCTGAAGCAGATTGTGTGTGCCACCACCAGTGCTTTTCTGTGGTTGGTTTTGATATAGTAGTTTTAGACTGTGGGCTGGGTCTTAATGCTAACCGAAATGTTTTTAATTTTTCTCAATACCAGTATCATGCTATTTTTTTATGTCATGTGTTGAGATCTTCCCTGTGACTGCGGCATTGTGTATCCTGCCAAGTACATGGGGCACTGAATGGGTTTATTTACGTGTGGGAGAAAAGGAGCACGAGGGTTGAAGATTGTGCAAATTCAAAGTTTCTTTCTTTTTTTTTTTTTTACGAGGGGAGGGCAAAATGCTTTTTATAAATCATTTTGGAATAATTTATGAATCATTGTGGAATAAATTATGAAAACATGAGCAGCTCAAAATAGAGGAAAATTTTATTGTTGCTCTCCCTAGGAAAGACATAAGTTGAGCCTTTCAGGTAAATCTGTGGCTTTATGGGAAGAAGACATTAACTGTGTATCAGGAATGTCTGTTTATAACTGGATAAAGTTAGTGTGTTAAGTTTGCTCAGGAAGAGGTGCACGTGCAGTAACAGCTGGATACTTCCTCTGTCTCTCTGGAGAAGATGCCTAAAGTTACACAGTGGCCTTTGAATGGGAAGGTGCTTTATGGCAATTGATATTTTAGTTCTGTTTTATTCTTTTATGTTTTTAAGACTGGCCAACATTGATAAAAATCCTATGCAGGTGACTCAGTGGCTGAATTTCATAGATAAATCAATGACTAAGTGATGAATCAATCTCATACAGGGTGTTTTTTTTTTCTTCTGTTTTTGCTTGATGATTAAAATGGTTAATGGTGAATTAAATGTGAAAACACTAGTTGAGATATTTCCCTAGTAATGAAGTCAGCCAGCGGATTGTACTGTCCTTCATGATGATTTATATTGTTTAATGTTTTCTAGGCAGCACAACAAATAATTGAACTTCAGGAAGCAGCCCAAATAAATGCAGGATTACAGCCAAATAATCTAGGGAGGAACAACAGCCTCCATGATATGAAGACTGTCGTAAAAACTTGGAGGAACAGGTTACCTATTGTGTCAGATGACTTATCCCATTGGAGCAGCATTTTCATGTGGAGACAACATCATTACCAGGGTAAAACTGCCTGGTCCAGCATGCATTCATCATGTAATTTTCCAGACAACACATTGTTTGAAATAAGTTCTTTGTGTTCTTTTTCTTTACACATACAGGAATTCTGTTGATTCTTCAACAAAAACAACTGATTGTTTTTGCTGAATTTTCATCTATCCATTCCATTTTTAAAAATCATTATTTCACGTGTATTTTTCTTGTCAGATTTTGCTGCATACATAGCTTCATTTATAATGACAAATATTTCTTGTTTCGCCTGTAGCCATTGTAACTGCATATGAGAACAGTTCTCAGCACGATCCCAGTTCCAATAATGCTATGCTGGGAGTTCATGCTTCTGCATCGGCGATTATCCAGTACGGAAAGATAGCGCGGAAGCAGGGGCTGGTCAACGTAGCTCTGGATATTCTGAGCCGCATTCACACCATTCCAACTGTGCCCATTGTGGATTGCTTCCAGAAAATTCGCCAGCAAGTCAAATGTTACCTTCAGCTGGCAGGAGTCATGGGCAAAAATGAATGTATGCAGGTGCGTTAGCTCTGTCTGAAATTGTTGTAACTGAGGAGAGGGCCAGGGGAGTTCCAGTGATGTGCAGTGATTTGAATAGGTGACACATACGCAGAACAGGGTCTGAATTTGGTTGATCGTGTTGTGAGTAAATGGATAAAGTTGTCTTGAGTAACACTATTAGAGTTGAAAGCAAAGAGTCACTGTCCTTTTTGAACTGAATACTGTGGTTATTTTAAAAAATAGTCAAAAAGTAAAGGTGAAAGATTTTTAAAAAATCTTTTAAGAAATAAAATTAACAGACTTCAAAAATAAGATTTGTAAGATAACCAATGCTATCACAAGACTAAGTGAGGGTTTTTGAGTGGCTTGCATTCTATTGCATTGTATGAGTGATAAGTAATGGCATACTGAAGTGAGACGAAGCAAGCTAAATCTATAGGAAAAAAGAAATGTGACAAGGCAATACAAGAAATGGCATAAGCTCAGCCAACTATAAGGTGGAAATACGATAATTCATCATCAGGTGAGCTTTGACTATAATGTCTAGTAGTTTTGCATAGGCTAATGAGGATTAAAGTTGGTTTCAGTCCACATTTTTTAAAGGATAATTAAATAGAAAATAAGTTAAAAACAGTAGAAAATCATGATGCTGTTTAAATTTCAAGAGGGTATTTTGGCAGTTCTGTTTTTTATGGCACATCATTTTGATAGAACTTCTATTTTAGAAGACTTTTCTTCATTAATGCTTTTTTTAACAGGGTCTTGAAGTTATTGAATCAACAAATCTGAAGTACTTCACCAAGGAGATGACTGCTGAGTTCTATGCATTGAAGGGAATGTTCTTGGCCCAGATTAACAAGTAAGTGTGTTGGCTGGAAAAGGCACTAGCACACGTTTAAGAAAAATGCAGCTGACTTAAGCACAATATTTAAAGCAAGGAAGTTGTTCCATATGTTTATACAGACTAAAATTTGGCACAGYTGTTAAAGTACAGGCAACTTCTGGTTGCTGTGCAGTTTAAAGATGTAAAGACTAGTAGTATTTCTAAGTATGATAGGAACAGTAGCTAAAGTAAACGTTTTAAAATACAATCGTTTTTTAAAATTTTATTTATTTCAGTTTTGGGAGGAGGGTATAGGGTGAAGAGAGAAAGGATCTACCCAAAGCTTAACAGCTTAATACATTTTTTTCCTCTGGTTCCATGACTACTTTGTTAGTCAAACTGGTGCAGATTCGAGTAATTTTTTAATGTAGTTGATGAAAGGAAGAGCTTAAACTCTCTCTTCAATGTAATTTTCATATACAAAATTAAATAAAAAATGCTATTCAGTCTGTAAGCTTAGAGCTGACTGAAAATATAGCATACCAGTTTTCTGTTTCTGTATCGTTGTACATTGTATATATTGCTCTTGTAAGCTATAGCTATTCAAGGCATAAGTAGATGTTGTGGCATAATTCAGAGTCTTAGACAAAGCTGCTGCATCATCCAATATGAAAATGGGACAAAAACTCATTTCAGATAATTGAATTGGAAAGATTAATGTGGGATGTGTTGGAAACATCTTGCATTACAGCAATTAAAAATACCTAAGTGCAAACATTGCTTTCAGACAGCTACCTTTCTAATATTCTTGCTTTATGCTGTCAAGCATATTATTACTTTGAGGAAGATCTCTCTTTAATCCAGTAAACAAGTATCTCAGCAGTCAAATTTTGCCTGATGATACCTTAAAACCTTCAGATTTCAGTGGCTTTTTGTGTGCATGATTTTTAATAGCAGTATTGCTACATGCTACATATAGGTGGAATCATGCCTTTACCACAAACAGCAGACACTGAATAAAATCCATCAGCTTTTAAGTTATACACGTCAGCTCTACATAGCAATTTAAGCCGGGAAATGATGAATATCTTCATCTGTGGATACAGGAGAGAATTTTAAATAGGCAGAATGTAATTACTTTGATGAAAAGTGCAATGTTTTTTTTTTTTTTTGAAGGTGGCAAATGAGCTTAGTTGTAGTCCAGGTATAAAGATTTCTTCTTCCTTGCCTTTTATTTATTTATTTGCTCTAGTGCAGGCCAAAAAACCCAAATAGCTAAAACTGCTCATTTCTTCAGAACAGGACTGGTAATGGGCTTTATTTAAGACACAGTTCTGGTTTATTTACGGTTTGTAAATCTTGCCAAAAATAAGCACAGACATATGTTACACTTTAGTCACATATGGTTAGGAAGAATGGGCAAGGGTTGAAGTGCAGCCCTTGGGACTGGGACTCCTGCTCCTCTGACACTAGCACAAACKGTGGGCTAAAGGTCACCTGTGGTGTTGCAAATCCCTGAGCTGCCCCTTCTCTGAGCATGGGGATAGAAACCATATTAAAAAAGCCATCTCAGGTGTCAGGAATGATAGATAGTAGAAAGGGAGAAAAGAAAATCTAGTGGAAAATCCTGTTGTTGTAAAAGGGAAACAGAGATACCAAGTCATTTATCAGGCTGCTCCCRGGGCAGCCTGCTTTGAGACCTGAAAGGACAGTGCAGGAAGCCACATGAAAAAAAAATACTCATGTAACACAGAAACTAACCTGCACTTTGACAGATAAAGTTACTTTTCCTTCTATCGTTTTAACCCATTAGATTAGTCATTTTAGTTTTTTTATTCTTGCACACTGTGATCCTACAAGCTAATAATATTTTTGTATTTTTAAGAATGAGACAAACAAGCAGTACTTGGGTGCTGTAAATAAATGCTTATTCTGTAAGAGAAAAGTGGAACACTTCTGTATTAAAGGATTGTAGAATGCTTTAAAAGCTCCTCCAATTCAGTAATGTGTATGTGAGTTTCCTCATTCTTTATTTTTGTGCCTGAAATGTTAATGCATATTCTACAGGATTACATGGATTCAAGAATTGTATTTACATTGGGATGAATCGTGCTAAACTTTAAACTAGGAGCTTTTGAGGCATTCTAGAGAAAACTTTACAATTATCAGGCTAATAAACTAAAACAGATTTTTCTGAATCCAAGAGCTGTATGACTAGTCTTCATATTCATTCAGTTTTTACTGTTGAAAAATAAACATTTTAGCTATGGAGATTAGAATCTGACTTTTTCTAGATGATTTTGATTGTAATTTTTTCATGTCTGGTGTAGACAGTTCAGTAAGATGTAGTGTACCAAAGAATAACTAATGACATCTTCCCAAATTTGCCTCTTTTTCCAAAGTGTTAATATTTCTCTTTGACCTACTTAATTGAAACAGACTCAGATTGAGTCAGTCATAATGATACAGATAATAATGTAAGCCATAATATAGCTGCTATTAAATAAAAGAACTTTTCAGGTAAATGAAAGGGAAATGCAATGTTTCTTTGATACGCTTAACACCGTCTGCACTCTTTCCTGTAGTGATTATTCCTGTTGGGATATCATTAGTCTGGGATATTCTAGATGCTCACAGGATCAAGGAATAAGAGGATAAGTGACAGGATAAGATTCATTGCTAGGCTGGGATATCATGTTTAGTAGTAGCTGAGCACTTAATAATAAGCTGTTTTTTATTTCTAAGCAATGAGAGTTTTTTAGTATTTTAGGGTGTATCTGGATATTTAAAATGTTTATGTAATTGTTCCCATTATGAAACATTTTATTTCATAGGTTCTGCATGTTCAAGAAAGCAATCATAACAGCTTGTTAGAGAACTTAGTGGAAAAGAATCATTTAGTATTAAAAAAAGTGGTTGAGTTGCCCTATTAGATTTCTTCTGCCTCTTAGGCAATGCAATAACTCCGTATTGATTCAAACGGATATTCACCCTTGTCACAATGCAGGTCTGAGGAAGCAAACAAAGCTTTTTCTGCAGCTGTGCAGATGCACGATGTGCTAGTGAAAGCCTGGGCCATGTGGGGAGATTACTTGGAGAATATCTTTGTGAAGGAGCGTCAGCTCCACCTGGGTGTATCTGCGATTACTTGCTACCTGCATGCGTGTCGTCATCAGAATGAGAGCAAATCAAGAAAATACTTAGCAAAGGTAAGATCTAGACATTACCAAAAAAATAAAATAAAAATAGAGCTCTACCTCTTCAGAAGAGTCTGGGTATGTGTCGATATGCCCATTAGAGGAGGTTAAGTTACTGCCTAGCAGGTTTAATTTAGGCTCAGAGTTTACAGATGGCATGTAAAGGATCATTACGTATGTCATGCATTTTTCTATTTCATCAAGGTATCTTTTTTTTTTTTTTTTTTTTTTTTTTTTTTTAACGTGGATCCCTTTTCTCTGTGAGAGAAAGGGGAATATTCCTTATATTCAGCATCTTCGCTATATGAAGCAGTGGTCTGGTGCTTTGGAAAGTATCATTATCTGTTTATCATCGAAATGGATATTGTATTAGCTTTCAGTTTGATATTGCATTTTTCTCAAAACAGGCTTTTTCTGTAAGCTTTTTTTGTTTATTTCCACAAAATTTTGCTGAAATTTCTTTGCATGAGATATGTTTCAGTTTGAGTATATTTAATATTCCTCATGAAGAAAACTTAAAAACTACTGACAGACTGTGAAAATTGTTCTGCTTTGAATGCAAAACAAAAAATTTTTTTTGAAAAAAGTTTATTATTCTCCATGTAGGGTTACATAATTATAAATGATTTTTAACTCCACATGAGCCTTCTTGAGTTCTTCTGCTTTTTAATTTGAACAAATATTTGGCAGGCAAAAGCATAGAATTGATGGCAATTTCTTGTTCTGCTTTTGCATTYATCCCTGTATAGGCCCCTTTTCCAGCTTGTTACGTAACTAGGATCAACTTAAAGGGGTGTCTCTTCATTCTTCCTCAGTAATAGTAACCATGAATTGCTACAGTTGCGATGTCAGTTTAATTAGTTTAATCTTTATTTTACCAAACAATCTTCAGACAAAATAAATGCTTAATTTTCGGTCCAATTTTGTATATTTAGTACTTTAGTCACCACATTTGTGTTCTCCTGTTAACTATTAGTGCTGTATTGTCAGATCCCCAAGTTTTACTTAAGCTTTGGCTCTTGTGAACATTCCACATAACACAGTATCATATTAATAAAGTGTCATTTTTTTCCCTGAATAATCCAARTGGGGATATGGTTTATCAGGTATGGGTATACAGTTGGACTCAATCTTCAAGGTCTTTTCCAACCATAATGATTCTATGAATCGGTGGCTCTAAATGACACATTCTGAAATTTTTTAAGCCATGAGATGTGCTCTTGAAACTATTTTTAGGTTCTGTGGCTCCTGAGCTTYGATGATGATAAGAACACATTAGCAGATGCGGTGGACAAATACTGCATCGGTGTCCCACCTATCCAGTGGCTGGCCTGGATTCCCCAGCTGTTGACGTGCCTGGTTGGCTCCGAGGGCAAACTTCTTCTCAACCTCATTAGTCAGGTAGGTACAAAGAACATTAGTTCTTTCTTTTCAAGTTGAGATGTAAATGTTTTTAAAGGCAAATTAAGAGAATGCTAAGCTTTAACAACGGTACTGTTTGTAACTGCTGTTGAGTGAGCTTGGGTGTGTTCATTTCTCTCTGCAAGCAGAATATTGCTATTTCCAGAGTGAGTGTTAATTAATGAGATGAAATCCAGTTAAACTGTATGCCATATGTGCGTGAAACGTTATGGCTTTCCCCCTGAAGTTTATTATGATATGTTGTGAACATTATAGTACACATATACATTTGGAAATGTATAGTTAAATGCTTGTAATGTAGGAGAAGGGATAAAGAATTTATTGACTAAATTGAGAAACTTTTATTAGTGCTTTGTTTTTTATTAGATGTGGTAAAAAAAAAAAAAAAAGAAGACTGTTCTGGATGTCACCATAAGGAAGCTTTACAGAGACTCCATATATTTTCATGCTGAGTGTAATCCATCAAGTGATTGGAAGAATAAGGATAAAGTTTAGAGAGTTAGCTGGAGAATCCAACTTCCTGAATTTGTACCTGCAGACTGACAGATGAGCTTTGGTTAAAATTGCTTTGGATTTTAAGATTTTACTTTCTTCTCCTGTCTGTTCTGAAGCTGAGTCAGTGGAACAGATAGTGTACCTGCATTTCAGTATGAATTTGCTATTTGTGCTTTACCTAGACTAATGGAAAATCTGTGACACTTCTGTTTGTGTGTTTTCCAGATAGTTTTGTTGTTGCTCAGTCTGAACAGGATTCAACATTGTGTTTTTAGAGGTGTTACCTGTTCACTGACTAGCTTAAGCTCTATTTTAGCACACACTAACTTTGGAAACATTTTGATATGTCTGTTGACTCAAGTTAGTCCRAATCTATTGTGAAGCCCTGTTAACATGCAAGTGAACATATGAAGSTCTCCTATTAACACACAGATCTACAGCACTTCACAGTTCCCTGAAAAAAAGCGCAGGAAAACTGCTGTTCTGCATTTMTCACCTGGGTGTTTTCTTTCCTTTCTTCCACCTTGGATTTTTGATGTCAAGCTTCCTTCGTACTTCTCTTCTTTCCCATGCTTTGTTTCAGATCTCTGAGAAGACATTGTATATTCTCATAGAGACGGAATATGTCCCATGTGCTTGTGCATATAATACATGTGTAATGTGTGTGTATGTAGGTACACATATGTCTTGTTCTGTTTCCCCCTCTCTCTGTAAAATCCAAGTGAAATTTTGAAGAGGTCATGCACCCAAGTAGCTTGAGGAAGCAAAGTGATTAAATCAAGACAACAGATTGATATAGCTTAATATTGTCTTGCAACACCAGTGTGCTCATGTGCTTCCTGACAGCAGGCAGATAAAGATATTTCAGTGAGTTGTAGAGATTTCTTTGTTAAGCTCTACTGTGTAAAATTTTCAGAAGGGACCGTCTATTCAGAAGCCCTACTGTGGGTAGAGCTCAGGCTCATAAATATCAGATAGTTTTGATAATGTTGCCTTGAATCTTTGGGTTCATAAAAGGAATATACAATTTTAAAAAACAGTCTGTGTTTTACTGATGTGAAATAGTATTTTACTGATTTGAAACCAGAAGTTTGCAGAGGTAGTAGAACCTGGCCTTTACAATTCTATTTACTTGATGCCAGCATGAGCCAGACATATGATATGTTAGTAGTTTGGCATCAGTATCGTATTACTGAACAGTGAATTGCCTGCCACTTACCATATGCATTTGAATGCAAGAACAATACGTAATTTTATAAAATTGTGGCTAGAGAAGTCTCTTGTCATGTCTTAAGATGTGCTGTTATCATCAGTAATGCTTAACTGTGTTATTTCTTTCCTTTAATAGATACTGAAATTTGTAGATTTTAAAGATGATGTTGAGGGCTTTTCTTTTTTTAATAGAAGCTTTTTTGTTGTTGTTAAATTGGTATCCCCTTACATTAAGTGCTGCAATTAGGTGGAGTATAGTTGCTCTCTAATGGGCCTTCTTATCATGTAGTATTGGGCGCTGGGAATTGTGGTCTAATTTAAAGCTGAGATTGTGCCATTATATCTGTTCTTGTTCTATTATGTGTGTGAGTAAGATCTTTGAGCTGGCATGGGTTCTCTAGCATTATGTTGCTTTCACATTTATTAGGCAATATGATATGGAAGCCCTAATTAGATGTGCCTTAACAATGTAAGTAGAGAGTCACCATTTAATCCTTTTTAGGTTTCTGTTACTGAAGTGGTCTTTAATTTCCTAGTTTTCCATAAGCTGTTACTTAAAATGAGAAAATAATTACTACTGATGCATGTTCATTTTAAAAGGGGAATCTCTACCTGATCTATCGTTAGTTTTCATTAACATGAGAAAATAGCAAATGTATGTRTATCTTCAAATAGGTGGGAAGAGTATATCCCCAAGCTGTCTACTTCCCTATCAGGACCCTCTATTTGACCTTGAAGATAGAACAACGAGAGCGCTACAAAAGCGGTGAGCTTGATAATGAGAAAATKGTTTGGGCTTTTTTGGAGATCACATTTTGTAGCTTAGTCAGTGCTGGGAAAATAGCCATGATTAAGTTGATAGGTTTTGTAGAGAACGGAAGAGAAAATTCTTAATAAACTTTGTTTGGGTTCTGTTTGTTTCTGTGAGGTTAAATTACAGATGGCTTGACTTGTCTTGAAATTTTTTGAATAAAATATTTGCCAAGAAGAGTTCCATCTACTTCAGTCTTGTCATCCTCATTATGGGAAATCACAGTCTTTGCTTTTTCTACCTGTGGAGATAGAAAATTCATAGATTATAAATACAAGAGAGAGTCATTGTTTTCAAAGTAAGCTGTTCCTGCCTAATTTTAATCAGAAACACGAACCATGTGGCATTCTCTTTCCATTTGAATGAGTCAGACATCTAAAATAATTTAACCAAAGACTAGTTCATGTACCTCGAGTGAGATAAACTGCTTCCTGTGAATAATCTGTGCTTCAACATTTGACAAAAATATTTCTTATGAGTAAGGCTCAAGGAAAATGAGCATCTTAGTTAACACAAAACAGAAGAAATTTCTGTTCTGAGCAAATGYATGGGAAGTGGGGAGAACACTGAAGAATCTGCACATCACTTTTTCAAGATGAAATCCTATTTCTAGTCTCCATATGATGCAATTCTACAAACTTACCTGTTCTTTTGTCCCATATAATCTCTTAGGAATCTCAGGAAAGAGAATGGAGAAACTTTCCTTTCTGTTCCTTGTAAGAAAGTGCATTGTTTAGTTAATTGCCCGTTTCACTTGTGAAGCGGTCCATTAAATTTCTGCATAAAAATGTAAATGGCACTACTTACTTAAAGAATGCCTCATTTTTGTTGGATGCTCATTTGGCAGAGGAAGAAGTACTCGCATGTAAGACTAATACAAGATATTTTTTGTTAATAATATTTTCTTTTGATTCCTTCACTACACTTGTACCCAGCAAGAGAACTGTACTTTGTTAAATTCTTCCAACTGCCAGATACAATGACAGCTAATAAAAGCTTTTTATCTAGATTGTGGCACAAACTTATAGGTGTTTTGGAGGGCTAGATGAGGTCTCTGATCATTAAAATCTGATATTGTTTGAAGTAGTGGGTGAGAGTCCGGTCAACCAAAACTCTGTGTGTAATCACTGTATAATACAGCTGTTGTGTGAGATGCACTTTAAGATAATCTGCATGTTGTTGGAATCAGCATGTTCACTCCTGTTACATGTGAGAACTTAGCAAAAGAAGAGAGGAGTGTCAGAATGAGTGTAATTTAAGTAATTGAATCCTATATGAAAAGATGCCAATTACTTCAAGAGCTCAGTTCAGTAGTATAAAAGCTAAAGCTACACCTCTTGTTTTTGAAAAATGCTTATTTTGCTCTTACTTCAGGAAGTCTGTACCACTGAACRCCATTTGGAGTAGAGTTTTTTCTTTCAATAAATCCTAATTTTTCTGTGACTCATTAGATAACATATGATTAACATTAACATCAACATAGAGTAAATATAAAACAAAATTTGGAACAATTTATTTCATGCAGATGTATATCAAGCTTATCAAAGTTCCTTTAATTTTTTTACTTTTGTTTTGTTTTTACTGTTATGCTTTCCAGATTCTGGGCAACAACAGCCAAGTTCAGTTGGGAATCAGTCCCATTCTGCCTCCGATCCTGGGCCAATCCGAGCCACCGCCCCAATGTGGCGGTGCAGCAGAATTATGCACATGCAGCGGGAGCTGCATCCAACGCTCCTGTCTTCTCTGGAAGGCATTGTAGATCAGATGGTCTGGTTCAGGGAAAATTGGCACGAAGAGGTATTTGGCTTCAATATGACTTCATATTTATGTATTTTCTAAGGAAAAGTTGTCAGTGACATATTTAGCTAGAATTATGTTTAAGTACTAAAATATATATATTTGTTTTGATCACTAAACTGATGTATTCCTGCAACTGGCAGTTCTTATTGGGGTTTAATTGTTTCTGGAAGCAAGAGAGGCTTCCCGAAGTTATTAGTATGAGAAATGCCTCAGCTGTTGCTTGCATTAACCAAAAATTTTTATTCTTATGCTAAGTTTTGGAGATGCTATTTTTCCTCTTGATCTGGTGGTCTGACAGCTGGTGATTGTTGTCCAAAGTTTGAGTAATATCAAAAAGTAGATGGACATCTTACTCCATTTTTATTATTGCCTCCCAGAGTAGTAGGCTGTTCTGTCTACCTGTCATACACTTCCTAGCACCTGAGGAAGGTTTCTTTGTACCATATTGGTGTTCACAAAACACAAAATCTAAAACCTAGCTGCTGTTAAATACTGTTAAAGACTCATCACGTGATACAGTATTTTTGCTGCTTAGTTTGCTAATTTGCTGTGCTGATGAGAATCACTGCTGTCRTTCTGTATGACCCTTTGATCCCTTTTAATTATACAGCTTTAAGTAAATATTTCTGAGAGGATATTTTTGCTATATATAATTAAATATATATATTTTTTCTTTTAATCCTTAGGTTCTTAGACAACTGCAGCAGGGCTTGGCAAAGTGCTATTCAGTTGCCTTTGAGAAAAGCGGAGCGGTTTCAGATGCCAAAATCACTCCTCATACGCTCAATTTTGTCAAGAAGTTAGTGAGCACTTTYGGAGTAGGTCTTGAGAATGTGTCTAATGTGTCCACGATGTTTTCCAGTGCAGCCTCAGAATCACTAGCCAGGAGAGCACAGGCCACAGCTCAAGATCCTGTGTTTCAGAAATTAAAAGGACAATTTACAACAGGTAAATTTTTAGAACATATTCTTATTTTTTTCTTTTAATCTCTGGAGGAATTTTCCCCTTTCTCCCACTTACCTCTTCTTCCTACCTTTTCCCCTTGAGAGAAGGTATAGAAAAGAGCAACTTTCTGCAATTGAACAAAATCTGGAATATTTTGTCTATTAATTTCTCTGTGGAGTAACTGAGTTTTACATAAATTTAAACTTCAGTAGTATATTGCTGTATGCTCATTTACACTAGCTGTGATCAAACTATGTATGTGTTTAAAGATAAATTACAGTAGTTCATTACAACATTCCTGAATTTTGTATGGTATTACCTGCCAGAGATGAAGAAAATAATGGTGTCTCCTTTATGCTAGATGACAGAGTTTAATGAAATTTTCACTCTAGAATCTCAAACTAATAGTATTGTGTGAAGTTCTTCAACATAGGCTGTTTGTGATGAGTAAAGTTACTTTAGTGTTTTGGATAGCTAGATTATAAAGACCTAATTACACAAATTCAGATAATTGTTAGGTGCTAAATTGAATCGATAATTTTAATCAGCTCTAATAAAAAAAGCCACTTCAGAGAAGTAGCTTGTTTGCTTCATTCAGCTCTGTTTATTAGTGGAGTTATATATTTGATGACTATCTGGTCTTGATTGAATGATGAATATCTGGTCTKGATAAGAAAAGCCTTTCTACAATACCATGTGTTTTGGGTATCTTGCTGAAAAGTGTTAAGACCATATCAGCTGCATATAATAGAAGCTGACATTTATTGGCATCAGTGGATTGCCAGGGCAGTGAGGTTCTCTAGTCCTATCTACACCTACCAGTGTTTCCTTCAAGAGACCTGTAAAATTAGATAAAAAGGAAAAGTTAAATTTTCCTAAATGGAAGGATTCAAGCTAATTATGTGTTCATAATCAGAAACATAGAATTTCAGTGAAGATCTGGGTTTTCATCATCTTCTGAATCCACCTTTCTCTTTACCTTCCTGGGAGCCTCACTTGGATGATCCTGCAAGTGTTAAACTCCCTCATCTCAACTCTCACAGCTCRTGGAAAAATATCCCCTTTCCATGTCAAGGCAATTCCTCTGCAAAAGTTAAACTTGCATTGAAAAGTTAATCTTTTTAGAATTCTAAGTTAATGCAACTTTAAATATTTGAGGTCAGCAGATACTGATAATTCATGGAGTTGGCAAGCAGAGTTTCAGGATGGGTTTTTGTGTGGTCGTTTTTTGTTTATTCGATTTGTTTTCCCCCTTTAAGCATTTTCCTGATAATGTGAAAAAAAAGTGAACTGATGGGAGTCTTGTGAAAGCAGCTCATAGCTATGACCTACATACCTTGTGCATATTATGTATTGCACGATGTCCTTTTGAGCCACAACAGTTGCATGACAGTGGATAATGAAAGTCCTGGACCATATGATTAAATTTAATGGATGAAGGCTACTAGGGAAGGAGGTGGTAGCTGAAACATTTTGTGTGCCTGTGACTGAAGATGATAGGGAAATGGCATACATCTGCCCTTGCTTCTCATCTATAGTAATGGTTTTTATCTCTGTACAATGCATTAACACTCTGGGCACTTCTTCATTGCTGTAAATGTTGTTGATGTGCTGGGTTTTGCGTTGGCTTTCAGCTATTTTGGTCTGTCATGGTTTCTCTGTGTTTTTTTCCTACAAGAGACAAGTGTTAGAGAGATCTGGGGTTTCATGAGCTATAAAGGGAAACTAAAATACTGGGCTCAAGTCTGTGAAATACAGAATAAGGCTTCAAAACATTTCTAGAGAAGCAATTTTAAAAACTTAATTACAGCTGGATTACAATTTTTAGTGTAAAAAATACATCGATTTCTACATGCTGTTGTGTACTTTTCTCTGTGTCTTTATAAATGGCATTTAAAATTTCCAGGTTTTGTAACTCATCACAGCATTTATAAAGGATTGCATGAATCAGCATATAAAATAACAAAGAAAAAAATGTAAAGTGATTGTGAAGCACTTCCTAGTAAATTTAAATGTAAAAATACATAATTATTCCCTGCGTCTTTTGCTGAAGCTTTTTCAATTTATTTTGCAATTAAAGCAAAACATGAATGGCTACCAGATTAAGATCATTATTTTATTAAATAGTAGATGAGATTTTTATTTTAATCTATTAAACTCAGTGTTTAATTCACAAATGAGATGCTGAAAAAGATGAAATTAAGMTGATTATGCAGTTTTATAATTCATTATGCGGAAAAAGCACAAATTTTTGATTAATTTTATGATAACAGTAAAAAGTACATAAAATAACTTAGAACTGTAATTACCTCACTGAACATAAAGGCTGTGTTAACATCATCTGAAACAACTTTTAAATCATGCTGCCTTTGCCTTTTTCTCACACTACAACTTTCACATTTGTTGGTGCTCTGATCTTAGTATCAGCTGCATTGGATGGAGAGATAATTGCAGCGGCTGCCTGAGAACTGCTTTAGAGTAAAATGTTTCCTTCAGATATTTTCAAATTAATGTTGACAGTGAAGTTTTATAGACACTTTCAGCTCTGTTTAGTTTCATAACCTCTTCCACCAACATCCTCTGAGATGCATCTTGGCTCCTGCAAATTACAGGTGAGGAAGCTGAGATCCATTAGGGACTGTCACACCAGTACTTAGCTGCTAAGGTCTTTGTCTGCAGCACACTGAACCACCAGAGCTTTGTGTGGTCATTTATTTCCAAACTAACATTATATATTTGAAAAACAAATTTTACTTTGAAAAGACTTCTTTTCTGGAACTTCTGGTACCTCTTTGTTCCTTCTCTCCTTTTCTGCTACACCTTTGACATCAAAGAACAAGCAAATACTGAGAAATGCTCCCTTTTAGAGAACTCACTCAGCGGTGAGCAGAGGATAAAAGCATGCCCAAAATGCCCAAATGTCCTTTTTTTTTGGGGGGGGGGGTGGTGGTGGTGGTGCAGATGATAGGGTTTAGAGTTTGAAGCAGTGCTTCTTTCTAACCTTCTCTCTGCCAAATTGAATTCTGGTGGAGCTTTCTACAATATCCTTCTGAAAGGGCAAGGTAAGTCTCTCGAAAATTTGGCACCCGGTACAATGAATTCTCTTCTGTGAATAGCAGCTTTGTAACCAGAAAGAAGTTAAATGTCTTCTTGAAGTCTTTGTCTTTCCCTGAAGTAGGGGGAGAGGGCACAACAAAGAGCTGTTATTAATTTCCAACTTTTCAAAGAACTTTTCTTTCCGCAAGCAAAAAGCACAGCATTACTTAGGTGGGTCTTTCTGTACTTCTGTTGTAATTATTAGATAACAGGATGTCATCCAGAAAATCCAGATCAAGGGGCTGAAATTACTGTCATAATGATTGACCTTGGTCTGGTCTTTGTAATCTTGGGTTTCTGGAGTTGAGTGATAAACCAGAAACCTTGTGTTATATTTCTTTGAACTGTTTTCTTAACTGTCACTGAGTTTTTTTCATATTTTTCTAGTGCTTTCTAAGTAACATATGTTATCTTGTGAAGGTCTTCTCCAGTAGGAAGCACTATAAAACTAAATTTGTTTGAAACAAAGCCATTAGTTTTCTGTTGGCAAAGCAGACTATCTTTGTACAGCAGGGAATGTCTGGTATCACATTTTCTTTTCTCATGGATGATTTTTTTGTTTGTTTGTTTCTCTTCACATGGACTCTGTGTGACAGGAACAAAAAGACTAATTCAACTCTGTTATTCCCATCTGCTACTAAGAAACAAAACAACAAAAATCCTAAAATGGGTATTTCAACAAATTGGAGGTACTCCCATGATAAACTGAATAGCTTTTTTTTTTTTTTTTCCCCGAAGAAATACAGAAATACATAGTATTGGTGCATGCTCTTACTACTTGGGTAATTCAAATATTGACAGAAAAACTAGTTGCAATTTGGGGGTACTTGTACACATTTCAGGGAGTCGGGAGATAAATGGTTCAGTAATTTTGGCACTTTCATGAAGTGATTTACTTCCACTGCTCACTAGAGGGTAGGCTTGGGATTATAATAAATATTTTACAGTAGGTGCACTGCCCATGCAAAAAGAGATGAAAGCATTGCTGAGTGATAATAATTTCTGACATTCATAATAAAGAACTGTATTTTTCATAAAATATTTTTTCCATATAAAAGTGGAAATATTTTTGTCTGTATTGGCTTTTTTGATTAGTTCTTGGTTGATGATTTAAGATTTTCACTGAAAGCCTTTAACATATGAGTACTGTGGATACTAGTTCTGCTCCAAATAAATCACGTGTTCTCAGATTTTAAGTTACAGAATAGCAAAATGAAAGGAATCCTTTGTCACGTTATTTAGTAATAGCATCATGAACATGCAAATGGAGAAATCTAAGAGAAARTGAGGATGAACAAAGAGGTGTATGAACTCTTGTGGCTAAAAGGACAACTCTCATTGCTAAAAATGATTGCAGAAGTAAGTCTTGTGGATGATCAGTTTTGTGTGGCTTTAATTGTAGCTGAAAATTTCTTTTATATCCGGTAATTACTCTCTGCATATTCTTGGTTAATTGCTAGCACATTTGCAGGTAAGTGTCATAGAGTATTTGTGTGGTTGGAACTATTTCACCTCTGAGTAGCACTCAGGATTGTTTTATTTTTACTTTTGTCATCTTAGAGAAATACTATATGTATGTRACATACAGAACAGTAGCTTCTGTAATAAGGTTCAGGCTCATCTCGGAGTTAATTTTCTATTGTATTGAACCATAATGAAGATGATGATCGTTCTGCTTTAGCTGTAAAATTTGGAAATACTAAGTCAGTGTTCTCTGTCTCTTGCTTTTTCACTTTTGCAGAAATGTATTTTAAGAAATCAAAACTGTTAGTTAAGTTGCACCATTTTGAATGCTGTAACTAATGAGGTTCCCGTAGATGCTCTTTTATCTTCTTGCAGATTGTATTTCATCTCTTGCTGTTGTGGTATTCAAGTGCTGAACCGTAGTTTTTTCATTTGTGTTTTTTTTTGCTCTTTTGGGAAAAATCTGTGGAAAATTTAATCTTATTTATTTGCTGTGTTCTGAAACTGTAATGAGAGCAGCATTGAGAAGCTTGCATTGATGTTTGTCCAGAAAACGGTGGCTGTTGCAAGGATTATTTTTACAGATTTAACTGCAYAGCGTAGAAGACCGACCTTGAGCAAGTTCTTAGCTCCCTGGCATATGTGCTGGAGCAGAGTGCCACGCTGGAATGCTGTTATGTCGCCAAGGAAAGAGCAGCCGCTTTGCATAATGTTGTCATTTTTGCTTAGGCTGTCATATCTGTGCTCCCCGCGGTGGCATTGCAATTGTTATCTGAGCAAGCAAGGAAGAAAGAGAATATTGTTGCGGCTCCGAATACAAGAATAATAGTAACAGCAATTTTACTGCTTGTCCTGGAGTTGCTCGCAGATTGCACGCTATATCCTCCATTGAGGTCCTTTAATCTCTTAGAAGTAAAAAGCCTCCACTGGATTTAAATAAATAAATCACTTTTAATGAAACGGGCAAAATATTTCAGTGCTAGACTGTAAAATAAGCTTACTTTTCTCTTTTGCTAAATGATCTGATCTAATCTAATCCATTGGTTTATTACTGCATTCTTTCAGTGTTGTCTGTCTGGTTGCATTATCTGGCAGTAAAATACAATAATTTTCACAGTACATTTTTTGAATATGGATGTGAATGTAGAGTAGAAGCTCTTTGAAAATTCCGTGAGTTAGCAGTTAACAGAGTATTTCAGAGCTGTGTGTAGAAAAGAGGTGATATGTTCTAATAGGTTTAAGTTATATATAATTTTAGGATGTTACTTTTTAATAGAAAGGAATTTTCTAGAAATCTGATTCTTAAAGCTAGTGCAGCTCTTCATCTATCTTTGGTTTGCACCTTTGCCTTACAAGATTTGTTCTTCAGCACCTCTGGTCCTAGCATTATTGCTGATGCATGACCAATTAAGCCCCGATTCTTCTTGATAATTCCTAGATCTCTTCTATGTTTCTCTGAAGCATCTACCTTTTCTCTGTGCCTGGGATTCTTTGATAGACATGTTCCTGTAATGGATTTGCTTGGTAGTTTGGGCTTTATTTTTTTGCTAAGCTGATGATTGTAGCAGCTAGCTTTTCACTTCACTGCAGTATTCAAGACTAGTGTGATACTTTAAAAAATGTTTAATACATAATAGATATGTGTGCTGTATGTGGGGCTCCTGAAAGTATTTTGCTTAAGGGCATGTGGCTGAAAGAACCTCTTTTAAAATGCCAACATCAAACAGCTGGTGGTTAAATATTCCATATGGAATTTAACAAGCTAAGGAGATACATATATATATATATATCTATCTATCTCATATACACACACACACACATATATATGTATTTCTCTCTCTCTCTCTCTCTTTTAGACTTTGACTTCAGTGTACCAGGTTCTATGAAACTTCACAATCTTATCTCTAAACTGAAGAAGTGGATCAAAATTCTGGAGGCAAAAACTAAACAGCTTCCCAAATTCTTCCTCATAGAGGAAAAGTGTCGTTTTCTAAGTAATTTTTCAGCTCAAACTGCAGAAGTAGAAATACCCGGAGAATTCCTTATGCCGAAGCCGACACATTATTACATCAAGATAGCAAGGTAAGCTATGACTGGGGAAAGGATAGTTGTAATTCTGAAAATGGAGAAGAAAATTGATGCCTCTCCTATCGGAGCTGTACAAAAGTAGATATACTAAATATTTCACTGTATTTAAATTACATATCTAAACTCATATTTCATTGTGACATTTTGGTACAGTACGTTTAGTAATTCTCTTTTGATAATTTTACATTGTCTCACTAGGCAACTCTACCATTTCTTACACAAAGATGATAGTTGGATTTWTTTTATGTTGTAAATTGACAGTATTTCCTTTATTGTAGCCAATAGAAAGATTGCTCTTGAAAACAGTGATCAAGATCTATTAATTTTCATCAAGAACTATGCTTTCAAAAAGAGATAAGGATTTTTTGATTACAAAATAGAAATCTTGGATTATTTGGATAATAGAGCTGTGCTTTGTAATTCAGCTACACTGCCCTATATATTTGTGGATTTTTTTTGTTTTTTTATGTTTTAAGTGCTAATGTAATGTCACAGGGGATTGGCTCAGATGCTTTAATCCCTCTTCCTTCCTAATAGGTTCATGCCCAGAGTGGAGATAGTTCAGAAGCACAACACTGCGGCCAGAAGACTCTATATCCGAGGCCATAATGGAAAGATTTACCCGTACCTGGTAATGAATGATGCTTGTCTGACTGAGTCCCGCAGGGAGGAGCGRGTCTTACAGCTCCTTCGCCTCCTGAACCCCTGCTTAGAGAAAAGGAAGGAAACTACAAAAAGACACTTGTTTTTTACAGGTACTGCAAAGAGAGATTTCATACTATTTTATATGTTTTAGAGTATATGTTGTATTCATTAATCAATGCTATGCTAAAATATTATAGTTGCTAAATTTGCCTGAGAGCTACCACTGCTACTGAAATTTTTGATACAGAAATGTAAATTCACATGTCTAGGTAATATGGACTTTTCTGGCTCCACTCTAAATAGTGGCATTTAAACACCTGTCCCTCAAATAGGATCGAGTTTCCCTGCAGTTGTTGTGGATCATTTTACACGTCCTAACCTCAGTACTTTTATTCTTCAGAGTAATTTCTAGTGAAATGACACCAGTGTTATGTAACCAGATGCTAGAAASCTCTGTGGAATAGTGAATGTTCATTTTTTTGCCAAGATAGTTGATATGTTTCCATTTAGTTAAAATAAAAATTTTGCTCTCATTTTCTTTTTCACTGAGATTGTGCATTTGTTATGAGCATAGTAACAACAATCTTCACTCACCACACTTCAGGTGGTTATCGCAGGAGTGTTTTAAGGGCTGATACTTGTGTGATGATTTTTCTTGTAGTATTTGGTTTATGAATTAACTATTTTGTTCTGCTCTCTCCACCCCTGCCCTGGTTCTCCCTTCCCCTTCTCAAACTATCCTTAGTCCCTCGTGTTGTAGCAGTTTCTCCACAGATGCGTTTGGTGGAAGACAATCCCTCTTCTCTTTCCCTGGTGGAGATCTACAAGCAACGCTGTGCTAAGAAGGGCATTGAGCATGACAACCCTATTTCTCGTTACTATGACAGGCTGGCAACGGTCCAAGCACGGGGGACTCAAGCTAGTCATCAGGTATTAGAATATATCATTAATTTTATTTAATCCTTTTTCTTAAAGACTCTTACTGTATTTATTGTCCCTCCACCACCTGCATCTTTCATCAGACATATATATTTGGGAACTGTTTCATTAATATTTTAGATCATCTTGGAAAAACTCAAAAAGATATAGGCTGTTGTTTGTATCTGCAACCGAAAAAAAAAAAAAAGATAAGGATTTGATAGCTTTTTGGTCCTTCTCTATAGTTAATTTATATAGTTTGTGAAAATAATTGATTGATAACATTGGAGACAGCATTTCTGTTTTTACATGAGCAGTTACAGCTGTGTATGCAAGGGAGGCCTCCCGTGTTCCACTCACGGGGCTTTCAAAACTGGTGGTGCAATAATTAGATCCAAGTCAAGTAGGACGAGTCCACTGATCTCATGCTAATAAATGATACTTCTGGGAGAACGCAAAGCTCCTTCTCACTGTATCCTCCATGAAATATCTAATTCTGATAAATTTACCTTTTTTTTTCCTTACGGTTAATGCAAATTCTCATACAAAATACTAGTCCTATTCAAAATACAGCTATTAGAGATGCACAGTATATGTATATCATAGGCATCGTTTAGAGAAATGATCTTTGCAGACTTTCACTATTACAAAATCAGGCAAAGTCTTTCATAACTTCTGATTCTATTTTGAGAATTTTCCTTCAGGTTATGAAACTGTCTTTAACAGACATCTAATTGAAGTCAGGATGATGATCATCCTTTCTGGTACAATAGAGAAGAACCTAACTTACTTTCCTTTTCTAATTAATTAGCCTAGTATAGGGTACAGTAATTAAATATTGTGGATAGATAACAGATGTTTAAACCTAGGGAAAAACTATGGTACAGTATTAATTTGCAGAAACAGATGAAGGCATCTCAGTAGTTTTTTGTTTGTTTTTCTTGTTTGTTTTTCTTGTTTGTTTTTTTTTGAGATAATCTTTCTGTAAAAATACATTAAATGAATTATTTTAACCAAGCTGTTTCCATAACTCCTGCATAATAAATACCCTCTATCTTCTTCTGTTGAACTATCCTGTATGCGAAGAAACCACAGAAAAAACATGCATTCTCAGGTTCTTGTCTATGTAAGCCTTGTATTTAACTTCAAAACTTCCCATCTTGCTTTTTTTCTTACTAACCCATTAGTCTGATCAACTTTTTTGATTTCATCTAAAGGAAGAGCTTAATACAAAGCTCTTTGAAAAAGGTAGGAGTTAAACTGGCACCCAAACAACCTTTTTAACACCGATTTGAGAATGATATTTGCATCTTGCAATAAGGAAAGGTGTTTTTTAGTGAGGAGACATTATGTACTTTAAAGTGTAAAAACGTGAACAGGGTTGCTTATAATCTCATATACAAGGTTCAGGATATTGATGTTATGACCTGTGTTGAGRTTGATGAAAATAAGTTTTATGAATAACATACAAAAATATTAAGAACTGAAATAGAGGATTTTATTTTTACTGCTGTGAAATGCTTGTCCGGCTTACATTGAAGCTATTGAACAGAAGATACTTCAGTTATGTTATATAACTTTACAGTCTTAGGTTTTGTGTCAAGCTTGTTTGTAGATCTCTTACGCCCTTATGAAAAGGGCTTATTTAACTTTATTAAAATAGTCTCTTGGGATAATTTTTCAAATACTGTTATTTGGGTGTATATGGGCAATTAGGTCAGAAAACAGTGTTGGATTAAACATGTCCAAATCCAGAATCATGATGTTTGACTAAAATAGGATACAGCGATTGAGAGAGAATGTTTTGTAGTTGGATTTTTGGCATATTTGCCTACTGCTGATCAATGTATTATTAAAAAACTTTATTTTTTTTTTTTCTGATGCAGGTTCTTCGAGATATACTTAAAGAAGTACAGGGTAACATGGTGCCACGCAGTATGCTTAAGGAGTGGGCTTTACATACATTCCCGAATGCCACGGATTACTGGACTTTTAGAAAGATGTTTACTATTCAGTTAGCCTTAATTGGCTTTGCAGAATTCATCTTTCACTTAAATAGACTCAACCCTGAAATGTTGCAAATCGCCCAGGTATGTTTTAGTTTGTTCTAGTTGGATGCTGTCTTCTGTGAACAAATGGAAATTTGGACTTTTGAAATGAGTCAAAATGTGCAGTAATTTGACATATGTAATTAACAATGCACTGCAGTAGGTTTTTTTTTTCAGTTAATTATATGATTGTACATCATGTAGATAGTAATTTAAACTGCCATCAGTGCATGTCAACTCTAACTTCTCTGATCAAAATATGAGAATTTAGAACTTTGGAAAATTATTTTTAGAAATTGGAATTGTTCATGTAAATAACTGAAAAAAGTTCTCTTTAGCCTTTCTTCAAATATATTACTTTGGATATATCTGACTGTCAGACAGTTTCATTTCAAAAATATTTTCATGTTTCATGTTATAAAAGGGGAATTTTCATTTCCAATTGCTCATTTTTCTTGTCCTTTTTTGAGTATTGACATCCTGTCAAGCTATGACTCCTATTAGCAGCATGCTTTTTTTTTTTTTTTTTTTTTTTTTTTTTTTTTTTTTTTTTTTTTTTTTTAATGAGGCTTGCTGTTTTAGTAAAGGATTGCCTATATTAAAGTCCTGCTGCCATGTTAGTGCAGGGGGGCTATATTGTGTATAGCAGTTAAGATTCTTTAATCTCTGCTCTCCAGCCATGCTTTTGGATGCCTGCGTGGAGCAAGCAATGCAGCGCTTTGCTGGCATGCATACAGAATGAAAATCTATGATTTTTCACGACTCCTTATAGACCTTTGCTACAAAATAATCTATTCCTTAAGSTTGATATTATGATGGCCTACGTTTAGTAAGGTTTGAGAGAAGTATCTGCCTGACCTTCTAAATGCATTTAATTTTTCTTTTTTTCTAAAGACCGTTTCTAAAGGAAAAGAGTAGACAGCTATTGCAGTAAAATAGATTTCAAAACAAATCACTCTTCTTTCTTGAATAGCTTCTATATTTATTCTATGTTGATTTTTGAAGACAATATAAGGAAAATATAAGCAAAAAAAATCACATTAGTTCTTAAAGAATCACTTGTAACTATTTGTGCTTTAGGCATTAACAGTAAACAAAAAATCCATTCTCTTTTGGCTTCATTAATGAAAATCTGTTCCTTCCTTTGTGCCTCCTGCTTTTAAATCCAGGATACTGGCAAGCTAAATGTAGCTTACTTCCGTTTTGACATTAATGATGCTACTGGTGATTTGGATGCCAATCGTCCAGTCCCATTCCGACTCACACCAAACATTTCTGAATTTCTTACTACCATTGGGGTATCTGGTCCACTGACTGCATCAATGATTGCAGTAGCTCGCTGCTTTGCACAGCCAAACTTTAAGGTCTGTATAATTTTTGAAAGGTTGTTGGCATGCACGTTGTGTTCAGCAGTTCATAAAACTAAACAGCATTTTATTGGTTAACCTAGAAGCAGAACAATCCATATTTAAGTTTTTAAATCTTACCCTAGGGTCATTAAAAAGGCCAGCAGTAATCTTTGTAATTTGCCTCTTTATGGGAAAGAATAGGAGGAAAATAGGTATAATTCTATTCTTAATTTCTTTTTTAGTCCAAGAATGTTAATTCAAGCTGATTGTTTCAATACTTTAACCTTATAAATCATTACAAATTCTGGCAGCAGTAAATGGTAAAATGACAAATGCAACATCATTTAGAGTCTTTATAAGACACTGTGAGTAGAAATGTGTCTTGGCCCTTTGTTAAGAGCAGAATGCTAAAGATATATTGTTACTTTGATGGATTCCAGCTCTTAGCAGGGTGTAGTTTTCTAAAGAAATTGTCTAACTTCTTTTTAAATTCTAACGCTTTCCAGAAATGAGGCATCTTGCACTTAGGCAGCAATTTGCACCAGAAAGACATTGCGCAGAACATATTGCAGCTATAGTGTGAGCAAGTTACTTCGTTAAAACTAGAGAAATATCCCAAAGTGATCTTTTTCTCTATCGGTAATACAGAAAGATGTGTTTGATATTTTTCATAATTCAGCAGCTTATCTTTCTAAGCCATGTCTATACATGCAAGCAAGTTTTCAGATATAGTATGTAATTTCAAGATCTGAATTATGTATACCCGATCAGATTTGCCACATTGATTTGTTGCAGATCAGAGCAGGTGTCCTATTTATTCTGTTTGGAATTATGAGTGCCCAGCACTCTGTTCAGACATGCAGATATTATTGCTTTGGACTATTTTGGCTTATAGACTTGCACTGAACTTTTTCCTCCTATTTTTTTTTTTATTGAGATGTCTATAAAATATATTTGATTGCATATGCATATATTGGCCTAATCTTTATGTATGTTATGAGATATTTTGTTATGGACAAACCGTGAATTTAACTCAGACTACACACATAAAAGCTTATTCTAAAAGTTCAAGACTTTTGGAGTTGATAGATTAATGKCAGTAGCTCAATTTAGTGATGAGAAAAAATAGGAAACTATTTCTTGTGGACATAGGTTTTGTGAAAAGGTAGCCTTGGGATTTCTTTTGCCTGAAATCTTTAAAAATATCTTTTTGAACATCCATTATCTAAAATGTCCTAGAATTAACTTTGCCATCTCTTGTTCCTCTTCCCCCCAAAACTGACTTTTGTTAGAATCCGCTGTTTACATTWAGTTAAAATGTGCTGTAGTCATTTAGGTGGGAAGGGGTATGGAGCATGATTTTTCATTTCTATAGGGGATATTTTGTTGTGTTTTCATAATGGGAACTTACGAATAGGCAAACCTTGAAAGGAAATAACACACACAGTTGGAAGCTACAGTCATCTTGAAAAGGCTGAGATTGCAAAGCAGGACCAGAAGTGTCAGAATGCTGCTGATTACAATTTAGTTAAATACATAATTCCTGATGGTTCTTTGCATTGAACGTAATTGTCTGATTCTTTTCATATAGGTTGATGGCATCTTAAAAACTGTGCTACGGGATGAAATAATTGCTTGGCACAAAAAAACACAAGAGGATACTTCCTCTCCACTCTCAGCAGCTGGGCAACCCGAAAATATGGATAGCCAGCAGCTGGTTTCCCTAGTTCAGAAAGCTGTTACTGCTATCATGACTCGACTTCATAATCTTGCTCAGTTTGAAGGAGGAGAAAGCAAAGTCAATACTCTCGTGGCAGCTGCAAATAGCTTGGATAATCTCTGTCGTATGGATCCTGCCTGGCACCCCTGGCTGTAACTTGAAATCTTCAATGGCTTTTCCTTGCTGCTGTTTGTGCTGTGAGCCATATATTGTGTTAAAGGAAAATGTGAAGAAATCTTTTCAAACCATGGCTTACCTGTCACACTGCATTTTGTCAGTCTTCATTTTAATCGTGTTTACAGGAATATAACAGTTTTACTGTTTTTAATTAATCTCATGAGGAGTTATCTCATATTTCAGAAAAGGTTGTTTAATATGCAACAACAGCTTAAAATGAAGGGAGGAGACTTAAATAATGTACAGAAAAATCTTATTTTATGATGGGAGCTATAAAACTAACACTGTTAGGATTAGGATTTGCCATTCCTAATAACCTACAGTATATAAAGCTTTTATACGATGATGATATTAAAAAAAAAAAAAAAAAGTATTCCCAGTTACTGAATTTTACTGAGTKAAATTTTACTTAATCACTGTCCCTTTATTATATCAAATTGAGGGCACAATAAAAACTCTTCCTTTATGTTTGCTTGCAGAAGTTTACAGGAGCAAAGTTGGTTTGTACAGAGAATTTTGTACCAAATGTATAGAGGTAACTTTTTGTTAGGCACTGAGAAAACGATGATCAAATTGTGCYAGCTTTTCTTGGAGCACAAACTATGTACAGTGAAAGTGTAAGCCATTTAGGGTATTCGGTTTAGTTGTGCACAATGTTGGGGGGAGTTTATAAAAACGAGGGAAAAGTCATCCATTGATACATGTATTTGATAATAACAGATATAAAAGCAGAAACTTATGAAGTTATCTCTGATTTTTTTTATGTTTAGACTTCTGTTATYAAAATAGCTTCTTTAGAAAGAATCTGTATCTTTGTAATTTAAGGAAAGATCAGTTTATTGTTTCACTTGAGTCTTTTTGTTGTGTTAGCATTTTTATAAAACTTCAGTGTTGAGAATGTTAAATTTGTACAGAGTGATTTTTTCAAAATAAATATTTTATAAAACTCTGCRGTATTCATTTTATTTAGAAAAATGTCATATAATACTATAGCAGTAAAATAAAAAAAAAAAAAAACCAAGCAGGTGTCCTCTTCAATAAAGGAAAACAGCCTGAATACTAAAAGGTAATGACTGTATTAAGATACATGCATATTTTCTATGATGTACTCATTTTTGCTTCTACGATGACTTACAAATAGGAACTGCGGTGAAAGAATTCTTGTCATACACAATGTACCTCTTTCTTGCTAGCCAGTCAATTAACCTTTCAACCTTCTGTCTCCTAAAAATCTGTCTTTAATCAGAATACTCCATTTCATATCTGCTAGAAACAATTTTCAAGTAGTTCTTCAGTGGTCAAGACTGTAGCTGGAGGGAATTTCTGCCACTCTTCCCATAGAAAGAAAGGAGAGCCTGGTCTGGGGAGCTTTGCTGTCTCTCCCTCTGCGTTTCTCTGTGTTTCTCTCTCTCTGTCCCCCCGCCTTCCTCTTCTTCTAAGATCTGCATGATGTGCAGATCAAGGCTTGCAAAACACGTGAACATAGTTGAGTTGTGACTAAAAGCAAAACGGCAGGCACTTTCCGTGAGTATCCTGCKAACAGAGTCCCAGGAAGAACCCACCAAGTGATAGAGACTTTAGTGTCAGCATGGTGCAGATCATGCTTTTCTCTCTGTCAATCTTATAAAACTATACTGCTCACTCTCTATAGAATTTATATATGTATGTTATAGGTGGCATACAGCAGTTTGCTGTACTGGGCATGAAACCTTTGATACTTAGTAAACAATACTCTATGTTAATTATGCCTAAATATTGCAGTATGTGTCAACTACTCGTACAGGATCATTTATAGTTTTTTGCCAGGTTAATTTATGAATTTACTGTTTTTATTATTTATGAGTTTACTATTTTTGAATAGTAACAAATATACAAAGTATTGGAAATGATGCTACATTGCCTCAGGATATAACTATAATATACCAGGAAAAATAAAAATATCTTTTTGAAAATGGAAATTCAATTATTACTCACTTGTAAATGAAAAGGAAGGCTTAGCTCTCAAAAATGACAGAGTCTAATAATGCATTTATGGAAAGGAATGTCGTATTTTTATAGGGAAAAAGCCTGAAAAATACATGAATATTCCGTTTTCTCAAAAAAATACAACACAATTCTAAGCAATAGCAGCAAATTTAGCTTATTCTATGGAGAACTGTAATAATTTATTCATTGAAATTTTGGAATCCAAAGATAAGTGGAAATAGCTGTTTGCTTGTTTAAACAGCAACACTCATTATGTGCTACTTTCTCAGAAATAATTTCATTTGGAGGATATTTCTCATTCAAGTTTGTTTTCAATTCTTTCCTAGGTGAGAGAGATGGACCAGAGCTTTTTCCAGCAGAGTCACAACTGGCTGCTAGCAGAACTGAGCACCTTGGCAAGGGCAAGAGGCTTCTTCCCAAGTGAGTTGTGACTTTTGCAGCTCTTTACTTGCTTGTTGCTAGATACAGAAGAGGCAGCAGCCCATAAGGTCCAACAGGATCAGGTGATAACCATGCAGATCTTGAGGTTTAAAAACAGAGTGGTAACCAACTTGCCCTGAACCATTGGCAAGTGTTGACAGGCTGGTCAGTTTGTGGACTTGAAAGAGGGAAATGTTTATAGGAAGAGCATCGAGTCTTTCTGTTTAACACAGTTTTCATGGATGAAAAGATTTACTGTGGCCCCAGCTGGGGAGATGGAGCAGGCTTTGGCTGAGAGAGTCTATTCTATCAGATGCCTTTTATCCTAGATTATAACTCTGTTGGCTTGTTTGATGAAGAAAGCTGTGGCCCAGTTCTTCCCCAACTTGGTCTATGTGCTCCTGATGTATCTGAGACAGCAGCAATAGATTCAGTCCTGCTCTATGTCATTTTTACAAGTGCAAGCTTAACTACTACAGTGATAAGGACTGTATTAGAATTTGGAAAACATATGCAGTCCTTTTTGCCAAAGACTTGCTTCCTCATCAAAATCATGTTGGTGAGAAGAATCTGACCTTTCTTCTTATGAAACACAAGGCTTCTTGCATGTGTCACAACATAATCTAATATGCAGTCRTTCACAACTAAGCTTAGTGCTTTTATGTTTTGAAGGGAATTGTTGGCTTCTTATTCAAGATTGTAGTGATTGTAGCTGTGAAATACGGCATATGCTACATCAGAGGAGTTGAAGTATTTTTCTTAATCGTTTGCATGTCTTAGATATGTCTAAAAAAGAAGACAGTGTACCCTGAAAGGAAGTCATCAGATAATTCAACCACTTTTCATGATGGAAAAGCGAGAATAGAAGTTCCCTTGTGTGACCATTTACTACCATTATATTTTTAAAAGAAAACATGATTGCAAGGGAATAGGACTAGGTAAAGAGAAAAATCATGAATGCTTTTAGTTTTGTGCGTGTGTGTGTGTGTGTGTGTGTGTAAATTATATATAAATATCAGAATCTAGAGGAAATCTGACATATCTTCTATGATCAGCAATTGTCTATTAGTAAAGACTCTGACATTGCAGAGTAAATGGAGTTTCTGCTTATGTTTAAGAACAAGTTACATATGCATTTACTTTTTCATCATCATAGATAGGGATTCCTTTTGGCCCTTTATCTCAGATATATGCACAACATAGATCTTGCTGAGTAGATACTTATAAATGAAATACATTGTCAATTCACTCTAAATATTCCCTTCAAGGTTTCTTTTCTCAGGTAAGACATAATAAAAAACATTAGAATAGAATTGCTATGCTTAAAAATCAAAAATTTGAGAATTAAGAGAAATGAAAAATAAAATAGTCTCTAAAACTGTGTGCATGGGCATGGAGTAATCTTTTAAATTCATCCTGTATTCTTTCCCACCCCCCCCCCACAGATCTGTGGACATGGTATGCTTTGCTCTTCATGACAGTTAACTGATGACAAGTTCTTCACTATCAAATTGTGCCAAAATGAAGTAACCTTTAAATTCATCCTGTATTCTTTTTTCTCCCCATAGATTTTTGGGCAGGATATGCTTTGCTCTTCATATCAGTAATTGATGACAAGTTCTTCACACCATATTTCAAGTGTGTTTGACATATATAAGGAGATATATATGTTTTCCAAACCAAAGGTCTTCATTTTTTTTTTAAGATAGTAGAAACAGCCCATTTTAGACAGTTTGTTTGTCTGTGTATTCTATTTAACTGCCCCCTAACAGAAACAGAACAAAAATAACAATACCAGAAAAATCTCAGCTTCATGCAGCTACTTAGTGGAAAAAAAGCTAGGTCAAATAGTTTGGAGTTTAGCAAATTCCAAGCAATTTTAATTAGATTCTGACAAGGGAAGGGATCAGGCAGTTTTATTACCAGAGCCATCTGTAATATATGTGAGAAATCTTGCTTCAGCCACTGAGGAAACGTATGCCACTAGGAATGCAAATGAAACATAGTCATTTTTATATTAAACAATATTTGTAATGGATGGAAGTGAATATAAGCTTCATTTCCCTGCAAATGGGCTGTCCAGGTGGTGTCAGATACATGAATTGCCAAGGATATTATGGATTCTACTTTGCCAGCCCCAGGAGTGTTCTGAAGCTAAAGCTGTTGGTGGGTATGTGAACCTCTACTTAACACTTGGAACAAATAACGCCTCATGTATATGCTTTAAAAAAGAACAGGACTTTTGTGGTAGGCACAAATAATTGGTTTGTTTTGCTGCCGTTGCTCTCTAGAATGCTAGGTGTAAATTCAAGTCTGCTGAAGATAGAGCTGGTTATCTGCTCATTTTTATAGAGTTCCAGGTGTGAGATCCTTGTCCCTGTACTCACAGGATTACAGACCTCCTGATGTACAGCTCCAGGGGAGCTATCAGCCCCCAGCCGTGGCACATGCCAAGCACTTGGATAGGGCAGAATTACCTGTGTGCTGAAGTGGGATTCACAGAAGTTAATATTTCCACCACTCGAGTGAGTGGAAACTTCCACTGGAGTGATGGAAATATTAGGAACTAAACAGAACTGTTGTCATGAAATACCACAAACAAAAATGTGACCKGAGGAATTTACATAGTCAACAACCCACTGTAACGTTTGATGAATTTTATTGTATTTTTTTTCAGCTTCCTGATTTTTTTTAAAATCTGTGCTTGCCTCTCTCTTTAATAACAATACAATTTAGCTATTGTCATCCCTCAAGTAGATTATCAGTATCAATTTGCTTACATAAGCCATAGTCCAGAACAAAATTATTGAACACTGGTTGAATGCTTGAGTTCACCCTTGCAAAACCAGCATGTTCCTTCACTCTCCTGTAACTGAGGTGTCAGGGAATGCTCTGTTTTGTGGTGGCAGCAGAATGAAGTTGCTTTTAGGGCTCCAATCTGTTTCAAACATGATGCATGAAATGTTTTTTTGTGGTGGAGAACCCTAGTCACACAGAAGAATTCACACTTGCAGAAGCTTTAATCAGCTGCGTGTGGGCGTACTGTGCATTCAAAAAGTTCACAAGAGCACGTGTGAAATGTTCAAGAGGGATGTGTAAAACAAGCCGTGTGTTACATGTGCTTTGTTCCCTCAATATGCTGGCGCTGGGCGGGGACACACATGCAGTGACTTCCGCAAGGAGTGCTAATGCAGTGGTAGGGATCCTGGTGCAATTCCTTTCAAAGGAGGTGTCAGGGTGCTGAAATCTTGAAATCTGTGGACCTGCTGGAGTAGAAATTTGCATCTTGACCATGGCCTTTTCATTTGCTGTAAATCAATATTGCCTTTTCCTGAGAATTTCAACGCAAATTCAGAGGAAATGCTACTGTTGGTTGGACCACTCTGTGTTCTCTGACCTCCTGGTTCTTATAATCCAGTGTTTAATCGTTATTTTGCTTACTTTATGCCACGCTCAGGTAAATGCGTTGAAGGAGCAGGCTGCAGCTGGGAGGCGGCCACCAACCATCCCGAACCGGCTGCAACTGGTTCCAGCTGGTCTGTAACGGACAAAACAGCCGGGTTGGCTGTTGCCATAGTTACAAACAAGGTACGGCTGGTAGGGTAGGAGGTAGGGGTGGATGGGCAGCCAGTGTGGGGAGCAAGGAGGGTGGTTAGAAGCAAAGAGCCATGGAGGAAAAAGGTAAGAGTCAGGAGCAGCTGTGAGGAAATGCTATCCTGTTGGTCCTGGCATTTTTTTTTTTGCCTCTGTCTCTTAAGGTACAGATATTTAAAAGTTCRTGTTATTTGGGGATAAATTAAGTGAAATTTCCTGAGTYGAGACTATTTTGCCAGCAACAGCAAAAAGAGCAAATGCGTTTAGCCATGGCGCTGTGACAACAGAATGCCGTAGAACCACAGCATTGAAGACGCTGTCGTGGAGGCTCAGGAAAGACAAATCTTACTTTTCCATTAGGTATGTTCCGTTTTATTTTTATTTTTCTTCGTCTCTGACTTTTTAAAAAGTTGTCCKAACCATTGCTGAAGGATTGCCTCATGCTTCCCATAAGAGAGGAGGTGCTAAYGCTGCTGCCACAGCGAAGCTTCAGTGGGTTCGTGATGTGCCGCTATGTCTGCCTCTCCCTGCGAGAGGCACTAGCCAGGAYAGAACTTTCTTGCCTGTGCTGTATTCCAGAAGCGTAGCTCTGGATTTACGAGGTCCTTTGGGCAGAAGCTGTTTATTTCTTGTCATGTTCAACAATGGTAACATCTTTAGCACTTTGTGCAAATACATAACGTGCTGTTTAATCGGTGGTGCTTGGGTTTCTCGCAGGAATGCTTTTAACTGTCCAGGGAAGTCAACTGCTGTATTGAAGTGCTAGTAAAAGCCCTTTTCCAATCCACCTGGCTTCTTCTGTTCATGAATATGGTACAGATATATGTTGTTTTTTGATATGGCTTATAAAATTTGACTTTCAAAATTTGGTATACCCTAGGCTTTAATGACCAGATCTCCCTTGCTGTCTGCTGCCTTGCTATATTTTTTTTTTAAGGAAAAGATATTTAACCACTTTCTACGATGCTGTCAGAGTTGCTCCTTAATCAATCAACTACTGCTTGTCCTCAGTCTAGCCTCTGTGAGCCATTACTTTGCCAGCTATATTAAGGAAGCTTTTTCAGTCTGTTATCTCAGGAAGGACAGAGACCTTTTCGTGCTCTTTGTTTCTCTTGATACTAACACATTAATTATTGTCTTCCTCTACTTCTTGCAGCTGTTTGTAAGAAATTGGCATTAAAGAATCTATTCTGCTTGTTCAGCAAGAATTCTCATCAGTAGCAATTCATAAACCACTTTAGAATGGGTCAGCATCGCTTAACCATCACTGGAAGCAGTGCAAATGGCATGGAACTTTTAATTGAGGTCTGGTGGTGTCATTGAAGTCTTCTTTCATTGTGTAATAGCTGTCCCCATTCCTCTTAGAAAAAGGCATTGCAGAAAGAAAGATTAAGATGCTGTATATTAAGTACATGCATTAACTTAAAGACTATATTTTTGTAACTTTTCCTGCAGTGAAAGCTATCTTTTCTTTTTTTAGCTTGTAATGTGAGGGAACCACTCTTCATCTTCGTGAGGTTCTGCAGAGAGCAGTTAGAGCTTCTGTGTTCCTTGTGCAGCTCCTCAGTGATGCACTCTCCAGACACAAAGTAAGTGAAGAAAAATAGAAAAATGATCACATGTTTTACATCCCCTGTGTTCTTTAATTATGTTTGCATTCTAGTCCGTAGGTAAAAGGCTTTGCTTTTGGTTAAAATATTTTCTGATTCAGCTACTACAGTCTGGATGGCCAAATCTTAATTTTGCTCTATTTAAATGAGTTTTGAGACTGCTTTGTGGGGCAGTATTTGGTATCCTGTGATCTCTCTTAACCCCTTGCTGTTTCCCTCTCTTTTCCTACACATACTCAGCCAAAGTCAGCAGAGCCTCAACGTATGTGTGTGCATAGATACATAGGGAAGATATTGCTAAAAAGAAAGATGAAGTTGCCTTGCAGGCTCTATCTGCTTTCCAGATGTGTAGCTAGGTGCCATATTGTGGGAGATAGAATCCTCTTCCCTTTTGGATATTTCTGAAGAGGCTAATGTTTATTTTTTGGTATTCCATCTAAACTCTTGCTTAGGGTTTAGATGTGCTAGGGGCTGCGTGGAGTTCTCGCTGCTAGAAAGCAATATACAGTTACTGCATGCTACCAGTGGTGGTTTGTAGCTGACAGTGTGCTCTGCRGATGAATATGGCCAGAGGAAAGAGAAACATGAGGGTGATACCTTGGTAAAGGATTTATTTATGTTCTTCTCTATGCAAATACCTTAGTCTCTATAACTTCCTTCACCTGAATTCAAGTGTTTCCAAAGTTGAACTTCCCCCTTTAAGAAAACTGTAGATGCCTCCTGCAGATGCACTTTGGATTCAAGCTGGCTAACTCTGAGTACCCTTGGCACAGAGWTTTATCCAAGCACAGATCTCACTGTCCTCCTCCAGAATTAACCAGCAGTTACCTGAACTGTGGTGCTTCTGGAGGAGCTAATTTGAYAGCAGGTATCTTCAACAAACCCTGCAAGGAAGAAATAGTTTTAGCTGATCTTTAAAACATGTGTACTGCTCATGAGAGGTACTTAATTGACTGCAGTGGGGCAATAATTTAATTCTTAATCTGTGAATGAAAGGCAGCATAGCACAAGAATTACTATTMAAACTTGTCTTCCACAGCTCTGATTGTTCAGTTCTTTCAGCTAAACATCTTAATAAGCCTGTCAAAATATGAACTGTGATCTTTTGTGCTCTGAAGGCTCATTAAACAGAGCCACTGGGGGCCTGTCCAGTCCTAGGGATCCCCTTTCTTACCATCAGCTGCCTAGCTTTGTCCTGGTGATTCTGGATTAAGAAATGATTCCTCAACTGTTCTCTTGAGCTTTTCACTCTTTTGTAAGAAGCTAACCTTTAATTTGGGTAAAATGATGCCTCATTTACCTCTGCTTTGACTATTTCACCAAGCAGGTAGGTTGTGGATGAGGTAATTGTTGAAAACTATGCAGAAATGCTTTTATGGCAGATAGGTTACTGTAGAGGCTGTGGGCTAGTTCAGTCTGGATAGGAATTCTGTGTTTAGCTCTCAGAGCAAGCTATTCTTCATCCAGGGAAGACCAATAGTAGCTTCTGTTTAGCCTTCAGTCAGACCTATTTCTTAGGAGCTAAATGTGCTATCTGATTCATCATAGTTCTTTTCTGTGACCTAAATGAGGTCTTTAATACAGTGATTTGCTGAATTGCTGTTTACATGCAGCTCAGCTCAGTATGTCACGCTGCTGAGAAATCTAGCCAGAAAATGATCTTGGCTTTGGTAACTCTTCTTTTACTCCCACTGATGTATTTCTTAGTGGAGGCACGTTCGTAGGCTTGATGAACTAGTTGTCCTTTTGTTGAGGTTTAAGGAGATCCATTTAATGTCAGAAAAAAAAAACAAAGCCAGTTCTTGAGGGAAGGCTTTATTCAAGCAATCCATTTGTAAGTTCTCAGGGTGTTACTGAATAAGGCTGGATGCTTGGTTCAGATATTTGTAGCTCTTTGTATCTGTCACTGCATGATGAAGCAGTGGTGGTGAAGGTGCTTCAGAACAGTTTTCAAACCCACCCCATATAAAATAAGAGAGCCATAGATTCCAGCCCTTTAGTTAAAAGCAATACATATGACTCAATGACATAACCCTTCATTCTGAATCCCAATTAGACCCAGAATTGCTATGTTTCCTCTGCAGTGAGAAATACTGCCTTCAATTTGCGGGTGTTTCTCTCACTTTTAAATGTCACTTAAGCAAGGGAGGTCATGAATTTGTTGAAGAACAAAGTAGCTTTGTCAGATCTTGGCTTTCAAATCTCCTTTTTATTGATACAGAATTAAGTGTAGATTAAATTAAGACTTGCATAAGGTATTATCCATCAATTACAGGTCACCCTCAGAGCAGCTGAATGCAGCTGAATGAATGAGTGTGTAGTTTACAGTACTTGCATCTGAGGAGAAATTCTGGCGTCCGAGAGCTAGGATATAGACTGTAAAATTTCAGGATTTGGCTTCTATTTCTGACTGTCATTGAGGTGCTTTATGTTGGTGAAGTTACTTCCTGCACACTTCCTCCACTGTTCTTGTTTTCAGTGCCCCTTTGCCATGAAGGAAAAGGCTTGAACGATGGTTGGTACAATAGGAAACTCAAGTCAAGAGCTGATCATTAGGCATCCTTGCTATGTGAATATGTTTTTTATGCTTTTCAATTATAGTTAGTTTCATCAGCCAGGAACTAGGCACAGATATAAAAGAAAAACATTGCACTTCATATCTTTAATAGAATTGTTTGTGTTTAATTTATACACATTATTTCAGTGCTTATGAAGTAGCACGGTTTTCCTTGGATGGAAAATTACACAAATTTAAGAAAAGTTAAATTGTCTTTGTCACAAAAATTTTCCCTATATATTTGTAGATTTGGAATATTGCATATTTAGAGTGCTGTGATTCACCTTTATATGTGCTTTAAATATTATTCAAAAGTAGCAGGGATAAATGCTGACAGTTAAAGGAGTAGATGACAGAACATGAATCAGTGATAAAAATGTGTAAATGGACTTGACATCAGTGGTGTAGCTGAAATATTATTTCATGATTGCTCCTGGGGATTTGCAATATCTGTCCCCGCCATCTTTAATAGGTAGCTGTTCATGAATCAAATACAATTTCAGTCAAGAAGCAGCATGCCAGTGGGAGGAAGTGTATGAACATAAATTACATAATTATTATTCCACCTTTGTGAATTTAATCACAAAAAAGCAGAAGCCTGAAGATACAAAATAAAGCCATGAAGGCGTAATCTTAAACAACAACAGCAACACACCAATGCATTCCCTATAATATATTATCTATGAAAAAAGATGAAAAGAAATAGGGGCTTTTATCAATTCTCTTTCTCCATTCATGATCATTAGGCAATAATAGTATAAGCATATATGGCAAACTAATTTATTAAGTCAATATTTTCTGAAGCAAGAGCTGCAGAGAACTGGAAACTAATGTGGGAAAAGGAGATATGTGGGTATGTCAAGAAGATGTCAAGCTTTACTTATTTAAGACTTCTGTATTGTGAACTATGGCACTGTTTATGGAAGAAGCATATAGCAAGCTCTTGTCATCTGTGTACAGGTTGTCCAGCTTGTAGACGGGGTTTGTTGTGGACACAGATACTCAGATGGGTATTTAGGGATAACAAACATAGTAATAATGGGGACTGATACCCTTAGATCTACTTAGCATTTTCATCAAGTAAGGTTTATCCCAAGGCCTGCTGTTTGAAGACAGAACGCAGGAAAGATGTAAACTGATAAAATATATACAGGAATACCAGAATCATTTGTAAGTTCCTGAAGGGCAATTCTCTTAAAGAATTCATTCAAAAGCACATTTCGCTTAAAAGCGAATCCTTTTCAACAAAGGAGCAATATTTGTATGTGGCTGGATGTAGTGTGACTGATTATCATTGTATAAAAATAATAGGTCATTGCACTGGGATCCATTGCATAGGAACACCTGGCTGTTTGGCTTAAAGTATCATTATCTCTGAGAAATTGTCATAGTGGTCTCGCTGATACCAATATTAGTCCCTCTGTACCTTGTCTATGGGCTCCCAGTGTAGACTAAATTTCATCAAGTTCCATTCAGAATTCAATTCCTGAACAACTTGAAGAGTTTATTTTGTAGTCRGTGAAGAATCAGAACCTGCTTATGGAGGGATCTCTATTCCTCTCTGTCTTTTTAGGCATAATTCTAAAACTTATTCTGCTTTGAGGTCAAATAAGAAAAACAGAATAGATGTTTGACTGTGGGTGCTCAGAGATGTAGTGTGTCAGCAGGYATAGCAGAGAAGTGAGACTTTTGCGGGAGGTTAGTAGCAATATATATCTTAGCCTATAACTGCTGGCCTATGTAAAGAAATATTTTGGGTTTATCTGCAGGGTTTTTTGCTTTTTGAGCAGCGCTTTTTTGCTGACTTACTTCTCCCTGAGCTTCTTTATAGCTGTCATTCATACCTATATGGACTGTCCTAGGTGGCCATAAAATAAAGCGTGTCCGTTTTACCCAGAACGCAGTTTGAGATTGCTGAACCACCCAGACCCAGAAGCAATGTCATATGTTCAGTTAGGTGACTTGTCCTACCTAGTTAAGCCTACTGAAAGGCAGGACTRTCAGCTAAGGTCCAGGSCAGTTTGGCTGTAATGCTGCCAGCRCGAAGCTAAGTCACTGCTTGGAGGTGGGTGGTGCATTTACATGCCACCCCTAGCAAAGGGACCGCTTCCCAGTGCTGTGTGAATGCAGCCTAGGGGGAAGTGTCATTCTAGGCATTACAGATGTCACTGGATGCCTCGGAAGTGCAGAGAAAGAGCATGCAAGAAGTTGATTTATCCACAGGCTGCTGTTCAGAATGATAACTACTTTATATTTTTTCTGAACAGCAGCCTGTGGATAAATCAACTTCTTGCATGCTCTTTCTCTGCACTTTTTCCTGTATCTGGAAACACACACAGCCCTTGCCTTTGCCTTTTATATGTTGACCTTTAAGTGTCCTGCAACTTACACATTCAATAGCAAAAGTCTTTCCATTATTCTCTTGGCAAGAAACAAGGAATTCTTGAGCATGAGATACACGACGTTAATAAATCAGGCTGAGGAATTAACTTTGGAGGGGAAAAACAAAAACAAAAAAAATCCCAGAACCCTGAGGATCTTAATTTGGTTTCTTCTGTATACATCACAAAACAAACAAACAAGCCATAATGGGAAAATGAGCTTATCTATGTACTGTGTCAATGATATGCAGATTAAGGGCAGCTGAGTTCTAGCAGAAGCACAGTGTGTTGGATAAAGCACTCTTATACAATTTAATCCTTTAATCCGTGTAGTAAATAAAACAAATGTTTTTGATGGGAAACACGGTTACTTTGAATGTAGTAACAGAGGGGCATACTTTTTTTCTGCTGCTTTATGCAGGATATGCAGGAAAAAGACTGATGGAATTTGACAGAATAAATTTTATAAATATACTCTCTTTCTGTTCTTTAGATAGAATCTGTGGGTAAGGGCAATGTTTTTAGCAGAATATACCATGGCTGAAGTTCTTACCTCTGAAATATGAAAAGCACCCTACCAGAGGAGCTTAGTTATTGACAGGGGATAATGTGTTTTCTGAAGTTCTGCTCATTTGAAATGGTCCCTGGATGTCCACACTTGTTAACTTTTAAGGTGAGGATCCTAACATTTCAGCACCTGTCTGCAGATAATGAGATTCTAGATGTGACTTCATTACAGCTCTGTGCACTCTAAGAAGTCAGTCGTCAACACTCGGATGTTAAGAAATTTTTAAGCAACAACAAAATGTTTTTTTTTAAATGAAATATACTGTATTTTCCCAGTCAAAAATACATTTTCATTTTTCAAGTTAAAAATGCTAATAATCTAAATGAAATTTTTAGTTCAAGCAGAAACCAATTTGATTGCAATATTTTGTAGAGTGTAGTTAGGGTGTTTTTGACTCTAGAAACATTCCTTCTATATAGTCTTACTTTTTAAAGCATCAAGCAAATAGAAAATTTTCCCACTTTCCCTGATTCTAATGATAGCTTACATTTGTAGCTGTGATGATTTAAGCAACCTCAAGCAGTCATAATGATGTGTCACGGGGCTACATGATGCTTTGGGGCTGCATTGCCTCAGGGCTTTCCAGTGAAATGTGGGATATTTTCTTAAATCTACTGCAGTGACAGAGGAACAGAATCACTGTGATGTTAAAATTAAAGATAGTAAAGTTATTTTTAGTTATTCTGAGAGTATGAATTTGCTGTAGATTATTTTCTGACTTAGATGCATTTAGCAGGGACACATTAACAGACTGAAAAGCCACCTGTAAGCTAAGAGATCCTAACATGTACTGAGTGCAGGATATAAACAAACTGTATAATAGACTGAATAAACACTATTGTTAGTAATGTTTGTACAGTATATGGAGTTATTTCTGTGTGGTACATGAATATGAAATGAGAAAGAGAGTAGTCATAATAGTTAATCTGATTCTAAGCTTCTTGGTACTTGTTACTTGTTAATTGTAACACTGTTCAGAGTTTCAGTGACAGAATTGTCCTTYACTAGGTACCATTCAGGATTGAGCCTTTGAAAAATCTAGGGGTGGATCTGGAGGTTTAGAGGTGAAGGAAAATCAGAATGGATATACATAGTAAAATGATGCATTTTCTTCAGACATCTAGAGGGGCCTTTTTAGAACTTTTTGTTTTTTGTTTTGCTAAAATGTAATATTTTCAAGTCTGATTTTTCCATTCAAAAAGCTATAAATCATACCTGTTTACAGATATGTRTGGAATCCTGTGGACTAATGATTTGAAAGTGCTATCACATGAAAACAATGGTGTCGTGCAACAGTTGACTCCCTTAGGAAATTACATAGCTATCTCAGCACTCAGGAGTTTYAAAACTGTCAGTGTCTAGTAAAGATGAGTAATGGCAATCCTAGGTGTTCTCAGCCTTGAGTTTTAAAATTGTTTTCAACTCTTAATGCAAATGTCCCTTCCAAGGTGAGAAATGTCACGCTAGAAAGGCTGAAAAGTTTCCAGGCAATTACACTAGTGAATAAATTTGTATGGATTCTTGATAACTTCTAAAAAAGCTCTTTTTAAGTTAATAATAATAAGGAAGACAAGAGCCTTTCGTAATTCATATAGAAGTTGAATGTACTGGAGAAAATAAGATATTGAAGTTATTGAATAAATCTGTAAAACTATTTACTGAGTGTTGAAATCTATAATTGATTTATTGATCACTGCTCAGCTAAACTTTCCGTTATAGAACCAGTTACACAAAGCCTGCAAGACATTATGGAATAACTTAATATAATCTCAGTCAGTGACACACAAAGTCCCAGATCTGATTTTAAAGCACAAACCAATGTAATAGGCAGTAGACTAGCCATGGGTTGTCTCTTGTTAATTTGGAGATACATATAAGCAGCACACTTAGCCTCACTTTGGTAAGTCTTTGCTATAGACACCATAAAATTTTATTAAGATACTTTTGTATGCTTCAGGAAGAAGTGTCAGGCATTTGGCTACCTCTTCAGCTGATGCAAAACATTAGACTTAGCTTTAACATTCCAGTTTTAGGAGGCTGAAAACTAGGAAGAGGTTTGCTGTGTTGATGGCTACTATTGAACTAAGGAACGTTAGTATCTTAGAGGAGAGGGAGCGATTCCTTGCAAGTGCAGGAAGCTTTTCATACTTTTCTGTAGACATATGATGGATGTTTGTTGGACATTCAGTTTGCAGCATGTCCGAGTTAAGCACAGCTAGAACTTAATGCTCATGTTGCTCCCGCAATGTRCCTCCTAAATTAACACTTCCAAACAGGAAGAATCTGGGGCAGGGATGCCGTGCAATATGTCCTTGGTTAAATGGTTGTTTGCAATGAGAGATGTGGTTGAAACTGCTCATAGTCTGAGGAGCACCACAGCATTGAGCTGCAAACATGTCACCCATTGAAAATCTGGCTGTACTGTTCAATCATGCCATGGTGCTGGGCACTTGTCTGTCTCTCTGGTTATTCTGCTCTGCCTTTCATGGTGTTTTGCTGCCTCTTGTGGGAAGGTGCAGGATAGATTCCCTCCTAGGGCTGCTCAGCCTCTCTCCAGCTCTCACACCTGATGCACTGCAGACAGTTCAGCAGCTCAGAATATGCCAATTGTCAGGAATGTGTCAGGGGAGTGTGAAATGAAGGCAGCTAAAACTTCCACTGACATCATGTCTCCTTGACCATGAATTAGAGTGTGCCCAGGAAGATGTGCTAATTGAAGGTATTGGCTTACCAGCAGGAGCAATAATGGATGGGCTAAATGCAGTGTGCCCAGTCCGCTTCCAATTCTGCACATGGCATTTGTGGCCCAGCACTCTGCTTGGCTGCACAGTAGAGCCACTGTGGGGACTTTTGAGGCATGGCAATCTTCAAGTGTTTGCAGGGCCTGCAAAGACAAAGCTATGAAAGTAGAGTGAGGCAAGTGTCGTGTTAACGAGAGCAGCATTTACTAAGGAAAGGCTGAAGCTTTTCTCTGAAGTTTTGGGATTTCTGACCACAAGTTGAGTATCACCAGTTGGTTTACACTATTAATTTCACTCCAGTTTGGAAAATTGGTTGCATATATCTGGGCCGCTGGGGGAGCACGTTTCCCCTTATTTGTTTTTGATAACTGACCACCTTTCACTCAGTCACAAATATGCTTGATATGGAAAAGGTCTGGATAAGCTTGGCATGGCAGGGCAGTTTGAGGCAATGGACCAAACTTGGTCACTTGCTGAATTATTTGTAGTACAGTTAAAAAGACTGAATACATTGATGTCTGGGAAGCTTTAGGGTTTTTCTGGTCTGGTCCTGAGCACCATAGTTAAAGTCTTAAGTATAAAGTACATTTATAGGTCTGCAAGCTTTTCCCATTATATTATATAAACAGAGTAAGATTTGTTCTTGTAAGCATTTCTTTTTCTTTTTTTTTTTCAGAAAGCGTAGTCTTTCATTACATATTGATACACACTTGAAGATCAGCATTTACCATACAACATCTTTCCATACCTACAGGATAGCTACCTTACCTCATTTAAGTGAAAGCCCATTATATGCCTCTGCAGTGAGCAGATCAACACTATGCATCTAAGAAGCAGTCCGTTGATATGGACATAATTTGATTTTTATCAGTTTCACTAAAGTGTAACCATTTCATTATAATTGACCTGGATTAGTTGCTGCATGTCTTTCTCATTAAAATACACAGCACCTGTGCTAATGGGTTTTGTTTCTATCAAGATATAATGAGGACTGGCGTATCTGCATATTCTCTGTGTGAAGCAAGAACAGAGACAAATACTCCATTTTATTACCTTGTGACAGAAACATAATGATTGCTGAGAAACTCATTACCATCATATTATGCAATGATTTAACTTGAAATCTTTGCCGTGCTGCAGCCTGGCAGTGGTAGAGCTCTTGGAAATGTGTGTTTTTTACTTTGTGAGCTGAGCTGATTCCCTTCTCCCCATGTGCTGTAAACAGTCTATTTGCTTCACGGAATTTTGACTGATTTTGTGGATATTTCATTACTGTGTTGTGTAATTAAGGAGTATCACTGAAAGATGGATAGAAAAACACGTGTGATGAAACAAACCACAAGTTGTGTAGGAAGCTTGTGTAAAAGATAAAGCTTTTATTATTCTTTTTCTCTTTCAATAATACCTTACATGATTCCCGATAGCACTGTGGCTTATGGCTGTGGCCTGCTGGTGTGCCTTCTCTTGAAGAGTTCATGCTGCTCTGGGTCAACTTTTTTTGCAGTTTTGCAGGTATAGCCTGGTATTTACAGATAAAAGCTTTTCAGCTCTAATTTGTGTCCTTGCTCTCTGTGCAAGTTATCCTTCTTCCAAATGCTACCTCAGAGCTGATTTTTACAGAGCTCAGTTTAGTGCAAAAGACCATGACAGCAAATGTCACCGAGCACAGTTTATCATTTGAACACAAAGCCCGTTGGTAACACAAAATAACACATTTCATCTGGCAAACTCTGGCTGCAGTACCTCTGCCTTCTGGAAAACGGTGTGTACTTCTTATTTCTCCATGTTAGCTCAGATAGAAGATCCTTAAGAAATCTAAATAACCATAGAGTGGTCAGGAACATCGCTTCTAATCCCTCTTAGACAGTTTAAGTCTACTTCAGGGTGAACAGTGCAGGTGAGGAAATGGATGTTTTGGGGAGAGATCTCCTTGCTTTTCCTCCCCCTGAGTAGTAATACTTACATGTGCTCTTGACAAGAAATCATTAGCTTCAATTACATGTTTTATTGTCTTCCCTGGGTGGGACAGGATGTATTTCTAGTGCAGGAATCAGGGATGTTGATCGGAACGCGTCAGACTTGTATGTTATTCTGAAGGGAATGTTTCCATTTTTTAAATTGAAAGTGTGGGATTCACGTGTGAAGCTGTTAAAAAGTACATTCTTTCATCTCTCTCTCTCTCATTCTGTTTGCAAATATATATATAACATACGTACTCCAATGGGTGAGGAGGAGAAGATCTTTTTTTTGTGATTTAGTGAACTTTTAAGTTCAGAAATTCTATTAGCATTTTGAATTTAAAACACTGAACAGCAAAGGCCAACAAGCAGTGACAGATGTACATCTGGGGTGTCATTGCTCTTTTAGGTTGCTGGAAAGCTTCTTGGACATTTTTGATCTCTGTGAATAGCATTTGTTGCTTTAAATAAGTTCAGTCACTAAATAACAATAGAACGTGTTGGAACAGAAGAAAAGCAGATATTGATCTCACTCTAGGCAGTGAAGTTTAATACAGGATACCAGTGGAGGTGTTCCAGGATGTCTTATGAAAGAAGCAGTCTGTCTCCTGTACTAGTACAGGGCAGCTAAATTTTTTTGCCTAAAATGTGACAGTGTGAATGTGGTGCTCCGTATCATGAAGAAAAATGATGGGGAGATTTTGTAAGCCTTTTGTTTGCATTTAACCAGAAATGAGAACATTGTAATGCAGTGACTTTCAAAACTATTTCAATTCTGATTGTATTTACCTGTATTACATTTGGAAAAAGACAAAATGAAATTGATAAAAGGGCTATGTATATCTGAAAATAGATGGAAGGCTTTTTCAGTATTCAGGGTTTGATTATGTAAATAATTTAACTGTGTTATGTCATAGAATTGTAAACACAGTATTTCACCTGGGAGAACTGCTATCAGTTTATAGAGCAGTTTCCCAGTTGGAAAATGTACCATATGGTGCACATGTCAAACCAAGGGAAGGAGGTAAGCCTCTCAATATGTAGAGCTAACAGATTGATTCTTAATTAAGATCAGATGGTGCCTACCATTAATCAGCTACCCAGGAAGCCTATTTATAGTTGCCTTGATCTTGGGTGTAAAGTTGTTAGATGAACAAATTTTTCTGCTTGCCCAAAATCAATGGAGTTTCACTGATGTGAATGAATGTTCAACATGACCATTAGTCTGTGTTGGGGGAATTATTGTGACAGGAGATGAGAACATATCTGGACAAGCCACCTGTGTGCTGCTTATGTGGCTGCAAAGTTGGTAAGTCTCATCTGCTGCAGGGTGTCATCATGATAGCTTGCATGCGTGGTGTCACTTCAGCGAAGTTGTTCTGACATTAAGAAAAGTCTCCAGTGCAGTAGGCAGCTATTCCAGGATGAACAGGGATCCACTCAGAGCAGCAGGTAACTAGCAAGGGGCATGTGTCATAGAGCGTTTCGCTCGAGTTCAGCAAGGCTGTGGTTCCCTAGCTCTCCACTTGCCTGATGTTCCTCTGTAGCTCTTGCTCTCCACCATGCTTACAGATTCTAGAAGACACCAAGGTGTCTTGGTCTGTTGCACAAAGCTCATCTGCTCTTAGAAAGATTGAAGTCTGTTATTTAAAAGAACAAGTGTTATGTACAAACTGAAGAGATCTGAGTCCTTGGTGGCTTCCAGATGCCATCAGTCCAGGGAGTAAGAAAAGACTTGCCAAGACTTGTACCTTATAAGTGGCCCTTCATAATTCAACTTCAGCAGTCGTGTGCCATTTAGCATTGCACCTCTTGATGACTTTGCATCTAATAATTTTAGTGTTACAAATGCCTTCTTTATGCAGTGTTGCCCTGCATTGATTGTGCTCTAAGCCAAGCAGAGAATGAGGACATTTTAGAGAAAAAGCTACAAATACGTAATCAATGGTTTAGATTTCTTTTTACATACATTTCAATTAGTGCCAACTGACTGCTCATCTAAGTGACACAAAAGCACCAGAAGATAACGTGTCAGCCCGGAGCTGTCCTGTTCTTCTCACCCAGGATCAGGCTGGTATTTCATTATGAGTTGATGCTATCAAAGTAATATTTTCATTATGCAGCCAATTTGTTTTGTAATTCAAATGATAAGGGAAAGGGAAGAAGACATTCTTTCATAAAATCCAGTGGATTACCGAGTTGCCAGTCAGGTTGACACTGAAGCTGTGGAAAGACATTCGGCAGATCAAAGCATTTTCGATATCTTTGTTTGCAGTTCCGTTAAAGGAAACCTTCTGTTTTGCATATGCATAAATATAAAGGGTACAAGTAAACATTGCAATAGGTTTTGAGTAGTGAAGTGGCAAATGCATTTGTACTCTGCTTCTCTCCTGTAAGCTGCAGACTCGATTTCTCAACACGCAGGCCTAGAGCTCAAGAGCTGCACTCATACTGGGATCAAATTCTCCCCTTCTTACATTGTTCTTATGTGTAGAATGTTATGTTGATTGTATTAATGAGTTAAAAATAGAGTCAGTGAGCAAAGTGGCTTTGAACTTGTTATGATATTGTAAAGGACTGGTGTTCTGAAATAATTACRGGGATGTTGGTAGCTAAATCACTCCACGTGTGTTTCAGGTGAGCACTGACTGTAATTCAGTTTGAAGGGGATGTTTCTATTAAATGTCTTGGACATGTCTGCATGCTAGYAAGATTCTGCTCTGTAATCTTTTGGAGTGCTTGAGAATGTGCCATTTAATTGTAGCAGGAGATGATTTTCTGTGTAATTATGAAATGCAAAAGATGCAGCCCAGAATCATAACCATGGTGCTGACTATGGAATATCCTCTTGTGGAAATATGATTTGGGTTCATTTTGTCATTTTGTGTTTCTGGGGAGGAAGGACTACAAGACCTCAATTGCTTTAAAAAAAAAAAAAAAAAAAAGTCAAAGAAAGAGGAGTCTGTATGGTAAGGAAGAACAGTGAAAATTACTACCTGTGTGCAAACCTTAGAAGAATGGAAACTGCTCTTTTCCAAGCACAAGTTTGGTTTTACCATGTACTAAAAAGATTCTTTTTCAGTTTTGAAGGAGGTTACTGTGCAGGTGGCAACAGTTGGTGTGGAAGTGGAGTGGGATATGGAAGAAACTAATCTGTGGTAATCTATAAAGATATATTGCAAAGGTGGCTGCAGAGTCTTTGATTGTGCTAGAGGAGTGGTTTTTTTAGCTTAGAACCCCTTTTTGGAGTCTCTGATAAAGTAAAGATCTCTACTCACTGAAATATGAGCCTGACTCAAAGCTGTTGGAGATTCCTGCAAGTGTTTCCAAACTTGCAAAGTGTTTCCGTTGATTGCAGTACGCTTGGGTCTATTCTGATTTCTGTGAAATTTCTGTTACAGATGAAGCTGCTTTAGATCACTCAGAATGCGAGATAGTAGCTGAGAATAAAGTGTTGTTACTGTGGTGACAGTAATGTTCTGTTGTAGTCGGGCAGTTGTAAGGTAGCTATGGGAAGTGGTTATCCCTGACGCAGAGAGGCGAGTTTCATATTCCGTAGCCTTGTCTAGCTTTTCTCTCCTGGTTTGTACGGATTGCTCTTGTGTTTCTGACACTCCTCCCCCTGCCACGGGAGCTTCAATAATCTGGGAAGCCAGTAGCTCATTAGATACCTTGCTGGATTTCCAGCTTTAGCTGCTGACTATATTAATTTAATAGAACGTGAGTCTCTCATATAAAGGACTTTATTTGGCAAGAATCTCTGACGTTAGTCTCTTGTATAAGTGACTGTGTGCTGTGAATAGTGTTCTGTAAAATACTGTATTCTCTATCATGTCACTAGAGTCTATTTCCAGCTTTGCACTTAGCTAATAAAATGCTTTTCATACACCTGAAGTTAAGCATTTCTCCTGGGATATTTTTGCACTTTGGGAAACATGGTGTTCAGATTTCTATCCAATTGCTGTCTATCTATTGCTTCTATTTTTTTACTCGATCTCTTGTTTGTTGCTATTAGAAATAACGTTACAGGTCAGAAATGCATTATAGTTAATTGCTACTAAAAGAACGTTAGAACGGCAGAGAGCATAGTGTGAAAGGCCCAGTCTGACGAGGAAATGATGTTCTTCACCAGTTAACCACAGGATGTGGAGCCAGTAATGGTGCTGGCACTGCTGGCCACGTGCATCAGCTCCAAAGCAGTGAAATAAACTGGACAGCAATGAGGACTGCAGAGTCCTGTGCCTCTCCAATCCTCACCATCTGCTGAGACACAGGCTGGTTGATGTTAGTGATGGTAGATGGCTTTAATGAAGAGGAGTCTTCTAAACTAGCAGCTGGAGAAATGCCAGCAGCTTATTTCAAAAGTGCGCATTTGTCATTACTTAGTATTAATTAAGCTATATAATTTTTTTTTAATGGACAAAGCAGGTCTCCCTCCTTCCCCGTTTTCTTGATCCAGTTCTGTGCAGGCTCTGTTCAAGAAGTGCAAATTCCCTTCCTGACAGTGCTTGGAAAACTCAGCATTTAGATTGCTCCCTGGTCTGTCCACTCAGAGAAAATAACCCCAAAGTACCAATTAAGAGGAGAACCATGCTTTCCATGGGGTTCACCCACCGAGATTCCTGATGGCCATTTGGATGGAGCCCAAGCTCTTGTAGTTGCTGCCTGTGGTGAAAATTCAGYTGCTTTTGTGCAAAACAGACCTCTGGGCTTGGAGAGTGAGTTTTTGCATGGATCCAATTGTAGGATCAAAGCCTTCACTAGCTCCACTCAGGCTTTTGTTGCAAGCTGATCTTTCATTTGCGCAGACCTCTGCTCTACTGATGAAGTGTGTTGCTGGTTCACATGAATTTGCAAACAGGCTGAGCAAAGAGGCTGTAACCACTCCATTAATTCACTGTCTTGTGTCAAGTAGGAACTTTGCATCCCACCCAGCTCTACATGAGCATACAGGAATAAAGCTCATCTCCCTCTCTCAGCTAAGAGCTTTCTACTGGCACTAATATAAGAATTATCCTTACTATGTAGCATTTTCCTCCTTACCATTGCTTTCAGCTCCTGTAGCAGTTCCCCCAGGACTTGCACCATTCAAGAACCTGTGTTTCAGAATAGCTTTCAGTGAGTAACTGTGTCACTCTAACTCTGTGGGGGATCAGTCAGGACAGAGGGTTTTGCCCAAGAGCTGACATTTCTATAACAATGCCATTAATTGTGTAAATGATATTAAATGTACTTTCACATGCACTTTGAGCCAGCATAAGCAGACATTATTGCCAAGAGTAGCAGTTCAACCCTCCCTATGCCCCTGGCTGCTGCTTCCCATCCCAGAATCACCCTTTTGGGCAAACTCGTATTGTTTTGTTCCAGATAAGTTTCCCTGATCTGCTTCCCCACATGGCCACACAGATACTTGTCAGCACAGATGAGGGAGTGGAACTGGGAGCAAAAAGCTGTAGCCTGAGGGGAGGGCAGGACTGCATCTTTTGGTGGATATTCTAGCTTATGCTAATGTAAAAGTGCATGTCAATGTGCTGTCTTGCATAAAGTTTAAAATAATAACCCTCCTCCTTCAGTTTTTCTCAGGGCTCCTGCTGCCTGTGCTGCAGTTAGAAGAATCTGGTTAGAAGAGCTACAGTTGGAGAACTTCAGTTCTCTACCTGGAAACATGAGTTCTGGAGTATTGTTTGTATTTCCCTAGCAGGTTTATTGTCGAGTCAGCCCTCTGAGTGCTGTGCTGCCCTTGCAGCGAGCCTACTGAAACTGTATTTGCTACCAGCACTAGGATCCCTGTCAGCTAGAGAAATGGGAAAAGACTTGGAAAGGCCCAGGTGCCTTACCCGCAGAGCCAGGATCACGTGCTGCTCCCGTTCGGTTTGCTTCTTTCTGTGCTTGCTGTGTTGTTAGACCCGTGAAAGGCCCTGCTCATTCTTCTGCGAGGCCGCCTTCGCTTAGTCGTGCCAGAAACAGCACCGCAACTCAGATCTAAGCAGCCAATTTCTTGAAAGCCGCTAYACTCTTTAGGCTCCTAATGACTCCTAAAGCATGAGGTGAATTCCTATTTACTGAAATTGAAGCAAAAATAAGAGAGCTCAGTGCTTTCACTATTGCCTGTTTTTCTTGCCTTTTCATGGGTGAATTATTATAAAGAAAACTAGGTATCCATGGAGACATGCATTATTATAATGATAACTGGAAGGGGCTTCCTGTTGAGGAAATAATAAGTATATCCTGGGTTGAATAAACTCGAAGAGTGAAAACTCTCTCCTCCTGCTTGTCCCAGCATGGTGCCCCTCCGTGAGAACGCTGACAGCTTCTGGGTAGATTATGAGGGAGAAGCTGCCTCCCACAGCACCCATTTCTGGCTATGTCAGGGTCTCCAAATGGGAACCCACATGGGAGGTAATAGAACTGGGAGATGTGTTTGCCTCCCCCTAGCTCCCATCTGCTCCATTTCTCAGGCAGAAGCCCTGTGAACACTGGAGGGGGAATATACCACAGCAGTGGGGAGGTCTCCTGAAATGTTATTCATCAGCTGAAGGAAGGCTCCTGGCTGTTAGGGGAGAAGTGCTGTCTGAAGGGAGAGATCTCTCATGAGTTTAAGAGAAGCAGAGTTCCTAAAATAGCTAGTCGAGTGCTGCTTTATGTTAAGCGCTGTTTTAGAGAAAAGAATGGGTGAGAAACCTAAGAGGGCTCCTCTTCCATTTGGTAACTTCTGCAGCAGCCAGCAGAGTGGCTCTTGGTCCACTCAGGTAGCTGCCTGAGGCCTGTGTATTGGCAAAGCTAGGAGACAGGGAGGGGATATGACCCTGAAAGATGTGGTCAGCTGAGGTTTCCTCCCATCTCTGCCCATTTTCTTTCCTTGTGCATCTTTTGGACAGCTTGGGGTATTTGCTGAASGGTATTTGCTGAGGGTGTTCAGATTTTTTTAGATTTTGCTTTTGGGAAGTTGATGAAACGTGTCTACTGATCCTGTCCTCTGCATGGAGGATGCAGTCAAAATAAAGGACATTTTCCAGCAAGGAAGAGCAGGGAACCATGCAGGGTGTATGGCTGATGAGGAAAAAAAATTGTAATAATTAAAGGAAATCACTGACTTTGGATTAAATGTTGCTCTTAGTTGCTCAGAGCATGGATCTTTGCATAACTGTGGAGTGATTTTGCAGATCAAATGCACAACCAACCAGAAAATAGGGATTCTGTTTTGTGAAGAGAGAGAGAAGAGGAGGGAAAAAAAAAAAAAAAAAAGGCAAAACCCCCAAATCATGCAAGAGTATTAGGATAGTGTCTTTGCACCCAAACTGTCTGGGGCAAGACTCCGTCAGTCTGTCTCAGTAAGCCACACATAGAGGCCAGTGAGAATGCTGCTTCATTCAAAATCCTTTTATTCTGGATAAAAAATTTCATGGTTAATCATTATCATCTTGTTCCCATGCTAGGTAATTAGTATTGCATTGTTGCTTTGTGCCTTTCCCTGTGTTCACTTCATGTTATAGAAGTTTAATTGACATTAAAAGAAGAGGAAATTAAAGGGAGTTTAATCAGTTGGTCTGTCCTATCTGTTTTAAAAAGGAAAGCTGGAGTAATAGAAAAATAGGCTAGTGTCTGTGCTCTCTTATCATCCATTTTGCCATTCATTACTGAATTGATGAAAATGTCTGCTTTGCATATGTAATCATATAATTGATTAAAATAAAATTTAAATACTGTCAGGGTTTCTTCCTGTTAATATGGTCTATAGGAGATGTTAAAGGAGGTCAATAAGCCTTTGCCAAACTGCTGTCACATCTTTTTTTACAATTTTTTATTCAAAAAACAACATTGTGAGTAAAAGATGGACATTTACTGTAGTGTTTTCTGAGCAGCCTTTCTACATGTGTACAGGAAGACTTGAGCTTATAAGGATATAAGTAAGAAAACAATATTGTTTCTTATGAAAACTACGAAACTTAAAAAAACCAACAAAAAAACCCTCATTCTGATTCCACTAAAATGAATGAGGGTCTTTGCTTTGGCTTTAATTCACTGTGGGTTACCTACAAGTTAGTAACTGTGAAAATAATCCTGTATAGCAATAATTATTCCTGTGCCTAATTTTCATCCTGGTTAAAGGCCAGATGCATTTTTCAGTGGAAAAGGAAAATGCTTTGGTCCCAGACTTGAAGTCAGATTCTTCCTTGTTTAAAAAAAAAAAAAAAAAAAAAAAAAAAAGCTAATATCCACTAGTAGTAGTACAGTATTCTTGGAGGCCTTAGCTGTTGTGTAAGCGAAAGGAAATGCATTTATAGTGTATTTTAGATTCCTCTTAGGCTTATTTTTGGTGTATTTGGGGAAGTGGGGTTTTTTTTTTGCTTTCTTGTTTGTTTTGAGGCACATCATCTGCATGAAAATTGTGTTTCTAGGAATGTCTATACCTTCCTATTACAAGAATATCTGGTGCTGTAAATGAAAGAAAGAGCACAGGTGTAGTGTGGTTCTTGTGTGGGATGGTGTGTTATCCATTTGCACTGAAAAAAAAAAAAACATTATTTGACTGCTGGCATCTTTTGCCTTTTTTTTTATTTTTTTTTTAAATTTTTATTTCTTAGACCAATTTAATTTCATATTCCTTATATAAATAGCTCCCCCAGTACAGAAATACATGGAAGTCACTTCTAGCTGTCTGTGTCTTACTCTAATGTTGTTACAGTCATGCAACCTTATCTAAACATCCTTGAAACAAGCTTGTATTCTGGAGAAGCGAAGTGCCAGCAGAGCAGGGCAAGGTACAGGCTACAGAGCCTTCTGAAAAGGAAGGTAAAAAACGAGTGACAGGATTCTTTACAATCCTTCAAAAAGACCCTATATTTTATTAAACATGTTGCTCCAGGCAGAGCAGAAATGAAAATATGCTTCCACGTTATCTGTCTGCCTTTATGGGGCTTCCTTTAAAAGACTAATTTGTGCTGGTGGTTGAAGGAGTCACCCTTCAGTTTTAATTCAGTGAGGCCAACACCAGAATACTGATGGAAGCTTTCCTGTCCCCGGCAGCTTTCCCCTGCATTGTTCTCTTGTGGTCGGTGTGATTGTTTTCTCCGAGGGAACGTGAACACGAGGAGGAAGGAGACCTGTGTTGCTTTTCAACAGCTAGACAAATGGAATAATATATGAAAGAGGTTTAGGGAGAAAGGTCACTCAGATCAGGGCACCTTTGGAAAATGAGTCATCTCGGTCCTGTATTAGTCCCTTAAAAGATTTCTGAATAGAGCAGTTTCCTAGCAATGGAATTGAAGGGCATCACGTATCTCCAATCTTCCCCTTTATCCTTTCTCTGCCCTGTCTTGTTTCTGCACTCAATAAACTGAAAGCTTTGCTGCAATTTGACAAAAGTCCCAGTGGTTTCATAGCAATCAACAGCTTCCTGCTGGCTTTGCAGGGTGTCCTGATCTGAGGGCTAGAATGATGAGCAATTCAGCCTGTTCACATCATTGGGTCTGTGGTCAGTGCCTGAGTGCGCTCAGAAAATCAGTAGGGCCCCTTGTTGGACGTCAGATGTGATTTCCCAGTGGAGGGGATTGTTCACTGACACTCTGCTCTTCTAGACTCCAGTCTTTCTTTGACCTGGGATAGGAGATTGCTAATAAAAATGCTATGTGCCTATTTCTTGTAATGAATTAGACCTATAGGAAGCCATTAGCACAGGACAGTGCTATGTTAAACCATGGCATGGTATGGTTTTCTCTGCCTTTTTATAGCACAGGGAGCATCAGCAGGACAACATGGTAACACAGCAGCAAGAGAGAGAGGTAAAGAGGACTGTACTCTTGCAAGTGCAGTTCTTCAGAGCCCCGTCAGTTTATAGCTGATACAATTGAATGGCCTTTGGCAGCAAGTAAGGCTAGAAGGAGGTGTGGGTTGTTCTAATAACCTGTGCTGCAGGGATGCTCATTTCAGAGGACCACAAGGGGGTGGTAGATACTGTTTTATTATCAGGGAAGATCCCTGATACACACCAAAGGAGATGCTCTCGAAGTGATACATGAGGCCAGGGAGATAGCCATAAAACCAAAGACTTGTGCAAGTCAGGCTTACAGTGTTTTCAGACATAATCTGTGCTACTGCTTTCACAGACAACCTGAGTTATATAACTATGGTATGACTGACTAAGGATCCTGGAGTGGAGCTGGGTGACCTGGCACTAGATGCCTGCTTAGGGCCTGTCCTCCAGAGCTGAGGGTCTGAAAAGGTCTGCTGCAATATCTGACATGTTATGTGGTACCAGTATCCTCACTACTCAGTGGTGGCCTTTGGCAATTCTTTTATATCTGATGATGTTAGACATTTTCATTTATTCATTTTTTTAAGCTTCTCCTAAAGGGGAACATACCTTGGAAACTTTCTTTAGCAGTTTAGCTCTATGTCATTGGAGATAGAGCTGTGCCCACTGTTCTGAAATGATAGTGATGCCCTTGGTTTTCAGCAAAGACAAGATGAGCCTGTATTTACAGCTTCACATAATTATATTTTATTATAACCTGATGCTAATATGAACACTGAATTGAACATAAGAATCTAATTGTGTACTTCCTATTGAATAATGCAAGGCAGTAACAGTCATTAGCCCTGAGTCTGAGTCCAAAGCTTTTCCCTTTGTGGAAAGCTCATAAAAAGAGGATAAAGAAACAAAATCTTCTCACAAGATTGGTGTTGTATCCCTCCCTCAGACTGGGGATAGTGTCGTAGTGAATCAGATATTCAGTGCCAAACACTCTCTTGTGGGTCAGGTGCTTAAAAAAGGGTGTAACACGTGTTGTGTCCAACATTTCAGTCATGCTGGCTTCTTGGAAATCAGTGGTTTGCACTCAATGCCCATCTGGTCTTGCACTATTGCTTTTTTCTCATGTGAAGTTGTGGAAGCAAATAAATGCAGTATTTCATGTTGAGCCAGAACGAAAAAAAGAAAAGTAGTAAACGAGCTGGCACTCTCTTTGTAACATCATCTGTTTCTGGATGACCACTTCATAACACACAGCAAAGTGTCTGAATTGAAATAATTTTGGGTTCACTTGCAGATTCAGATTCAGGACAAAACCCTCCTGAATATGACCTGTGCCACGTGCTCTAGGTGTCCCTTCTTGAGTAGGGAGATTGGACTAGATTATTTCTAGAAGTCCCTTCCAACCTCACACATTCTGTGATTCTGTGACTTAGTGTGAAGTCTTGATGTTCAAAGCTCCTTTCAGTAACGTTTTACGTGAAGGAGGTCAGAGGAAGAAGAAGAATTTTGTCTGGAAGGGATAATTGTTGATTCAACTGGAGCTGAATGCTGCAAACCTTAGCTGGTAGTAAAACCAGCTGGACTACAAAGTCTTGGGTTAGATACCAAAACCAATGCTTGATTTTGATATCTGACCCAAGCTGTGGATAGTTCTTGTGTACTGCTCCCAAAATCTGCCGTTGGTGTACAGCAGTCCATCAATTTAGAGACCTGGAAAGGAACACTGCAACAAGAAGGACTTTTTACAAATGTGGTGGAATAACAGACTGGCCCCATGAACAGTCATAGGATTTAATCATGCTATATTTCTCCAGTGGGTTTTTTTTTTCTTATGGATGTTGTGTTCCATTTGTAAACTGTCTTAACGCTCTTCTAATTGCCTCAGGGGGACTCTGCCTTCCTCTGTGCGAGGTCCAGGTAGCATCCCATGCTTGAATATACTTCTGTTAGTCAGCAGCTTTAGTTTGGTGGTATGTGGACCTGAGAAACCAGCAACCCCATGGCCCTGTGTAGGTAAGAGTCCTAGAATGGGTAGGAGTGGCTGGCGCACACAATTGCGAGTGTGAGAGCATATTGTTGGGTCTGTCAGTTTGCACTGGGAGCGCCAGCTGCCAGCGCGCAGCAGCAGAAGCTCTGACTCACTGTTGTTCCTGTTTCTGGCAATTGCAATATTTGTAATCACCATTGGGCTAATTGTTTTGAGAAGTGCCACTCTGCTTCACACATCTGATGTGTGTTGATGGTAGTTGTGTAACAGAGCAGTTTATAACCTTCTGCTTCTTGTCTGCATGAAAGCGATGTTTCTTTTTACCCTTGTAACACTTGAGAAATTAAAAGCTGTCTCAGCTGGGGCTGTGCATGATCTAAGGCTTGGACCTCAGCCTCTTCTCTTGAGCAGCTCCCTGCTACTCCCTTGAGACAAGCTGGGGAGGTGAGGGTTTGGAAGTGAGGAGCTGCTTGTGTGAGCAAGAGTGGTGGTTTGTGCCTTCTGATGGCATTGGTGATGGTTCTGAGAGTTCATATGGAATGCACAGTTTTCTAGGCTCTGAAGGTGCAAAGCACAGCACAGAAAACCAGCTTAGTAGATTTTTGGAGGAGGTGGCGCACAGAGAAGTGTCAGGCCCTTCCTGGATTGACCAGACAGATGAGTCTGTTCACAGCACCTCAGTTCCTCCAGTGCTCTGAGGCCAAGCCATTCTAGTATGGCCTAGTCTCAGGAGGATGGGAAGGATGCTACTGGCCACCATTTCATGTACAGACCCAGCCTCACAAACATGTCTGTATGGCGTGAGGGTGTGAAGGCTGCAGCAGCATAATCTTGTTTGCTTTTTCCTTGAGTTGAATACTTATGGTTTGCCGTACAGGATCTTTGAAGGTTGGGTCTTTGCAGGATCTTTAAAGGTTGTAGGCGAGTTTCCAGTGCCTTCCTTTTACTTCATATTCCTCCCAAACCTACATAAATCCCAAGTGCCAGACCTGTTCTGCACTGCCTAAGTGCGTGGCTTAGGCTTGAGTCAGGAAGGCTAGAACAGGGACAAGGCAGTGCTGACATATTCCTGTCTGTCTTTGCTGCAGGTTACTTCCTCTGTCTGTTGCTTGTTTTTCTTCCTAATTTTGAACAAATGGAAGTAAGTTTATATATGATATAAGATGGTCAATTTTGCAAGTTCTCCTTATATCTGTAGGCTGACYAAAATTGGTCAGTAAAGTTTTTTCAGTGGCAATGGCAAGCTCATTGCCAAGGTTGAATTTTTATCTGTGTTGTCTGAAGTCTGCAAGGCAGATGAGGATTTTTYTGTGAGGCTGTGTCACTCCATGTCTACCTTTCCTATCTACAGATTTACTCTCTGGTATACATGATCTTTGGGTAGTTTTGTATTCAATTATAAAAGCTAATTTCTTCTTTTAGTCATTTTCTTCCTCCCCCTCTCTCCCTGCGTCCCCCCCTTCTTTTTTAACCTGAGCAAGAAAAATTTAACCTTCATTATGAAGTGTTGAAAACTCAGTGTCAGGTCTCTAGAGAGGAACGTTTTAACTGTGGTTATTTGAGGACTTTAAAGCAGAAATTCCAGGGCATATTTGAAAGGAGCATTCCTTCCTTACTGAGGAAAGGAAGCAATGTCTGTGTTACCCTGTCAGACTGTTAAACTCTTTGCCTTCCTAGGTTGAGATTGTTGATGTCTTTGTCTCATTTTGTTATTTCAAATTCTTTTTTTTCAGATTTCTGTAGTATCACCCACTGTTTTCTGACTCAAAATTAGTTTTCCAAGTCCTTAGTCATCCTTAGAAGTGAAGCATTGGAAATTAATTGCTAGTGATGGTCCCTGCAGTCAGTGTAACATTGAAACCAGCTGCCTGCTTGCTTGTGTGTCCTCCTCACTTGCTATGATCCCAAGGCCTTGYGGTCCCTGAGTGAGGGAACAAGATGCCCCCTGCCCTGCCAGAGGGCTGAAGCAGAAGTCTTGTGTTGGTGACCTTTAGCAGCCTTCAGTGTGGATTAACAGGCGAATCTTTCACTAAAAGCTCAGTCTAGTCTCCTGCARTGATGACCTTGGCCTCACGTTCTGTGCATGCCAGTGACTTGGGCAGGTCCCCCCAAGCTCTGTAGCTGGTGCCAGGTAGGAGGCTGGGAGTTTTTCCCCTGCTGAGCAGCTTGTTTGCTGGTTGGGATCCTCAGGGGTCCTCTGTAGAATCCCTGGGGTCCTCTGTAGGATTAATGAGAAATAGCCAAGCAGTTGCTGAACTGAAGGGAGTTTAGGCTGCAGCTTTGGTGTTTGAAAGTTTTATAAGTCTGCCCACCTAAGCAGGATGATAGATGAAAATTTTTAATTAAAGAAAAAGTGGCAAAAATCACACTAGGGAGGCTTAGCAATTGTATGAAGAGAAAAAGGTTATGGGAGGAAATGGATCCAGTGGATGACAGCACAGCCCACCTCTGCAAGATACCCTGATGTGCTTTAGAACAACGCTCTATAATTGTTTGGGAGCAAAGAAGGACTCCTGACGTTAGGATTTTATGGAATGACTTCATCTTAAATCCCACTAACTTAATATTTAGCTGAGAGTAAATGTGTTTGGAAGCAAGAGGGTGAGGATGGAAACATACAATGGGGAAGGCTTGGTATTTTAAGCTTAGTTACAGTTTGGTTTTCAAATGCTTTTGATAAATTGATAGCTCATACCATTTTCAAGCTTTTAAATAAAATGGGCGAGTAAACGTTCTGCAGAATGACATATTCTGCAGAATATATGTATGTGTAAAACCTTTGGATGGCTTTGGATGAAGATCTTTTTCCTTCCAAATTATTTCTATTTTACTTAATCTTCCTTAAACAAATCAGCCTGTTGACTTAACGTGCTATCTTTAGGAAGTGGGATTCCTCCCATGAACAACAGCTGATATATCTGTCAGGCAGAGAAGTGAGGCTTCGTATTTAAAAGAAGTCTGTTGTAGTTCAAAGGAAGGTTGCTGTCCTAAAGTCTCTAATGCATTTAGGCACTTAGCTGAGCACACACTAGTATGTATGTTCTTTGGTAGAGACTTGAGTGCYCATCCTAGATGGGATGTTCACGTACGTCATTGGCCTGTATTTTGCCCCTGAGCATGGACTTAAAATCTTGCCCGTATGGTTAATGGGGGCACCTTGCATAGGACTCACAGACTTCCACTGGAAATGCGCTTATTCAGCTCCCAGCTATCTCTGTTCTCTTGCCCAAACTAGGGAAAACTTRACCAGACACATGACATACTTGCTTAGCAAGCATCTATTATTCCATAGAATACATAGATTGGRACTTCTTTCAATCTTTAATGAAGAAATTCTGTGTCTGTATAAAATGTGGATGCACTGAGCAAGGGAGACAATATTTTCCTGATGGAATTATTGAAATTGTGAGCAAATTTCCTTGAAAARATTCATTTTTGTAATTTCTACGAAGGATTTGCACACCTATCTCATGCTTAATATGTTGTTTAGAGGGGGATTTTGTTCATCTCTTTCTCTGTATTGCTGTTTTCCATCAGTAGCTTTTCAGTGTTATTGTCTTCATGAGTGAATATGTTTTCTTTCTCAGTGATGTACTAAACAACAAGAACTAGTGYTGTATTCCCCCCTCTCACCCTGTTCCCCACAGATGAAAATTCTCATTAAAAATCTACTCACTTCTGTTTAACATTTCCAGCTGAGAGAGAAATCAGACCTGCATCATTCTGGTTTGGTAGTCTCGTTTTCCTCTGAGGTGCCTTTCTAAACTGTGACCATGATTGTTTTGTAGCACTTGATTTGAGAWGTGCCATGTGCTTTGTCTGTCAAAGCCAGGAAATACATCTTAGCCTAATTATGGGATTCATAGGGAACAAACTAATCAACTTCATTATTTCCAAAGATAGACTTAAATAGATATATGTACATAATGTGGTGGCCCTGCTCTGTGGTCAGGGGAATGCGCCCTGCAAYCCAGTGGAGAGGAAGTGGCCTGTAGAGGTTGCAGTTCTTGCTCTTGGTTTGTTCCCAGGGCTGACCAAAGGAAATGGGTGAAGGATATTTGCAGTTTTTCTCTGCTTTCCCAGGCATATTTTGATGTGGGTTTCTCTGAGGGGGTAAAAAAAATCCGTCATAAAATTACTAAATAAAATAATCTCCAGAAAAATTGTTCAGATTTATGCCTTCTAATGAAGTGATTCTTTGAGGAATCAATGCAATTTATTGTGTCTTTACTTRCACAGCAAGTTTCTTGAGCTGGAGTTGAGGGTCTTCTGGGACTTTCTGATGTTTTAATGGAAATATTGACATGAGTGAGTCACCTTCCCAGAAAACACTGACCGCCTTCAGAGCTTGAGGTTCTGAATTATTGAATCTATACTGAAATACACTGAAATTGAACTTTTCCATGAAGTGTAAATGTTCTAATATTCTTTCAGGTACAAAAGAAATAAAAATGAATAGTTTTGAATTTCTATTCAACTCCTTTCTCTGATGGAAAGCTCGATTTCCACAAGCTTCCTTTTTTTTTTTTTTTTTTAATAGAATATCAGGACTATAGAAAGCTTCCTTCTAAACCATGTTCTTGAATACAGCTGAGATAGTTTGCTTGACCTTGAGGTTATTTTGATGTCAGATGTATAGAAATGGTTCCTTCTTTTTCACTGCTGAGAACTGTCTCTTAACCAACTCTGGCCTGAGCCATTTGCAGCCAGTTTGTGCAGTGCATGATGTGCGTGTACCACYGGGGAGCAAAGCAGCACCCAACTCTGTCACCTGTGGGGCGATGTCATCAGCCCTGACTCACTATGCAGTRAATAACTGTTACAGTTGAGGTGGGACACTCCGACTGTGGACAATTTTTAAAGAAATTGGTGATTTCTACATCCAGGTTCCCTTATTGTCTAAGCACTGGTGGAGTTAAATTGAACAGTTGATGTTCAAGTGGAAATTGTGCTGTTTCCCACCTAGATAATTTTATTTTCTTTTCTTGTTGATTATTTCACCACATTTGTTCCTCTGGCTCATCTTGGCCTTTCAAGGACTTAATGTTACACTTTCCTTCCCTCCTTAATAAATCTGCCTGTGGTTTTGAACAATAGGAGGGAAGTGGTAGCCAAGACAGCTGGGACCATTAGAGTGATCACCTCTAGTATTTTATCACTGGTAATTTTTCTCTAGCTTAGCTACCTATTGATGTTTTCCTCTTTGTTGTTTCTAGGGTACAAATGTAACAAGTGAGTTGAGAAGTTTCTGCAGGTGGTGGCTGTATGGAGTGCGAACATCCTGCTTGCTTCAGYTTAGCTTTAAGCCAAGTGAGGCATCTTCAGCTTTTGGCAGGCTCAACCTCTCTCCCTGAATGCAAGAGTTAGCGCTCACTTTATATGAAAATTCTCTTTTGTTTCTCTTTGGAAAATCCATCCCTATACAACAGTTGCATTGTACCATGTCTGGGGATACATACAGATAATTCGACCAAAATGGGCATTCTTTTTTTTCATGCCTGMTGTTTCAGGACAGTGAAGTCCAGACCTGCTATTGGTCAGCTGGTTGTCTGCTGCACTGTGCTGGGTTACACTGGCGTTGTATTTGATAGCATCAGTAAAAYAAAAAATCCCTTATTATCTTTCTARGACAAACCGATGTGGAGTCACAGTTTTCCTAAAGCAGCTTGTTTGTCTCAGCTGCAGCTGTAGCTCGCACCCTTTTCTTTTGTTTGTCCTCCTCTCAAATGGCAGCTGATATTTAGTTCCCCAGTTCTGCTGTATAGTTTGCTTTAAGAATCTTAATATTTTATCTGTCAAAGTGCAAGTGGAATGGTAGCACTTTTAATCATCCAGTTTTTTACCGCAGCTCACCTTAATGGCATTGAGAGACTGCTCAGTACGATGCAAAGTTTACTGGGTAATGGCAGGATGCAAAAGAGAGAAATGATTGTGATGTTCTGTGCGGTGGTGTATTGTAATCCAACTATATGCTTTTGTGTTGATTTCTATTAGTACCCTAAGCAGGAAACATAGAGTARATCTTCTTTGTGCAGTGAATATGTTCATCAAAGGCTAGGAGTATAAATTAGTAATTAGCAAGGGTGATTTCTTAGGAATTTTCAGGGTTTGGGCCGTGCACACAAAGTTACAAAGCTGATGAAAACAAATCCCAGGGTGGTTCCTAGAGAGCCAGGGAGGCTTCTTTCTTACTAACAGGCAATAGTCTGTCTGCCTCCGTGTTTATACCTGCTGAATTTTGACGTTTTATTGTTCGCTTTGAGATACTTAATTTTTTTTTTTTTTTTTGAGCCCAATACCTCAACTGCCATTTTTTCGTTGGAAGAATGTTTTTGAAAAATGTTGTAGTTCAAGGGATGTGTTGTCTGGTGTGGTTGTGACCTCTGGGAAGAAGAAAAGATGAATTTGGCCCTGTGATCCATAAAACATGTGCATTTCAGGACGATTATATTTGTGTTTCAGGCAGAAGGGAAAGCAATAATTTCCCAGCTATCTGAATGCTTGTTTGGACTATTCTCCATCTTCATTATAACGGCACTTGCAGACGGCCCCTAACAAGAGGCAGCTGCTTGCCAGCACTTGGCATGAAATCCTTAMAAACAACCTGTTTCATAAATAACTTTGTGTTTGGTACAGTTGAACCAGAAAGTTTCCCTTTGTGGTTTTCTCTATTTCCATGTTCTTTCTGTCTAGTCAGAGGAGCCTTGAGTCGTCATGTTCTTTCTTGGTTTACTGTTTCCAGTTCCAGTGGTGTAGATTACTCCTTGCCATTGGGTATTTACTAAATAAGTTTGAAGTAATTCCACCCTGGGAACCAGGGGAATGTCTACAGAAAGTGATGCTGTAATTAAAAAAAAATACAGTGGAGTTGTACAGCAGCAGTGCAAAACACTGCAGTAATAAGAGTGCATGCAGAGCAAGATCTGGGAGTGAGGGTTTTTAAGCAGGTTCCTGAGTTAGGCACCTAAATCAGTGACCTGCCTTCCAAAATAAATGAGCCTCTGACAGATTTTCATTACCTTTAATTCTCTTTTTCCTCAGTTTGCCTGTCACATGAACGGGATACTTTAGCTCACAACTGGGCTATGGCAGGACTTGATGCTGTTTTATTTTTTAACAGAGAAATGATAGTTTGAGGCTAAAGCACTGGCTTGAGACTGAGGAGGCTGGGATTTTATTTCTAGCTATATCGGAGAGTGAATGTGACCCTGAGCAACTCGTTTGATCCGTTTATGCCATGGTCCTCAGTTGTAAAATAGGGCAMATCCCATCTTTCACACAGCTTTTTCTTCTCTCTAGTTTCTAACCTTTGTAGGCCAGACTGTTTCATTTTTGGCATACAGTCACTCTTTTATACAGCTTTGGGCCTCAATGTAATCATTGCAATCAATACAATCAATTAATTGTAATCAATGTAATGTAGAGCATCCTCTAACTTTTATCTGAATTAAATGCTGTAAATTTTACTAAACATTTTATCATTTCTCTTTCTTGCAAGAATGTTGAATGTCATCCAGACCCCTCTCCCTCGTTTTTTTTCTTTTTTTTTTTTTCTATTAAATACTCCAGTTCTTTATCAAGCTGTATTTTAAATGAGTTTGGTTAAATTAAATAACTTTGTAGTGGTTGTCAAGGCAGAGCGGCTTAGTGCTCTGGCCTTTTTGTCTCTGGAGACCTTAAAGCCATTTCTTTTGGTCCAGATAAGGTTACTTTGCACCTCTGAAGCAGCCTAAAGTGTCGTTCAGCCACTCTCAGTGGACTGTTAGCTGAATCTTTGCAGCTTGAGAGCACTGCAGAGACACTTTTAAGAAAGCTCCTTTGCAGACTCGTCAGCGTGAAGCGATGGAGAACTCTTGGTTTGGAGAACTCTCTTGGCTTAGCTCAGGAGCCTCGGTGCCGATTTCCTGCTTCAAGTCACAATAGCCATGGTGTGATTAGACTCGTCTGAGTGGAAACTGGCCACGTCCTGGAGAAACAATGCAGTTTGACTTCAGTATGGCATTGCTGCTTGCCGGCTCCTGCAGCGAGCAGGCTTGTGGTTCTGGGCAGTGCCCCCGCATCGAGAACCCAGAAGCAGCTGCTGCTTTTTATTACTTAGCCCTACGCATAATACGTTAACACGTGCAGGGCCAAATCCTGCCTTCTCCGGTGGTATTGGCTGCTTTTAGCATGTGCTAGATCAGGCTTGGATTTTGTGATCTCTATAGGAAGTGCACATGTGTGTGCCGGCGTGTGTGTGCGCAGACACGCTGTGTCTGTGCACGGGTTGTGCCCGCACATGCAAAACTTGGGTTGTTGGGAGAACAACGCAATCCATCAGCCCACAGCCTGTRTGTTTAGGATATCCAGCCTGCTGCAAGTTTTGGCCTTCAGCATTTATTTTAACAGCTATTATTGTTTACAGAAAAGGCAGTAATGTTTTTACTTTTTTTTTCTTTTGTAAATTCCAGAGGGAAAGTCACTTTGATAAAGTGGGAGGAGGAAAATGTTAAAAAGTAGTTGCAGAATGAATGGGAATTAGCTGGTGAGGAAAAATAAGCCTTCAGCAGTCTAGGGGGATCTACTGTAATTACCAGAGGTGAATAATGTGATTTTTAACATTCTATGCCAGTGTCCTCGGAACCAAGTCAAGCTGCATTCAGTAGGGAAAGAGGCTCCTAGTGATCTGTGTCTGAGTAGCCTTACGCACCTGTACAAGTGGTTGCCACCACGGGGCGCTGAGTTTGTTCTAAAGGTTGTGGAAGCCTTGCTATAATTTAGGAGTCCTAGAACTATTTTAAGAGTTAAACATACAAAAAAATCTGTTATTTTCCTCTGCCTCCAGTGACAGGTACAGAAGCTATGAAACTGAACATCTGCTATGAAAGAACTGGGGAAAAAGCAACTGGATTTATACCATGTTGAAGTAGCAGCAACTGTCACATGAGGTTTGAGGAACCCCAGCTCTATAAATCTGGGCACCTTCGGGAAGTTCAGATCCTTTGGCTTCCTTCCTTGAACTTGCTGCATGTGTGTGGTTTCCAGTGCTGCCCCTGCTGAAGTCAGCCAAGCTCATCTGAGGTAGCGAGTGCTGGGCTCCTGCAGGCTCACAAATAGAATCATGGTCTGAGTGGACAATCTATAAATTGATAATAGAAGAAAAAAAGAACAGAAAAAAAMCCCCAACTTCTAGTTATAGTGCAGTTTCAATGAACTTTCTAGCTGTCATCGTAATAACTTCTATTGCATTATGTTTGAAATTTCATTACATTCCAGTCTGGCTCTGATTCACCTATACGGTGAAGAGTATTAAGCCCAGCTTGTCAAACAGTTGCAGTAATAAAATATTTCCTGCCTTTCTATGGAGAGCTTTATAGAATTAGGAAGAAGGTGGAAGTGCAGCTGATGATGGTGTCACTGTGCCCTGTTCTCCAAGTGCTTTTTGTGTGTTTACTTCACAACTTGAATCAGATTTCATAGATAAAAGACTAATTCTGTTGCTTTTCTTTAATTTGTTTTGTCTGCTTCATGCAACTAGGTGATTTAAATGGTCCACAAGTGAGAGATACCTTGGGGACAAAACTTAGTTTTATGCTGCATATTACTCAGACTCTAAAGCTCAAAGTAATTGAATCTCAGCTCATAGAAACAAAGATTGAGTATTTTTATTTTAAATTTAAGTGTCTATATAAACATGATGCCTCAGGGCTTTGCTGATTTATAATGTTCATGATCTGAAGGGTGCCTTAGTGGCTTCAGCACAATCCTTTTCATTATATTAGTCTTTGGGAAAAAATATRCAGCCCATAATTCTTCTCTTTCCTATACTATAATGTTGTTAATGCTCTTTTCAGTCATGATCCTGTATAATGCTATTAGCTAAGCAGCTGTTCTATACCTCAGACACATGACAAAACACCTCACAATATTGGCTCCTCCATGTACTAATGCTAATCTCCGCGTTTTTTTTCCCCCAGTTTTTGTGTTTTCATCCCCCCCCAGCTGCCTCTTAACTAGGAATCTTCAGCCTAATGGTCACAGTGACAGAGGAGCTCATGTTTCCAAGCCTACTAAAATGTCGCACCACCACTCTTTGCAGGGCTTTGTTATAGAAATAGAAGCAGTAGGCTGGCTGCTTTCATCTCAGAGCTTGCTTGGTTTCAAGGGAAGGGCTGTATCTCACAGGCTTCTGTGGGACTCTGCTCCTATCTGGAGGGCACCTGATCACATTCCAGTGTGTGAATGAGGTGCTCCTAGCCAGAGAGCAAGGTTGGGAATATGGAGTGTGGTGAGTGATTTTGTCTATCTTTTTTTGTGACTAGAGTCCCATAGCAACAGGTGCTAAGATTATGTCACCYGTGGGAGCAGCAGCTAAAGTGGTGCCTGGGATTGATCTTGGCTAGCCGGCTGGCAGGCTCTGCTACAGCTTAACGTATGTCAGATGTTTCCAGACACAATGAGTTGAAAATACATTATTTTAAATTAAAAACTGTGAGAGATTTGAGAGCACCACACTTGCAGACATCAGAGAAAAGGCCTCAAGATGCCCTGATAGGGATCAGAAGGACTATTGCCTTATAAAGAAATTCTGTTCTGTTTTACTTTTGAGACCCAAACCAAAGTTTGAAAGCTACAGCATTGCAACAGGCAGCTCCGCCTGCCTCTGTGATAAGGATTCCTTGGACTGAACTACTGAACTTAGCTTTGAAGTTGGCCTCCTCTTATGCTATGGTGACTGGCAATGGTCCATCTTCTGCCAGGCAGACCAGGGATTGAAACTCGGACTGACCACTTATTTCAGTAGGAGTTTCCTATGTGGATAGGATAAAGCAGGATACGTAAGGGAGTTTAGGTACTTATGAGCCCTAGAGGTGGCGGAGATACTCAAGATACATGCACAGCTGCCCAGTACCCGTTGAAAACCTGGGATCTCTCTGCGAGCTGGATTTTTGTTTGCGGCCAAAATGCGTTCCATTCCCAGCGTATACTCAGGCACCTCATCAGTGCAGCTTGTCTTGTTAGGTCTTCATACCGCAGTGATCCTCAAAAGAGGTCAATATCTTTGACCATATAGGAGAGCCTCAAGACATGGCAGGCTCAAATGCATATCAATGCAAAGGGGGGGGGGGGAGGAAGATGAAGCCACAGATGCAGTAGTTTTTGCACAGTAACCTCATTGTGAGACCGTAGTATTGCTCAAACTGTGTTGTTTTCCTCAAGGAGCAACAGTAAATTTGCTGCAGATTTGGTCTGACTTTTTGTCGACATCCTCCGAATGTCTCCTGTTGATGTGCAGGGGATTGGGGAGTTAGACTGGGGTAAGTGCTCCTAGGAGCACTTTCTGTTTAGGAGCTTATTCTTGTCAGTCTGGCAAGGTCAGTGGTTTCATGAATTATCTACTGCTTGGGAGAAACCACTTGTCTTCCACTGAAATGCAGCAGATGTGAACTGAGATTCCCTCTGCCCCCCCCCCCCCCCCCCCCCCTCTTTTTAGACTCTCCTTTGGGCCATTGAGGTGAGGTGCAAGGTGGCCTCCCTCTATGTGCAGAAAGCAAAGGTCCTTTTGCACAGAATATATTTCATGTATTTAAAAACTTCTTTATCTGTGAGCTCTATACGAGAACATTTGTGCTGTATAGAACTGACATGAAAATTGGCCTTTAAAATTGTTAAAATTATTTGAGAATAGGGTTTCCATTGCTGTTAGGAGATATCAGTGTAATAGGTACTTTGGAAAAACCGAAGATAGTGAGACCTCGCTGGAGGTGGAATAGCATTAACACTTCCATTGTCATTTTTTCAGCWTGAGTTGAAAACCTTCGTACTTAAAGGAGGTGTAATATTGCATATTTGGTGGTTAACTTTTAGCCAGACATGGTTTCAAATTGTGTATGAAAGTCTACATAGGTAAGTGTAGGGAAGAGCCTGTATTTGTGTCCTGTCTTTGCATTGGACAAACAATCTAGTTCTTTTCCAGTCTSTTGGGTATGGGATATGTACCTGGATCTGTGCTTGGGATCAAAGGATCATGTTGAGACCAGCATCTTCTGCTAGAGCAGAATCTGTTGTTAGTTTAAGGGACGGGGGTTAGTTCCTGCGCTGTACTGGCACGCACAGGCTCTCCCTGTACAGGAGGTGCATGTGCACAGCTTTGTGTGGTCAAAGGGAATGCTGGCATTGGAAAGAAGAGGTCTGGAAATAGCATTTTTTTATTGAATCTTTTTCTACCTACCTAAGCACATCCCTCACGCCACTGGCTATGAAGTATCCCACACTCACGGCCTATTTTTCATCCTTGGGCTTTCTCACTTCCACATTTGTGTAATTACATATGTTCCCTAAATACAGTGCACAACCAAGATTTTTTTTTTCTTTTGATCACTGTTTAATTTCCTAGCATGATTCCTGTTTCCTCAGGAGCCAGAGATTAACAGCTGGGGCACAATATGTACTTCCAGCAGATGATTTGGGCTATCTGTAGCTTTACTCCCTAAAAAACCCAAACATTTTATTTAACATTTGCAGGAAATAACATCTTTTCCATTGAGTATCCCAAACTAGATTTTTTTTCTTTCATGCCTAACTAAGCAAAATAAATTAATTTGCGGTATTCCTGGCTCTAAAAATATTTATGGGAAGCATTTGGGTAGTCATTCAGCTGAAGTATTCCCAATACTGTCGACTTCATAGCAGGAAAGAAATAGAGAAAGGAAATGTTGTCAGTGAGGGGAAAAAAAATATTTTGATTGGCATGCACAAGGTGAATGGAGAGTCGTAAGAAGTGACCTTTGTGATAGGTATATTAAAAAATTCGCTCCGAGTTCCAGTTGTAAAATGAGAGGAAGATTTATCAGGAAACCTCTTCCCCTCAATTGGTTTTCCTGCAGCACACAGAGTTGTTACAGGAGAGTAAAATTAGTTACCAGAATGAGGAAGGAAACACCAAACCTTTTCATCTCGATGCGGTGGCTGGTGAAGCAGGCTCATGAGGAGGAGACACGGTGTTTCCTGCTGACCCTGCCTCTGGGTACATGTCCACGCTGCTCTTCCCAAGAGTTTGGGTTTCTTCGTCTTGGGGTCGGGCTGCAGCGGGTGACCCCGGGATCACTGCAGCAGGTGGGTACCAGCAGTACGTGGGAGGAGGAGGTTAGGAGGAGCWGTGCCCAGCCTGGCTGGGAGACAGTGCAGAAGCAGAGAGTTCAGTAGAGGGAATAGGTGGTAGGTGCCCCTGCACTGAAGAAATGAGTGGGTTGATRTGACTTGCCCACAGTCACTGAAGAGGTCTGCGTCAGAACAGGGAATTGTTTGTGGATCTTCACAGCTCTAATATTTGCTGTCGTTCCTAGGGCTCTTTCTCTTTTTTAGCTTTCTTTTTTCCTTCTTTCTTTCTTATAACTATTTCATGGCCAATTTTCTTTGGTGGGTTGGCAACATCCCAAACACCCTCTGACAGGCATCTGAAAAATGAATAAAAACTAAATTAATACAATGGAAAAAGCAGTCAACCATTTCAATGACAATAAGAAAAGGTGTGAAACTGAAAAAGAAACAACCCAAACCTGTTATAATAAAAACATCACTATTCATGAGCCATTACTGCACTGTTCTTTTTAACATCTGATTTTTTTTTAATGGTCTCTTTGAGAAAGAAAGGAAATAGGATCAGAGCTGCAATGCAAAATGACAAGTATTTAGTTTGTTATTGGTTCCAGCTAATAAATGTGAATATTGCTATGAGCCTCTCTGAAACTGGTGGGYATAACAACCGAAATTCTATTCAGGCTAAATGAGGGAGCAGTTAAAAACATCTTTATTTAGACAGGGCTGAAACAATACAGGCTGCTGCCAAAAGCTTAAAATGGAGGAGCTCAGCAAGGAAGTTAGTCTGGGTAGACCGAGGTATTTCCTGGGAGTAATAAGGCCAACTGAGAGATGATGGCTGAGAGATGAAGTGCTGAGGATGAGGCCCATATATTTGAGAGCAGGAGGCAGAGCAGGATTGAGAAGATTTGAGGACATGGTCAGAAGAATCACTGGGAATGTGACCTTGAGAAATAAATGAGACATTCTGTCTGCAAGGAACTGGTGTGTTATTCCATGCCTATGTTTAAAAAAAAATAAAAGAAAAGAAGGATGGCATGCAAGATCGTGTTCCCGTCTTTTTGGTGTGGAAAGCAGCTCGAGTTTGACTCAAAGCTCGGGTAAAAAAAAAGAGATAACAAAGTGCATCTCATGGGCTGTATCCTCCTCTAGAATGAGTGAGCATGACTCTGCCAGTGCTGCATGGAAGTGATGCCTTTTTATACCGCTGGAGTATTTGACCCTTCRTGAGGATGAGATGTGCAGAAGCCAGGGGGAAAGGTGAACAAGTTTCCTTCTCTTTTGTTTAGGACAAATTAGATGTCATTTGACATGGAGTGGTTTCCAATTTTGACATATTTTACTGCCAAAAAAATGATGCTAGGATGAAAATAGTACTGCTGGAAAGAACTAGCATTCATCCATCGTCTAACCAAACTACAGAAAACAAGATAATTATAGATATGTGGGGGATGAAGAACCTTGTGAACTTTGCCATTTCCTCTGTAAACAGTGAGGCAGTGTGCCCCGTGCAGGCTTTGCCTGGAAGTAAACAGTGGGAGCCCACTGCTGGGGGAGGCTGGGGGTGTAACGGCCCTTTCTGTGGCTTGTTTTCATCTTTCAGGTGATGAGATGATAGCTTTGAACAGGCAGGATGGTCTCAGCTCACGTACTTATATGTTGGATATGATGAGACTCAGTGCTGAGGTTAGGGTGGCTCATCACCTTGGCACCTTGTGCTGTATTTATAGCCTAGTGAGAGATAATGCAATCGATGTGTTTAAGGCTAAGAAATAACTTCTGTTTGTATTTAACTACTTTCTCCATCTGGATTATATGCTTGTGTCTGTTGGAAGTAGTGTAGTTAAAAAAGCATGTATCAAAATACCCATTTTCTCATGTCAGGTTCACAGCTAACCACATCTCACCTCTAGGAAAAGGTCCTTCTCTAGCATCAAAAAAGCCACCCTTCTACTTCTGCAATGTAGAGTTGCAAGGCTCTCTGTGATGAGTATGGCATGTTGGTTATAATTGAAACTGTGCCACCCCAGTTACTCTGTTCGGGGACATAGTAGAGAAATAAATAAAGAGAAGTTACCAGTAGGTGATTTGCTGGCAGACTTTAGTTAGCTGCTGTTTCACTCAGTTTTAGTTGTTCTGTATTACAGATTCATGGAAAACTGCTTTCTACCATTATCATCCCACGTTCTCCGGTTATTTTGCACATTTTATGGTGTCAATGTTATTTCCTACTCAGCTGCATAACAGCTAATTTAACTTAGATAAATTAGCTGAAATGAAAACATAGCATGACTGTGGCCCTAACTGCTTTCTTTTTATTAAAAAGAAAAAAGTCAAAAGAAAGTTCTGAAAGCATGAAGCGTGTCTGCAGGATACGTAATTAGCTGCAGGCTGCGGAGAGACCCTTGAAGAAGGTGCCGTGCAAGTTACCCATCACTGTTGTCACTTCTCACTCAGTATGTGCCATATGGGAGCATTCAGCAGAGATCTGTGTAAACATCATCTTTTGCAGGCGCTCGCCCGTAGAGCAAGACTTGACAGAAAGCAATGCTTAGATTTGCCTGAAGAGTTACATTTTGATCTGGAAATCTCCCTGCGTATTTGGCTTTGTATCCATCTTTGATTCATTGTGTATTTGGATTTTGAGGCCTGGGGAAATAGTGGGTTGCCCTAGGAACTGCCTTTGCCCATTGGTGTCTGTTATGATGCCGCTGCCATGTCCAAGCCCTGGCTGGTTGATTCACTCTCCCCGCAGAACGTGCAGTTTGGGCTCCGTGGTCAGTCCTTGCTGACAACCTTGATCTCTGCACCCATTAGGGAAATAAGTTATGGAAGATGGATGTATTTGGTGAATTGGTGTTTGCACGTTTGTCTGTAACAACAAGATGCATCTTGTTGCAAGGGAATGGACAGTTGCAGTGATTGCCTTGCCTAAGCTTAGCAAGTTGCTGCTTGCCAACCAGCGCTGCTTGCATCTGAGCTCCTTGCTGTTTGAAAATGAAGGAAGATGTATTGCTGACACCAGCAGAGTGCCCGTTTGGGGTAGGAGAGATAGAGTAAGTCACCCCCTGGCCTGAAATTTAATTTGGTTTACCTAATTCAGAGGCTTGGTGATTTTTTTATTGCGAAGGAATAACAGATCTGACTAAAGTTTTCCTGGAAATAAAAACGTAAGTATGCCTTAAAGCTTGCTTTATAACTTAGGTTATGAGAGTAAGTATGTCTTTGCTAAGACAACAAACAAGTTTTCCAGAGCATGAGATGTTAACTGCTTGTGGCTCTTGAAGATACCTGTTTTTATACCTAATTCTTCCTACTGCACGTACAGTTAGAAAGATATTAATCCATGTCTCAGCTGCAAATTCTGTAGATGCATCATTCTTCTGGGCATTAGATACAAAGAGTGATGCTGAAGGATCCCAGGAAACCCTCCTGCTCTAAATGCGTATGAACCTCTGGCAGTGACTTCTACCCATCATGGGAAAAACTGTTTGTCCTTGCACAGCATATGACTGATGCTGGGATGACACTGAGCTGGGCAAATGTCACGGCAAAAGCATTTTTAAAAGCAACATTTCTGCCAAACAAATTACATGAAACGTTATAGCCTGATTTGTGATAGAGTGGGAAAGCCTCAGGGCACCTAGGATTAGAAAAACACCTCTTTAGCTCACTATACTTTCTGAGCAGTTCTTGGCTAGTCCTAGTGAATCTGTAGTGTGAAGAAGATTCTTCTAGTAAATGATCAACTACTCCTTTKTGTGCTATGTGCACTTTGTTTCTAAACTGTTACCCTCAAATCCGATTAAATCACTCCCTCTGTGCTCTCTTCTTGATCTTCTGACCTTGTGAAGTAAGTTGGAAAGACACACACGCACATCTCTGTAGCCATGTTATTCTGTCAGTCATAACTCTTGAGTGCTCATTTGATGGTTTTCCACTGAAAGCTCTTCAGCTTGAGCAGTGAGGGGYCTGATCCAAAGTCTGTTCAAGTAAATGAGGAGTTTTCCTGTTGGCTTCATAGGAACTTAACTGCACTCCTCTTCCTGCGTTTTCCCCACAGTCTCCTCTCGAAAGAGGGACTGTCTTTTGCACCTATTTAAGTTTTAGACTCCAGGTAGTAACTGTCCTACTGTGCTCTCATTTGGCAGCTTGCATAATGGGCCTGATTCTGGCTGTGGCTTTCTGAGAGGCGCTCAGAATTGGGGTATAAATACAACCTAAGAAGCCCTTTATAGCTGAAGGGTATCTTTGTGTGTGAATCCTAGGCTGTCAGGTACAATTATTTGTTCAGAAGGGATGGCAACAATATCTCTATTTTGGCAAGACAATAATCCCTTCTTTGGATTTGACCTGGTTCTATGGTTGTTCGCCTAAGTTCTTCTTGGCATTAGTGAACTGATTTCTTTTCAGTCCTCCTCCTCCACTATCAGCAAAATGAAGGTATAATTCCATTTGTTTAATGACCRTAGGAAGCTTTATGTTTGTAAAACTACTTCAGGAGTCCTGAAATATTCCCTGCTGGTGATGACTCACAAATAGGCTAGTAGTTCCTTCTGTTTAAAGACACTGATTTTAAATTAAAAAAAAAAAAAAAGTCATTTAACTGTGGCATCCTTTATAACTACCTGTTTCCCAGCTTTTGCAATGTTGCTGCTTCCTTTCTTGCAGAATCTGTTTTCTTTCTGCTGGCTGGAGGCTTCTGTCCGAGTTCATTACCCAATTCATGTTTTTGCTCCCTCCTATGATGCTTGGTTTTTCTTTCTGTGTTTTTATCTGCTTTTCTAGTTGTTTGCTTATTTATTTACTTATTTAATCCCAATATCTGTTTTGGTCCTCTTGCTACAGGATAATCTACTTCTGTAGAGGCGACAGTAGGTTGTCAACTGGCAACATGTAAGCAGGTGGTCAGTAGGGATTACTGATAACAAAAATAGTCCTTGGCTGCTTCAGTTTTATTGATGTGCTGCTGTTCTGCTTTTGTCATCATTGCTTTTCATGCAAATCACCTTTTAAGAGYCATTTAAGGTCCCAGGGTGGCACACGGAGTAGGGGTGACTCGGAATGTCACTGCCATGTGTCTTTGGGCACCATGGAGCCCACGTTCAGCAAATATATTAAGTSTGTGTAATCTTCCCTTCTTACCACTGGAGCCTCCAGTTATCCTTCTGTTCATTATGTTGGAGCTTGCATTAAATTAGCTCCCATTTCTGCTTATTCTTGCACTTAACTTCTTGGCCTTTACTTGACTTGTGTTTTCATTTCTTCTTGAGCAGTAGGACCACTTAGATCATGTAGAATGGATGTTAATAAACGATCCTCATCTTGCCATTGCAATTAGATAATACTGCTACTGAATTACCTTATAGTTCTCTGTATTTAACACAAGAAAAACAGATTCTGTCCAGGCAGCCAGATTGCCTCTTGCTTGTTTGCTGTCTTAACAAGCATCTTAGCACTGTCTCCCATTTCGCTTTCTTTAAACTGATGCTAAGTTCAGATTTATTACGAAAATGCAGGTGTTTTTTTAACCGCCAAAGCGATAAACCATTGGAGAGCAGGCCGCTGTGGAAAGCGGATCCTTCTCCTAGCGAATACGCGTGAATCAGTGGGTTCAGCATTGGCTTCAGAGGGTGAAATTCAGTGTTACGCGTTTTACAAAGCATCAAAGTGGTGTGATTGTCCCTCCTGAACTTAAAATCTCTGACCCACTGGAATGCTGGATGAATTGTGTGACACACTCTTGTTACTTGGTRTCTAGTGGAACCCAGTGCAAATAGCGTGATCCACTGAAGTGAGATTTGGGGCTTCTAGCTCTTTAAAAAAAATTATATTGATCAGGGCTTTGCAAGCTGCATGGTAAGTACATAGTCTTAAGATCACTGGCTTCCACATGGTAGGAAACAAACTGTTTTAGGAAAAAAAAAATGCCTAAAATCTCTTTGAGGCCATTGCAAAACTGTAAAAGTCATATATTTAAGTGCAGCGTAATAAACTTCTGTGTTTTACCTCAAAACCTTTTCTAAAGTGCTAGCAGTGGCATCACTTATGTGTGTTCTGTGTTCAACTTCTATTTGAGCAGACACAGTACCATGTTGCAAATCTGCAGCCRTGTTGGTAACCAGCACTTTTCCATTAAGATGTGATAATGCATTGAAAGAAATAATGTGATGCTGTGACACATAAGTGCTTTTCTTAAGGCTTTATCATTTCCTGACTCTAAGAATAAAAGAATCAGTTGCTCAGCTGAGGGATTTTCCTCAGCAGTTCTTACTTATTTGTTAAATGTGGAATGTTGTACAAGTGGCTAAGGCATTTTGAAAGTTTAATATGGGATTGTGGTTTTAATTCAGGTTTCTAGCAGCCATCAGCTCTATGCCTGTGAAACAAGAACAGGTTAYTTATACATCAATTTTTGGGATGCTGACATTGGGAGGAAGAAGAATCTACATTGAAACAGAGAGGTGGCAACTACTGGTATAATTGTTGGTGGCCACAGAGTATRGAGATGTTTTGTTGTCTTCAGGTTCTCTCCAATTCCTCATCATAATTAATTTCAAAAGCTATATATCTCATTCTTCAACCACCTCGTTCCTTGATACTCTAGCAAAGAACTAGGATTTTTCTGAAGGCAGTTTTCTTCTGAGAAGCACCACAGAGCAATTCCTTTTGGGCTTCTTTCTTGACAGAAAATTTTTGTGTTGGTAATACTACAGCAAATGGAGGAGTTTATAACAGCAAACTGAAAGCAATTAGTTTTCTGATTACATTCACATTGGCATGGAGGAACAGGTAAGTATTTCCAGTTTCATGTGCACTCAGATGAGACAGACCTGGTAGGACAATGGAAAAAGCCGTAGTGTGAAAAGTAATCAAAAGATAATTGGCTCTTCTCACTTTTTAATAACAGTCTTGGCTTACTGTCTCCACTGGGGAAACAAACACATCTGCCTGCTACATATGTCATTGTTAGCACAGGGCCATCCTACTCYGACAGTGTGTGCTGTGAGTCATTTGCTTTTCTTTGCTTGAAGTTGTTAACTGGCGTTGCGTTTGCGAGCGTCCCAAACGGCTTCGCTTGGCAACCTCTGTGTGCGACGGCATTGACTGGGATACTGGCTCATGTCCCTGTGGAATTAGGTGAGAATCACTTAGGACTGCAGTGAAGGCTGTGGGCTGGACCCTAGCTTGAATAAGAGGGTATGTCACCTGCACCTTGGTGGGGTAGTTGTCTTATGTTCTTTATTACCCCTTTGACTAGCAGCTATTGGCTCTGCTTTCTCTCCAGGAAAAGGAGCAAGAGTAATAAATGTCCTGTCACATCCCCAAACGTGAATGTCCTCCTTCACAGCCGGTGAAAATAGATGAAGAATCCAACGTCTGCTTTTTCCCTGCCCCTGCCAACCTCTCCTCCTTGGCTAGTGACCCACGAAAAGGATGTGAAGGAAGAATTATCAGGTGTTCAATTCCTGTGCAACTCTATTATCCATGTTCAAATCTAGCCTTAAAATGTAGCCTTGAAGACAGAAAACTGTAAGAAATGCTAAATGTTTTGACCACAAAACAGAGGTAATTGCTGGTAAGGTGCTGATTTATCTCGACGGTGTCACTGTGTTAGAGTGATAGAGTACATAGCAACGACTGAGTGGGTAGCATTTATTTAGACTGTACCCGGTGTTCCTTATGTATTTATTGCATTGACTTTTCATAGGCATCAGACAACTTATGCTTGTGTTCCTGCGTATGAAAACATGGTTTTGTTCCACTAAAGGAGTTTGCTGTTTCCATTTGTAGGGAGATAATTGGTTGTTGATTCACAGAACTAAAAGAGGATATTGCCTTTGTGAACTGCAATAAAGAGAGAGATGCTAAGTTTTAAGACGATGTTTAATTTAATTTGCGTGGGTATGGAAGTTGAAACAGCCCAGGTGTTTGTTGCTGGGTCACAGCCTGAAAAAAAGGCCACCATTTGTTGTTTAATGCTTTGAACTTAAAAAGCATTTTATGGATCTAAACTTTACAGACTGCAGTGTGCTGTTGAATGGTGTGATGCTTTAAAGTCTAGAAGAGAGGGAAGAGTTCGATGGAGGTCTGAATCTTTGAAGAAGGCTTGTATCCTGAAACTTGGCTCTTCTCAGACAGTATTTGTCTAATGAAAGCACACCGACTACCTAAAAACCATGCCCTACTTCAGCTGCAGCTTGTTGAGCTGTTGTTCTGATGCTCATCATCTACACTGGTTTAGTAATATTTAGTTATAATTTTCCTTGAGGGTATTTTACTCCAAGTCAAACTAGGGAAAAGGACAGGCATCTTCTTCATGAAGAAGATTACTGATTCTGATTACTGTTGATATTTTGTATCACTTTTGATCATTTATCGACCTACTGACATGCTTGATTGAGGGCTGAAAAAGACATCTTTTCTTGTCACATATTTCTTGGTTTGCTGAAGATGGCCCTTCACTTTAATCCTGGCTTTACCAGAAGTGTGCCGCTTCCTCAAAATCCTCTTATCCATCATTTGACGTTTGATTTTGTGGGGTCATATATGAAACAACCCCACAAAATGCATCTGACCTGCTTTGATGTGATATGACATAAGTCATAAAAATTGCTACTTTTTGCTGCTGGTACAGTTATTTTCAGGGCACTTTGCCTACATTGCCCATGAACCGGCAGTTTAGCCTRTTTGCTGACAATACACATTACCTTTGGGGGTTTAACCATATCTCTAGTTTCCACTCTACTTCAGTAAATCTGGAAAATACTTATGGATATATTTTCTCTGTGATTTCTAGGGATTTTGTTGTACACCTATTTCTGTCAAGGGAAGTTATGTTGTTGTCAGCAAATTCATCTCACGGAAGATGAGCCAGTATTCACTGGACAGTGTTACATGTTGAAATTTAATTTCAAACTCTTTAAAATAGAAAGGCAGAGACGCTAAAGGAAAAACAAACAATAAAGGCAAAACTACTTCTCAAAATTAATGCAAATTATATAGCYCTTTAAAACCTCTTTTGTATTATGCATTTAGAACAATGTTTTACAAATGTCTGTAAGGAAAAAAGGAGCAAAATATACCAAAACACCTGCTTAGATGGTAAGTTTTCCAATGCAAATAATCCCCCAAATACTGCCTTGTATGAAACACTGATTTATGATAGTAAATAGTAGTTTCTGCCCTAATGGGGAATTCTGAAAATGCCCATTTATTTGGTGTCACTTATTCGAAAAAGCATCCTGGTCTTAGACAGCTTAATGCATAAATTGTGTGAAGCAGGACTTCTCACAGGTGCTTTTTCAGTGCCTTAAGCAATATGATCAAGGCCTGTAACTCTATATGTGGCATGCCAATAAGATAAAAACTCATATCGTTGACAGGAAAACATGAAGAAACACTTGCTGCAACCAAGTAGCCGGCATGTTACTAGCAATRTGTATCTTTAAGATCTTACAGCTGCTAAAGTGTATTTGCTGTATTAATGTGCAAGTGCATATCATGTAATTTCACTGCAATCTTTGAATAGTTCAAACCACACATAATTAACTTTCACCGATATGAAGATGTAAACTCATCCAWCAGCCCTGGGGTCCTTTGAAACTATGTCCAAATTTTCTCAAATGTGTTTAGGCTTTCAACTAATCTCAGCTGAGTTAGGAMTTTGTAGCAAAGCCACAAACCCAGATGAGCTTTGGGGAAGGCTTTGGTTTCACTCTGAACATTTTATTCAAGCCTGAAATCTGATGAGATGGAGCTTAGTCGGGAGTTTCTTCCTTCTAAAGCTTCTGATGAAATTATTTACTTGATCTCTTTGCAAAATCCCAGTAGGTTTTGTACTGTAATGTTCCTTTATTGTTGTTCATCTCTCACCTGTAACACAAGCACAGAGGCTGCAGATTGCCTGGAGACTCCCTGAGTCAAGATGATGCTCTAGGCAGAGTTACATGTCCTGCGTGTTAAAGTCAAATGGGGGAGAGGAAGAATAGCAAGTGTAGTGTTCTCTGCGGGCAGCAATTTTGCAAGATACTTCAGGGGAAATTATAAGTGAGAAAGCAGGCCTGTGTCTTTGTRTTTCAGCAGTTTAATTATGTCTGTGTTAAAGAAAGTGAAGGAGGCTAGCGAGGATTCTTGCCGTTGAAGGATCCACTCACGGGCTGTGCAGTGCAGTGGGTCGCTGTGAATTCTTGGCTGGTGAATTCTGAGTAGAGCTCAGAACCGGCTCGTTGGAGCAGAGTGGCTTTGTCTCGCTTCAGGCCTGGGGCAGCTGTTGGTTAAGTGCCCCTTAAGAGTAGGAGCTCTGTGTTAGGTGCTCTGCACATGAGTATTTGTATGTGGGGAGAAGAATTCTTGTACTTCAAGTGTTTTGATAGATGCTGCAATGTGTTTATTCAGAAATGTGCTTTTGGCAAATGTCATTCTCTTCTGCAAGCTGTGAACTCTATGCAGCTAGAATTTGTTCTGATTTTGTTCCCATTTCTGAAGCTAAGTAGCCAGTCAGGTGCTCAGTACTCAACATCCCACAACTCAGATACCTGTTACCCTTGATCTGTACAGGCAGCTGCTAGAAAAGATGAAACTCCTTTTCCTTTTAATTGCCGAACTGTACAATGCCAGTTCTTGTTCTGTGGCCATTGCTGGATACATTTCTTTTAATAATGAGTTCTGTATCAGAAATGGCATACATCTCACATAACGGGATGCTGCTTTTGAAYTTGTCTTTGGCTGAATAGCAGTGTCTTACAAAATCCAACATGAATGTGTGGAATTTGTATCAGAAGTGACCCTAGGCAATAGCCTTTGAAATACTTTTGCTTTGAAATTTGTAATAATATAGCCTCCTTTTGAGGTCAGTCCATCCCTCTTCTGCTTTGTTGACACCAAGAAGGTGAGCAGAGGTGCTGTATGCAGTGGATGAATAAAGATTTAATGAACAGGAGAAAAGTAAGTACTTCTCATATGTGAGCCATTTTTTTACCAAAGACCTTGGAAACCAAATGCAAACAAGGGAACTCTTTTAYGGAACGGACTTCATTGTGTCAGCTGCAAAAGTGGGCAAAGCTGATGTTTGTGTCTTTAAAGGGAAATGCTTTGGAACAATTACCCCATTCCTAGGGGAAGGTACAGTAATCCTAGGTAGGAGACTGGAAGGTCAAAACAATTTGCCAAATGAAAATCAGTAGGGCTTTATCAGTGTAAACACTATTTTACAATAAACTTTCCAGCCTTAGCAACTGATTGCCATGGTGCTCTCAAGTTATGGTCTGTAATTGCCTCCATTAATACTTTGATCTTTGGCTGCGTGCATGAGAAGCATTTTAAATGACCGCCAATCCAAAGTGCTATCGAACATAACGACCTTCTATATTTTATATCCTTGTCTGTGTGGTAGCATTTGGCTTCCTATGAAGTTTCTTTTGTGTAAATTTCCCAGCAGCTCTTTTATTAGAGAAACCCTGTGAAAATATCCATAGTTTGTACTTGATAAATTATTAACGTGGCAGTAGTTGTTTGTGAAACACTTCTTCCTCATATTAAAAGAGGTGCCCTTCTGCAGTAACACAGTGTTGTTTCGAGCTCTTGTTTAGGGACAAGAAGGTTCATACCAAATTCCAAGTTAAGACGTGATGTAACCTGTGTCATCGGCATTTAAGTGCCTTCTCCATCCCCCTACTCATTCCTCTTTACCCTTTCTGGTGGCTATTGAAAGCAGAGTGAATGTACCACTGTTCTGCCTCCTGAGTTTCAGTCCGTGATCTTTGACTCTTTTTGCTTGCTGAAAAGTTGGCACTTCTCACAATTATCTGCTCGGAGCAACTGATTGACATTTGTTTATCTTTGGAATATTTAATGGGAGACCATTATTTTAAAGTGCATTTTGGAGACCTCTGAAGCAGTAAAGCTAAAGCCAACGCGACTGTTAATTCCACTGGACTGAAGTCAGCTCTGTAGATAACCAGCAGGACTTCAGTGGGAAGCTGTAGTCATGTGTTTTGCATAAGGTCACATTAATTACTTCAGCAACATTAATCCTAAATTAACAAGGCTTTATGTATGGCAAATGATTTATCTATATTAAGGGCATCCATTTTCACCCAGCAGAATTAGGATGTTTGAAAGTGATACGCTGTCAATAGAAAGGACAGAGAGAAAGGATTTTGTTATACATCTCCTTCCAGCAGGCATTTGAAAGTCAAACTTCCTGCTACAAATCCACCAAGTCTTACAGTGTTTTTCTCTAAGATGAAGTCACTGTCTTGGCTCTTTGCATCTCTTAATGCCATTAGTTCCAGTGACTTGTGTAGYGTAGCCCCACTTGAACACAGTTGGGCAGATGTGTACAGACAGCCCAGGCTGGAGGCRAGGAGAGGACGCGGGCGGCAGAGCGGGCGCTCTCCTCCCTCACGTGCCGCAGGCCGAGAACAGCAGCGCTAAGTTGCGCGAGGAGCGACTCTTCTTCCTTGCTCCCATTCTGAGGAGAAGTGTATGGAGAGCCCGGGTAGATTATCCCGCCAGTCTGGCCCTAGAGCCAAAATGGGAAGGTTTTGTGGGCTAGTTTAGCAGGAGCATTTATTATATTAGTTCATGGTGATTGCATGGGTGACATCTGAGCTCAAAGCAACAGTTCTGATGGAAACTTAAGAGGCCACTTAAGCACACCACARTGTTTGGCCTCTTTCACCTAGCAAAACATGGGCTTAGAGGGGTGGTTGYAATTTGTCTTTCTAAACACAACGCTGTTGTGTTTGTCTGCAAMTAGTGGCATGAGTGGATGGGTGAGTGTTGTCCAAGAGGGCATTTGGCTTTGTAATTAGAAGAATGTTYCTCAGCTCAATGGAGCTGAGACAGACTTCTGCAGTCTGTCTTTTGAGAGAAATGTCAGGGTGAAAAACGGTAACTTTTAGTTCCATTAAAACTGACAAGAATTGGGAACAGTTTTCCAGCATAACAGTGAACTTAGGCATGTGTTTAAACAAGTTAGTGAAACAATTCTTAGGTAGAATATTAGAAATGCAGTGCATTGCTTAAATAATAACCATGACAACAATTTTTATTGTATCTATATGGGGACAGCACCTTGTTGGATAGACATTTTGACCGTGAGAGGAGCCACTTCTGCTTCAGATTCTTTTAAATGGACACGACAGACTAAAGGTAGCAAAGAAAAGAGCAGTAAAGAGAAACAAAGAAGTCACTTGGCCAAGGTCTCTTGGCACTCCTGATTTCTGTTTCTGTCTCCCCTTCTGCTTTTGCTGAACAGAAGGGTGCACACATTTCTTGCTCTGGAATACAGTGGGTGAGTTCCGCAAGGCTTGTTTTGCTTATTAGAAGCAATCGGGTGAGAATTCTTAGCTTGCAGATTCAGGAGWTATCAGTGAGCTGCTTCAGTGGAAGGTACATTTTCTTAGCACATAACATACATAACTGTTTTTCACTTTATCTTTTATTTTAAGATATTCTAACTCGCACAATTAAAATCCAGCAGTGAACACAAAGTGGCAGAGCATTTGCTGAATGACAGGGAACTTTTGCACTTTTTTGCACATTCAAATTTGCATGCACAATCAAAGTTTGTCCTATATGCCAAATATTTTACAGAAAACCATAGGAGTAAGGAAAAGATAAAAATAAATACCTTGTTTCTGTTATGGCATTGAGATAGGTATTTTGACTTGGACATTTTATAAACACATTTTTTATTTTATTTTATTTTATTTTATCTTATTTTAATGAAAAACTCTAGAGAGCGGGAAACTAGATAAAAAGAAAATGCCAGTTAAATTTGTTCCTTTTAGTATTAAGGTAGAATTAGCATCATGGTGGTCAGAATTTTCCGGGCTATCCCTGCGTAAGTGGCTCACGGTTGTTTGTTCCTCTAGGTTCCTCTCAAGTTGTCTTGCTTGGGCTTGCAGCTCTCTGCTGAGTGACCTACAGAAATCAAACTCTTCATACATAGCAATGGGCATTTCAAGGATCCACTGGCTTAGTGCTTTAAGGGCAGAGTCCCTTTTTGTCCTGACTTGGTGTACTTGGTGTGGATAAAATTAAATCAATAGACAGAAAATCGTCATTGCAGCATGAGCTCTGTGTTTTACTTGGAGGACAAAGTGAGATATAGGGGTGAGGAAGCACTGAGGCTTTTGGTGGCTGTGACTTTGGGGGATTATTTTGAGGGATTATTTTGACTGCYCACTCTTTGCTTGCTGTTACTTGAGACCTCAGACAAGAAAACACATGAGCAAAGCCCCACTAAATTTAAAAAAGAGACCATTATTAATGATTAAGCTACAGTGTGCCTGGCTAAAATTAACTGTTATCTGTGTGTAGGGGACAGTGTCAGCAATCTGCTTGTTGGGCATAAGTTCCTCTTGTCCTAATAAGAAGAATCAATTAGAAAGGCACCCCGAAGTATCACCATGTGTCATATTAATTTAAACATTGTTTTCTGCAGTTGAAAACTTTATATTCATCAGTAACTTGTTAGATTTATCCTCCCTGTATCCTCCCAATCTATGGTGCACAGAATTGCTAGATTTAATTGGGTTTCCCCTGGACACTACTAATTTCTCAAAATTTATTGCAATTATACAATGCCCATAGCTCATTTATTTTTTGTTTCCTGGTGATTAAAATTTAAGACACTGAAAAATGTTATATGTGTTTCCTTTTCACCAGTAATCCTGTTGTCTCCCTTCCATTCAAGATACACTCTGCAGTCACGAATCATTAAAGTAGCAAAATTCACAGAGCTTACTGCAGGAAAAACAGAACGCTGTTCTCAGATTTTGAAGTGTTTTTAATAGGCTGTTTTGGGTGTTGTTTTAAAGCATGTTTTCCCTAACAGTGAAAACACTCTCAGATGTTTTACCTTACATTAAAATAAAAATGGTGTTTCTACAGAGAATCGTAGCAGGTYGTGGCTCATGGCAGGGATTTCCCTGAGGGCTGTTCCACCGTCCCCCCTGCCCTGTGTTCTCCAGGGAATGAACTAGAAGGGCATGTGGAGCCACYTGGGTGTAGCTACTCTTACCTTCTGGTTCCAGGGGCTGTGGGGGCCCTGGAGGAGCCGCTCCTGCGAAGGCAACGTGCCTTCCACGTGGAGATGCTGCCTTGTSAGGTTGGTAGGTGAGTAATGGAGATGAAATAATTATTACCTTCATAGCAGTGAATATACCAGGAATAATTAATACTGTTACAGCCAGTGGTATTTTTAGCATTGATTATGTGTAAGAGATGGAAATTTTTCTTGAGCCAGACAAACTCATTAGAGCACGGAGCAAAACAACGCCCAGGACAAGGCAGAGGTGGCTTTCCTGGCAAAGCAAAGGCTATTACTTCGCTACGCACTGAAGGCAGGCAGAGTCTTGACCAGCTGAAAGGGCAGCAGAGCAGACCTGCTCAAAGCAGACGTGTCAGGGACTGAGCCTCCTTCAAYGCTGTGTGAATGGAGCTCCAGTGCTCAGAGGCTGGACTGGTTCCAGAGTACGGCTCCTGTTTCCAGTGCTGGCCTAACTATTTGGGAAACTAACTTGTGTCTGAAATGCAACACGTTGTCCGGTTTGCCAGGCTTCTCCAATCACCTAAACTGAATTAAAACCATTAAGTACGGTGAGATGGGAGTACAGTACTTGGAGTGATTGCAGAGAACTGGTTTCATGCATTCTCATCTGGGGAGTGGCAAACTTCTTGGTAGCGAGAGGAGAGTCTTTGCTTGTTCACCTCCTAATTCTGCAGGAAGGGACACTTGGTGCTTCAGTCCACAAAATCACTGGTCCTTCTTCCCCTCAGTGTTAACAGAGGAAAACAAATTAACATACACACCCTTAACTCAGGAGCAGATTCATTATGTTCCTCCTCCTCTTGTCTCTGTGGTGAAAGATGGGTGACCGCCAAGGCAAATAGCAGCCATCTATTTGTAAGTTGTTTGAGGGGCTTTATTTATAAGGATTTGTGCTCCTAGTGGAAAGCTTGTTACATGCAGTCCTTTAAGCCCACATCTCACTCGTGTGGCAGTTAGAAAAAAACACTCTGTTTGGCCTGAATGGGAAATGAGTCAGGTTTCTCATGTTTTTGTAAGTTCTGTAAAATGTTGGCTTTCCTTTCAGATATTTCTTTGAGTGAGAAGAATAATAAAAATGTGTTTCATTTCTGTTGTGCTTTCCAGCTGAAGTGCTTTAAGTGCTTTAGAACCTGTACGGATTTAACTTCACAGCACCCCTCTAATGTTGGTAACACTCTTCTCAGCGTTAGAGACAGGGAGGTGAGAGAAGCTACGTGACTTGCCTGGGTCAAATGTGCAGCAAACCCCTTTTCTGGCACTGTTCCCACAATGCTAGTTTTCTTCTGAGCTGTAATGATCCCCTGCCACTGAGGAGGACTGTGCCCTCTCTTACGAGAGCTTGGAACAACTCARTAGGAAGTATCTTAAAATCCTAACTAGGCATGAGCTGCACAGGCTTCAGCACGACGCGACCTTTTGTTGCTGTCAGCGGGTCTTTCGGAGAAGGCTAATCAGGTGATGAGGCCAGTTTGCTGCAGGACATGAAGCAGGTGGATTTTGGTTATTGCTGGACTAAACGAACTCTCCCCAAATGCTAGATAGGGCCCCTTTGCATGGACTTGTTATATCTGCTGTTTTCTTGGAAATCTGCTAATGCTGCCATTCAAAGCCAACAGTCATTGAGAATTCTCATCAGGAGAATAACAAATTGGGCTGTCATGATGCTGCTTCAGGATAGCGTTGGTCAGGTTCAGTATTTCTGAAGACCAACACGACTTGAAATATGAAGCAATATCCTTTACTATGATAAAATGAAAATCAAACCACCGATMTCCAGCAACAACTTGATTTTTATCCCTTTTTTGGATGCATAGGGAATGGTTTAGCGCTCACGCGCTTTCTCCCTTCTCCTCTGCAGTGGGGTATTTATTTCTCTGTGTGTAGGCGTGTAAGGAAAGGAGACTTACACTCTTGGGTCAGGTTGTTTAGTGCCACTGAGATGGCAGTTGGCTAGTGGACAGCATGACAGTTGGGCTGAATTGTGATTTCATTTCCATCACTGACAAMAGAAATAACTGGGATGGAATCAGGATTATTTTATGATAGGAACAACTAAATGAGAACCTGCGTTTTTATAGACCATGAACCATCTACTGAAACAAGATAGGTCTGCTTATAGTAATTGCAAAAGCTGACCACTCACAGCAGGCTGCTAGTTGTGCTCTCTTACCTGAATTTATTCCATGAACCAGTCTGGCTAATGGACTTAAACTCTCCACCTTTTCCTTTCATTATTCCAGCAGGTTTCTGCCACCTCAGATTTTGTTTATCGCTTCCTACTGACAGTAGAAGAGAAGTGCAGCTGCATTTTGTACAGGAGCTGCCTGACAAGCTTCAGGTGGACTTGTGCGCACCTGGGACTCCATTCCCCCTGAGATGGAGTTTCTAAATGCTGGGTTTTCTTGCCATGTCARTGTGCCAGAAATGTTTTCCAAAGTGACATCTTTTCCCTTTTTGTAGCAATACATGGCAGCATGAGCAGTCTCTGGGTTCCAAATAGAGGAGCTGAAATTACAAGGTGGAGAATAATAACCTTACAAGAGGACCAGTTTAATTAAAATGTGAATGGCATATGAAATGCATGATTAGGGGCACTGAAGCTTTTACTTTCTTGAAAGTAACTAGAATCAAATAATACACAATTAGTTACAGCTTATAAAATACCTCTGGAATTAACTTTTTTTTTTTCCTTTTTAAATCTGGTGCCAGCTTGCCTATTAGCCACTTCAGTGGGATTTAGGTGCTCTAGTTCAGGATCTCATGGTTCTTAGAAGAAGGCATTTTGTGTGCATTACATCAAAGCGTTGGCACCGGTGCCGAGGTTATAGGGCAATCAGTGCCCTTTATGCATCTACTTGATTTTTTATATATAGGAGAGAGATTGTTAAAGAGTGGATGGGAAAACATTTTCATGTTCTTGGAAAAATTATTACATCCTGAAAAAAATTATCTGAACACAGGAAAAAAAAATACAATAAAAAATATTAGGTTTTGTTATTGCTGTTAAAACTGAAAATAGAAATGAAGCAATTGCTTCTCATCAACTGAATGTTTTGTTTTCATTCCAAGATTTTATTGTTAATATTGATTTTTTTCTCTAATTAACTATTTTCCACCCAAAAATTCATCCTAAAAAAGAGAAAAGCTTTCAAATATGTCAGAATTACCGCTGTCACATACAGAGCCTCCGGCAGCATGAGCAATCTCTAGCTGAAGTTTCTACAGCTGGGATTCAGCACAGCTGTGTGCAGGCAAATGCTAAAGTCACGAGAAAAGGTTTAAGTCGAGGGAAAACAGAAGGGAACTGGGACTTGGTGAGTGCTTCTGGAGGCAGGGGGTGGGGGGTAAGGCAGAATTGTAGTAACCTCTGTAACCTCCAGCCCGGGTCTATAAAGTCTCCTACAGTCACTTTGATTGCCATGCAGGGAGGCTGCCTTTTGCATTGAGGAAATGAGCACATGTGTCACAGCCCAGGAGGGAGCGGGAGGATAATGGGCAAATTTAATTTCTCTCTAACTTGATGCAGCAGTGAGTGTGCTCTGTGCTTGTTCCCTTGGCAGGCCATGAGAAGAATTTGCAGAGATTGCAGGGACAAAACATCTGGTAAAATGGACAGTGTCTTGATGTGTGCAATGTGAGGGAAGATATTAAAAAGAGGAGGAGGAGATATCAGTTCAGTGCTGTGTATCTGTGCTTTGTGAGAGGGCAATTCTGTACCGCTTAGAGGATGCAAAGCTCAGCTTGCACAGTGGTGACTGCTTACTTTGTTGTTGCTSGTGAGACAAGGCAGAAGGGCAGAGAGGTGGGCATGTATTTATTTTTCTTCTGCTGAAGAAGAAAAATCTTTCTTCTTCCTCAGAAAGGACCCCCAAATCAGATTAAAAGAAGCCCCTGCAAGTGACTCTGTGAAGTGGCATAGGCTTCAGCTGCGTTCCCATTGCAGTCAAACTCAACCCCTTAGGAGGTTGTCTCCTTGCAACCTCACGCATCAGCAGCAGATCACTCTGAGCTTGTAATGAAAAAGACTTCAGTGCAACTGTGCTCGGGAGAAAAGTGTTTTAACAGTGTTACAGAAAAACCTCATCAGGTCTTAGTCTCCTGTGGCTAATGTAGACAGGTGTTGTAGCTGCGGCGTGACTAAGTGCGCTCTGTGGTGCATCCTTAAGGAAATGAGATTACAGCCTGTTCTGAGTGTGCATGTGAGAGGCTAATCCCGTGCCCCATAGCTTTTGAACCTAGGGATTTATTTCAGCACCATTTCATGGAGAGGTGGATGTCTGCAAGGTGATTATATTCATACATGCTTCATGAAAATAGATGCTGATGGAAGGGAGAAACCTTAGGACTAGCCTCTCTGTGCTCCCTAACTGTGGGAAATGGGTGACTCACGAGTGATTAAATATGCAAGAAAATCCCCAAAGGAGAGAGTGGCCTTATACCCTCTGCTGCTGCATGTATCTCGGCACTGGATTGGTCAGAGGAAAGGAAAAACAACAGCTGTCACTTGAATGCTGTGTTATGAATGAAAGATGAAGAAAATATTCTGCAGAAATATCAAAACAGTTCATACATTTTTTCCCCTCAAAATTCAGAATGGTGATGGTAAAACTCAGACTTCAACCAGTTTTGCTTATTAATCAATTAATGCAATCTGCTTGGACAAGTTAAATCCAATCCTTACTCTTTTATGAGTCCTTTTTTTGACGTTCATTGCTCAGAAATCGTCTAAGATCTTAGGCAGTGATAAGAATAGAAGAGCGATGTCAGCTACCCAGGGCAACCTGACCTCTTACTCTGACTACTGATTTCTCCTTACGCTTTATTTTGATACCAGATGATAAGGTAGGAATCTGAATAAGAGGTGGTGAGAACCTGAAATACACTGATATATAATAAGTTCAAATAAAGTTAATAGAGATAAAAAGTACAATGCAAAAGCCAACTCTTTTTGACATTGATATATGTCTTCTGAAACGCAGGAAATCTTTTAAACTCCTCCACATCTTGTTAGCTGTGAGAGGTCAGATTTGTCACTGTAGATGTAAGGTGTACGCAGATAATTTTTTCTCTTTTGGAGATTGAGAAAGTACCTGTTGATTAGTGAAATGCGGTTGATTCATTGCTCTTGTAGTTTTATAGCTTTTTTTTTTTTTTTAACACAGTGTGTATTTCTAAAGGAGTCATCTTGAAAACTGGCAATACTTATTTAGTCTACCTTTAAATAGCTTTTAGGAAGATACAGCATGTGCAATTCATTTTTGTGCCTTTATAAAAATGTTGCTGGAGTGACATACAGGGGCACTTTTTCATGTGTTCTGCTGTCCTTAAACCTRATGGCGTCAGAAAGGTGCTTGGTAATAGTGCTATACTTTGAGCTTTAAATAATACCTTCAATTGCTGGCACTGCTATATACCCTTCTTAAAACCCTTTGGAAAATATGGTGTGGAAGGGATGCAATCCAAAAAGGTGAATTTGAACATAGCTCTTCATGAGCTGATGGTCAGTTCTTGTTTAAAAAAAAAAAAAAAAAAAAATCAAACTGAAGTATTTTCTGTCTTGTCTTCTGTTTGTTGTATTTTGGATACCATTGCCAAGGAGTAAGGCACAAAAAGTAATCCTGAATGCTTGGGAAATACTTGGAAAAACAACTCAATTGCATTCCCTGCTTAGCCTAGCAAACAAAGCGCTGCCAAAACCCTGAGACAGCAGTGAGGCCCCGKTGACCAAGCGTGGGGACTGGGAAATGCGCTCGTGTGGGGGCTGCATGGGGACGTTTCTTAACATAACTGTGAAAGTGAGGGCTAGGGAGAAGCTCCTTTGCTTTGTCGTTAGCAGTGAAGTMATAGTGAATCCACTAAGTAGCAAGATGATTCTGGGTAGCTTTTCCTGTGCTTAATAATTTAAAGGAYTCTGTATAATGGTTCTTTGGAATCACATGACCTACCAATCAATCCATCTACTTTTGCATAATGCATGTGTGGTATCAATGCTATTTCATTTTGAGATCACTTAAGAATAACTTGCCAAACTGTTCGTTGCCGCTCTGCAGTGCAAACACATGCAGCTTGTAAGACCATTTGCCTTCTGTGCTTATTTAGAGCCAGCTGTAAATGCTCCTAGCAATTAGCACTCGCAGCAACCTGGCCTCCATGAATTTCCAGTTTGGAATGAGATCCRAAGAGGTGCTCAACGCCCACAGCAGAGTCCAGGCCTGCAAGAGGCTCCCTTCACCGCGCTGAGGAGCGTTGGGCACCTCGCCAGGAGATGCTAAAGGTCAGCCCTGATCTGCAGCCAGGCGTTGCAGTCTCCGTGGGRTTTTCCTCTTGAAACCTTTTCTTTGGGATGTGCCTTGAGAAAGAACCTTTCAGACAACTGAGCTGGACACCCTTGCCATGTAGATCCCACTTGCTGCCATACTTTGCCCTTAGGGAAGGGGCGACCTGTTTGTACCGCCCATATCAGTCCCGCTGAGTGTCTGCTAACCAGCGCCTCGGGCCTAGCTGCCCTGGTGAACTCCCTGGCTCGTAGACTCACATGAGCATTTCTCAGTTGTGGCATTTTTATCGGATTGCTTTTTGAAGTGGAATAGCCCATTTGGTGGTAAAAGACACCAAACAGCATGACCCTGGCATTTTTCTTTTTTTAAAAAAAATATATTTGTTTCTTAATGTGTTTTCAGAGGCACTTGTCTATGGATCAGGCTTTTCCCTGCAAAGTTTGTTTCACACAGGAGGCCAGAGCAGTTTCCCAGGGCTCGCTCTCAGTGTTGAGCTTTCTTGCCTGGATGTGCTAAACACGCAGAAGATTTTTAACCAGTTAAAATTAAAAATATGTTCAAATGCTTTTGCTAGGCTGAGGTCAAAATGTGCATTATGCAAACCTTGCAGGATTGCACCTTTAATTAAGAAAAAACCTAAGCAGCAAGGCATGCAGTAAGCTCGTTAAAACATGTAATGTACTGATGTCCTTTCTCTATTTACGTAGACTAGCTTGTGAAATACCATTAAGCCGCTGCTGAGCCCCCATTATTTTGGCAGTTGCTGTAGGATTTTCCATTATACTTTCAGGAATTTTTTATGGACAATAATGCAATTTGTGGTTATGCAAGCTAAAAAAGGTCAATCAAATTTAATGCTTGAGGGTATAAGCTGCCTGCTACAGAGGTCAGGGAGGCATTTTTCTCATTGCATTTCTGTCGCTGTGCTGTAGGTGCCTTATGGGGATTGTTGGGATTTTTTTTCCGCTTTATCTGGAGCATTGTGAATTGGTTAATGCCAGAGGCAGGAGAGCAGAATTGATGGTCTCATGGTCTAATCCAGGGTCCTATCTATCACTCTCTTTTAAATAACATTTGCTGCCTGGGTCTCAGACAAGAGCCTTCTTTCTTTCAAAATAAAGTAGATTTTGCAACCGAACGTGCCTCCTGCCTAGAATTTGCCCTACTGATTTTTTGGGGAGAGGAATCAGTGATGCATAATAGTGCTAGGAGTCTGAGATGGAAAATTAGCTGCTAGATGTTAACAGGATAGAATTGTTTTTAAAACTGTTTTTAAAGTGACAAGGGTTCTTGCAAGCCTCTGGGAGCACCCAAGCGTGTCTTCTTAGCAGAAGATGCAGGGAACCTTGTGAAGGGGGAAGCATCTTTGCCAAAATATTGTGACCTCTCTTTGCCACTCAGCTATTTCAAAGACAGTACCAGGGAGATGAAGATTTGGAGGATTAAGGAAATTTGACTACCTCAGCAATTTTCTCAGACATGTGTTTTGAAGGTCTTTTTTCCTACCGTGTTTTCAAGGGAATAGCATTTGGGATTTTCTCCCAGAGTACTGTACCTCCCATTTTTGTTTCCATAAGCTGTGTTTTAATGGTAAGTATACATGGCCATATATATTTGAGCCCTTCTACTTGATTTGATGAATTGAGCAACATCATAACGGGACTAATGAAAGCAAAGGGGAAAGAGCCTTCGGGGATGGAGGAAAACTTGCCCGTGCCTCCAGGTTTGGCAGAGCTTCCTCGGGTTGTTTTCCCGATGGTTTGAGATGCGTGTTGTTTGGGCTGGACTCATTGCTCTGCACACAAAGGCAAATGTATGGCGTGTAGGCTATTGCACATACATGAATCATTAGGGGCCCATGAGCCTTTAGTTTCACAGTGGGAAGAAGAGCTGTTTGTTGTTACAGAAACTGCTTGACCTTGGCTTTCGCTTTGACTGTTTTGCGGAGCTTATTTTCTTTTTATGTTTCAGTTGGCTCTGTTATGTTCTGGGGCTCCAGTCTGTGGGAACAGACTGTTTGCTTCTCATTYGGGGTCAGCGCTGGCTCTCCCTGAGAAAGTGTTCTGTATCCTCATGGAGAGAGATGTGACAACATGGGCTTTCACACGGGGCTAAAGCAACGCAGGCGCTTGCTTTCCAGGCAGCTGCTGCCATGGGAATAGCCTGGAGGGAGCGATTCTTCCTCRCATGACTCCCAGCCCGCGTGTGTGTTTGAAGCAGACACTCATTTTCTGTCTGCAAACCTGACTTTAGCAATAAGTATTGAAGGTGTGTTTAGGTCTTTGTGGCTGTGCAAAGAGGAAGAGCTTCTTTGGACTCCCTTGTTCCTATCTKGCTTTCTGTGCTTGGTTGTCTTGTCAGATTCCATGTGTTTCAGCAGAACTCTACCAAATTTTGCTACATTCTACAGTATTTCATAGGGAAATGTTTTTAAAAAAAATCTTAGGATTTTATTTCAGAAAAGGACACAAAGATAAGACCATTGCTATCCTGAGAATCATGAATATTCTTTGTAATGGTTTCAGTAGTTTTTCCATCGTCAAGTAAACTCGGATAATGTTCAAAAAAGGGAAAATTATKCTTAGATTTCATGTGCTTATCTCTAGTGTTGTCAGGATTGATTGCAGTATCAGTAATCAGAGTATCTTACAGGTCAGTTTATGAGAAAATCTTTATTTTCCATTATCTTGCATATGGATATGGTAGTTGAATGTGTTTCTGAAGTATATGTCTTAAACTATGGTGTCTCAGTCAATCACAAACTTCTTAGCTCTTTCCAAAATATATCTTTGCTAGAAATATGTGGCAGTTATGTGCTATACACAGATGAAAAGATAGTACTGTACCTCTGCTCCCAATGTTAAAACTGAAATATCYGTGAAGTTGGAATCAGGAGATTTTTTTGTTTGGATTTTTATTTTTTTAGTATGTCTAATGATCACAGATACGGTGATTAATAGAATGTCTAGTATATACTCTACTAGAGTCTCTAACAGGCTGGTACATGAACCTGCATATCCGCAAACAGGCACACAGATACAAATATTCTAAAGTGCTGTTTGTTTTTAATCATGAATATTTCTCCCTTTGGTTACACCAAACTACTTCAAAAAACTGAAGGTCATGATTTCCATTGATGGAAACTACCTGATTTCTTGCAGATGGCATCTGCAGAATATTTTTGGAGGAAATATAGATATCCATTGTAGGCCTTTACTTTCATTAATATTAGGGTTAGGGTTTAAAATGACAGTAATTATTTTAAGCTGAGCCATTTTTTTAACCTCTATTACTTTCTATAATGTCCAAGGACTAATGTGCAGGGAACTGAAGAAGGATATGGAAAACATCAATTATAGTAGTACCTTTATTAGATGCCTTATCTTTTACTTCTCCAGTCTATTTCTATTTCTAAGTTAATTTATATTTATTGTGTATATAGGAAGGAGAAGGTTGTCTCAGTCCATGACAGTCCTGCCAGAGAAAAAAGGCTGTGAATACCCACTTCTGGGAATACGTAATTACATAAAATCACGTGGCCCAGTGGAGAGGGAGTTAGGAAAGGTCTTCATCCTGTTGCTTTTCTGCAGCTGCTTTTCTGAGTCCCAGTGTTGCCTTGAACAATGAAGTAAATTATGGCCTCTTTGTAAAATGATCTAAGTTCTGTAGATGAAAGATAATTTAAGTTACCTTGCTATATTGTAGCCAGGTTTCATTTTTAGACAAACTTATCCTCAAGATTATTCCATTATTACATACGGAAGGATTCTATACTGAAGGCTGTAAATTCTGAAGTCTGGACTGGATAGATACATTCAAACGCACTGATTTCCTCAGCACCATTCTTGTGCTGTATGATCCCTAATGCAGAGCTGCAAGAAAGCTTGTTGTGCCAAGGTGCGAATGCAGCATCGTAGGTAGGGGCTGGTAAYACAAAGGATATAACCTGACAGGTTTGTGTTTGATAGCTCAGCTTAACATTGTTTTCAGCTTTAGTCACAATGTTCAACTCATGACTTGCATCCCTTCAGAGTCTGGGGTATCTGAATCTGTACTTTCCAGGTTGAGATGGTTGGTGTTCGTCTTATAAATTCTGTTAGGAGAGAAAGAGTGAAGAACGAGTGACATTTTGCCATTGACTTTATAAGAACTAAGATTTTCTCYATATTATCTAGTGGTAAATGATAGATAAGTGAATGGGTTAAGAAAATGCACTGCGGTGGTTCTGCAATGCACAACACAAAAAATATTTTGGAGATTTAATGATTTGTTGAATGACTATGAAAGCTGGTTGCATAAAAGRGATTTTTTTTAACTGATTAATACCATCTGTCACTAGGTTTTCACTGTGCTACAATAAAAGTGTTTCAGAATCTCAGCAGTTTACTCAAATAAAAAAGGGCTAGTTTCTTGTGAAGGCCTTTCCCACTCTACCCTTTGAATCGCCTCTATAGATGGTGAGTGCAGGAGGTTGGAAATGAAGAAAGAATGGGTGAAGTTCAGCTAAAAGCTTCCTAAGTGCARGTTGCAAAACAGTTCAGAGAGAAATAGTTGACCTGGATTTCAGAAGGTGAGTATATTCCCTATCTAACTTATACAGTCTTCCCATCATCTTACATCCTACAAAGACGGGGGGACATGTTTGCCCATGGCTATTGCTACATCTTTCTTTAGTCTGTGTTCTTTCCTTAAGATTTTGGACTCTTAGGAAAAATAATAATAAAGGCGTAATTATCTCGAGGTTTTTTTCTTCCGTTCACTGTAGCCTCTGAGGAGRATCCCATCATATTGACAAAAGGATGCCTTGTCTGCCAAAAATGGAAAAAGTCATAGGAAAAACTACTTGTTGTTGACTATTTGGTTTAGGTCATCCCAAAGGTACCCACTAGTCAGTGATGCAATTTCAATTAAACTCTAGCTAAATGTACGGTGATGTATTAGAAAAAGCAGTGGAGTCCCCTTCTGGCCCAGGGTCCTGACACTTCTCCAGGGCCTAGATTTCARTTTCTTCCTCTGTCCGTCAGGCTTGAATGTATGTCTCCCCTCTCCTGGGAGCACAGGCTGCTTTTGAGTCTGGAGAATCATTTTGTGCTCTGTCAGAATGAACATTTCAGAATATTGGCCTGTCTTGGGACTTGTGCAGCAGGACGAGAGAATTTCTTCCAAGAGAGCTCTTGAATATARAACTGACTACTTTAGGTTCCTCACATGGTAGAGTGAAGACTCAYAATCTCGAATCTTTTCATCCTGATTCAGCGCAGTTTAGATGTGTCCAGCCACTGGGAGAGCACCTGCCACTGTTTCCTTGCTGATATAATTAATTTTTGTGTATGTGCAAGAAGAGAGCACAGAAAGTAAATTGAGGGTAAACAGACTTTCGCTGCCTTTGATGCAAGTATTCAYGCACTGTGAAATCCCATTAAATTGGGTTTGTTGAATTATTTCTGCCTGCTTCCCTCTTTTCATTTTAACAGCATTGTACTATGCTGCTGTGTTAGGCAGTGCTAGGTCTTCTACAGCTGGCTTTTCTTTCCGTTCTTTCTTGCTTCTTTTTTTTTCTGCTTCCCACACTACAGTCCAGAAAATCCTGACCCTGAGCTTCAACTGCAAAACACCATGAACCCACTTAAGGGTGGGTCAAGTGTGAACCTCTGTGTAAAGCCTCATATACRTTGGGATGATTCTGCACTCTCTTGCCTTTCTGCTGTGATGGACCTCTTGGAGAAACAAAAGGGGTTTAATTTCCCATGAATGAGCTGCCCTGGGCTATGAAAGTTTTGGGATGTAGARCCCATATCTAGAATGTAAGTGCATCTTACAGTAATGACAAAATGGCGTCCAGGCCTCTCAGCATGGGACTAAGTAACAACTTCATTACTGACCCAGGTTCCTACTCCCCTAAAGTCTTTTGAGCAAATTACCTTGTTTCCTCCTCCCATTAATTTCCATGAATCCTACTTACTTCTATGAATTATCCTGTGACATTTATTTATTTATTATATCTCTGCAGCTTTGTTGGCTTCCCTTAGGACCAGCACCCTGAATGAGTGACAGATGCTGGCAGGTTTTCTGTGCCAATTTTCTCTGTCAAAGCTTGAAGCATTTTACAACTCCAAAGTATTTTCACCTTCTGCTGTGGGGCATTGTAAAGTTCAGAAAGAAACCTATTCAATTCCCTGGAGAATTCTTTTGCACAGAAGGACTTGCCTTCTCCTAAATGTTTTCTTATTCTGCAAAGTTAGGAAGCCAGTAGCCTCATGAACGTGATATTGCCCTGGAGCCCCATTTGGAGTGGGCCGCTTTGCAGAAGCCCCATTACAGGCTTGACACACATGGGAGTTCTTTCCCCAGCCTTGTTGCTCGTTTGAACAGTAACTAGCTCACTTCTAAGTCCAAGGTATTTACCTGCCTCCCTCTTGGGTGCCATGAAAATGTGGTGCACAGGGAAGGCAGAAGTAAAGGGAGGAAGGACATYGGCAGGAACCAGAGATCCTGTGAGGCTGTTACTGAAATTTCTAGCTGATTTCTTCTGAATCATTTTCCTGGCACTTTTGTCAATATCCTAAAATTGATAATTTGGTCCTTTCTTGTATTGCTAATGCTTTAAGGTATTATGATTTTTTGCTGGGCTTCAGGGGCTGTTGAGTTCCATGGATTTATGTGCCTAGTGCTTATGAGGTGTTTCAGGAATTTACAGGATGAAAGAATCAATATTATACATATAATAGGTATTTATTATTTTTATTGTTCATACACAGGACTTTCATCCACAGCATAGGCTACTGACTTGCTGGGTTTTTCAGCTTCATGTGTCTTAATTTTGGCTCTTTTTCCTTTTTTCTCCCCCCCCCCTCCCCCCCAGTAGGGTGTTATATAGAACCATTTTGTTTCCTTGCATTTCTGCTTTGTTCCATTCATCTTTCTGTCTTTCTTGAAGAGAAGATACACAAACAAGAACTTATCTTGTGTCTATGTAAGTAGCATCAACAACAACTTAATTGATGCTCTAAAGTAAGATCCAATTTAGATTCCATTGTGGAAGTCTGGGAGCCTGAGCAGGTCTCTTGATAACGAGCCGATTGTGTCCGTTTTTGGACTCCCTTTCGCAGTTTGCACAGGGACCCYATTACCTCCCTTAGGGATGTCTTTCAGTGCCATATTTGGACTGTTTGCAGATTTCTAACACATTTTCTTTGATCTATTCTAACAGGGCCGAATAATTTATTGCAGTTTAGTAATCTGGTTTGGAGGTCTTGATTATGTAAGCAAGCCCATATATTTACTATCATAGTGTTAAAGCTCTTTACACTTTCTCAGGCTGCAAAGAGATGGTATTTGCTTGAACATCATAGCTAGTATGTATCCCAGAAGTTGGAGCAGGTTAATGACTTAATAGGAATCCTTCCTTGAATCAAAAGAATGAGATCAGAGCGTTACACAGTAAATAGAGGGCTGGAGATGTGGTGTTTTTCATCAACTATGGTGCTCCCACGGGTTGTGGTGGACACCACGGGATGTGATGTCCTGGAAATCTGTACGTAGGTTTGTCAGGACATGCACTGCTTGATGCTTTGGAAGTATTGTCCAAATCTTTTGAACTCTTGAGTTGATTTAAAATACTCAAAATCGATTCCAGAGATTGAAACAGAGAAATGATGCTACAGTTTGAGTTTCCTAGACTTGGGCACGTTTTTCATTTCAATTTCAATTTTGATGGTGTTTTGAGTGGGGAAATAAGAGGAAGACAAGTGACTTTACTGTTCTTTCTAATCATAGGAAATTTGTTGGTTTAGATTACCATACACACATAACGCTGTTGCTATCTTGTGGTCTAATTATAAGAAGGGAGACCTCGGCTGGCTAAAGTAAATATATCAAGATTAGGTTATTTTGATTATTATCATGTAATGATATGTAAGAGGCTGTTAATGATCTTATGATCAAAATATGTTGTGGAGGTTCTATCTTACAACAATTTCATTTAGCGATCTTCATTATCCTTTAAATACTTTAAGACAACTATACTTAAGCCTGGAAGGAAAAGGTTAGGAGACAGGGTAATTGATTTTTATGGAAGCCAGATTGTCCATTTTCAGCTCGGTTTCAGATCACTCTGGTGTATGTATTTCTGGTCTCTTCCCTCATCCTCAAGGGAAACGGTAGCAAACATAGTACCTCTCATGTGGAAAGCTGCCACTACAAAGAAAGGTCATTAAAAGGTTCAGAAATGTCAGAAAAGAAGTTTAATTCCCCAGTATCTGCTCATACATGTATTTGGCGAAATTTTCAGTTGGTCTTGCATTGCTCTGCATTCTGCATGCAGAGGTTTTTAACTAGCTGAAAGATGGCATTATTTATTGTGAAATATACACAGTTTTATTTAGCATGATACATACATGCTTGTAACTACCATCTCTCTGAAAAAAAAAAGATAAAAGTTAGAGAAGGGAGGAGTTCCAATACAAAGAGAGACACGTTCAATCATTATCTCTTATTGCTCTAACCAAGAGTCCTGGTTAGAGTGCAACTGAAGATACTCTATCTTTGCAAGGATGATAGTAGGTCACGGCAAGAGGTAGCCTTGATGCCTGCAGTCTAGGTCAGCTGGACAGTGATTGATGCTTCAGGAGTGTCCTGAGAAGTCTTTCCAAATTGGCTTTGGAAGAACCTTTCTATATTTCCTCTTTATTTATGTTCCCTCCAGAAACACAAATGGTTGGATGATTCCCAAATAGGCCACTGGAACACTTGGACATTGCCCAAGAGGCATAAGATCAGGTCCTCAGCYGGGGTAAATCACTGCAGTTTCACTGCAGGAAGAATGTTATCATGGTTGTTAGCATACTTTGTAGCTGATAGTGATGATAGATAAGGGATTATGCAAGTCAATCACCACCAATGATAACTGCAGAAAATTCCTGATGAATGAAATTGTGTATATGTATACACGCTGTGGTTGTTCCCTTCCTTCAAGGTCTGTGTTTTCTAAATCTCTGTCTTAATTCATCTTTATTTGCCATCAGTAAATTATCCTTGAAAGCAGTCAGCAAGCCCAGTATCTGCCACACTGTAGTATATAATCTTAGAAGCTACAGAAAGAGACACTAGCAAAATAGGGTAGTATCTTGTTTTGTTTATTGCATTGCAGAGATTCAGAGCAGCAGTAGTCAGGAAGCAGCAGTGAATTAATACGGTGCAGGGAGATGAAGGCTCCTGCCTTAGCTAAACGTCTGATCACCTGAGTGTTATTTCTAAGCATTTTTCCATTTTCTTTTTTCTGGGTAGACTTTCTCCTTGTGCTCAGTATTATGCATAGGCCAAGGTTAAGTAAACAGTTTAGGTGAAGCTCGCTGAATAATCAGCAGGACAAAGGCACTGAATTTCCAGACAGCTCAGGGAAACAGCAAATCTAATATCTGTCTCTGATAGTGCTGGAGACCAGATTCTGTAGAGACGATAGAGAGGACAGTGTTGACCTGCCCGGAGAGGTTTCCTAGCCCATGTCAGTCAGTAGGCTAGACCCTGAAGCTTGAATGCCTATAGGCTCCTCTCTGATTTTTTTTGCATGCTACTTGCTGTCATTTTTTGTTGCCACCCGGAAGGCTGTAGGSTTCATGCTGATTTTTATTCCGTTTGCATTTAGACTTCCTGTGGATATTTGTTCTCCCTTGCTCCTAGGCACTACAGTGTTTCTAGTTAATAGTATTATCCTTTTGATATGTTCTTCACAATCAGAAACTACATATCAAAAACAAACTTTCTATGATATACATTAACGTGCAACATCACTTAACCAGAATTAACTTCATGAAGAAATCAGTGATACTCCCTAGGCTGGAAAATGCACAGGAGTTAGTGACTATGCAAATAAGAAGCAAAGAGAAGGGATATAATTAGGATGGATTTGTGTGCGCGTTCTCACTTAACAATAACTATGATCAAGGAAATAAAACTCAGATCTTTCCTACCTGATACAAAAAAAAAAAAAAAACAGTTTTGAGGGATGGTGATTTTTTTTAATAGTCATATTGGATGTGTTTCTAATGTTCTGCAGTATCAATTGCACCAAAAATGGTGCAGCTCTCTTAAGCGTAAAGCTGGTAACGCATCCTTTATTAGAAACACTGACTCTCTGTAGTTGAGGAACTGATGAAAACTGAAGAACAAATGAAGATGAAGGACAAGCACAAGGTGTTGTTGAGATCCTCTGAGAAAAGTTTTCAATTGTTGTGAGTAAATAGAATGATTCTTGATATTTATGCCAAATGGGCCCCTGAAGCCATGCCGACTGCGTGAGCGGCCAGCTTCTTCAGCATACAGCTCTTGGTCGAGTATCATGGAGAAAGAGGGAGACAGAAGAAAGACTGAACATGTGCAGCAGGAGAAAGTCTTAGCGCTAGTTCTTAATATGTGTCTCAATATTTGGGTTGTAGTTCAATAGCTTTTTTATTGTACTGAAAAGTTCTCTTTCTAATGAGAGAGCACATTGCAAAATTGACCTCTTAGAAATATACTTTGCCTATCTTCTACATGAAGAGCATTAGTCTTCCAGATGTTAGTTGCAATGGGTCTCTTCTTTTGAGATACACATTTTGAATTGGGATAAAGACAGTTTTTTGACAGCTCTGTAAAATGAATAGCTCTTTATGACAGAGTATTTCACTTCTTGCTTTAGAAAAGTTAGTGTCTTTCATTACTGCTTATGTCCTTCGCAGGGAAAGAAATTGGCTTCTATATAATAGTACACTTGGAGTGTCACTGGCTTTCATATTGTCTATTAAAAAAGATAATTGTGAGGAGCAGATCAGACCTCAAGGAAGGCCTCTGAACTGAACCCATTTCAAGAAGGGAAGACAGAGCTGTCAAAAGTTTGACTTCCTAATTCCTAAAGAGCTATTAATTTGCTTGACTGCATGATCTACTGGGAGTAAAAGAGAAACTCCACTTGCATGACCTCTAGTGTCAATCACTGGGAGCCATCTGCGTTTATATTATCAATGCACAAACTTTCTTTACTTCTTGAAGCATGAAATCACCTTTCAGATGGAGCAAGAAATATAATGCCCCATTCTAAAGAGATGAAACAGATCTGTCTAAGACATCAATTACCCAAAGAAATCTTTAAACATCATACTCTGATTCCAGCATCAACCAGCATCTTGGAAGTTGTCCGAACTTTTCACATTTACAAAGAAGAGAAGAGTGTGTTGCTTAATGCAAATGCAGCAGCAAGATGTCACTTAATGGTACTGATGCATTGTCCTGTGGAGAATTTGTAGTGCTTCACTGGGCTGTTCTAGTATGTGACAGGTCTCTTGGAAGGTGAGGAGAGTTTGCTTCCTCACTTCCATCTTGCTGCTCAGGAGCCAGCCAGCAGCTTAGAGGCTGGCAGGTCTTGGGARTCAGATGGTTTGTCTCTGTCAGCAGACTGCAGGAAGAAGCAAACAATCTAAAGATGAAAACCATCAGCTTTCTTGATCTCACTCTTGTCTATTCGGTCAGATATGAGTCATAAGGTGTTCTTCAAACAGTGTTGGCCCTTTAAAACCAGTCTTTCTCATTTTGAAGAGAATGGGAGAGAAATTTACTTCACATCTTAGGGGAAAAAAAAATGTTTTCTGAACTGGTGTATGTGTTTCTGTGCTCTTCTATTCTTGTGCAAATATATTGCAAAGAGGCCTAGTGTGAAATTAAATAAAATAACTCTTGGGGATCCATCCGCAGAAATGGACTGACCCAGTGCATCCATTTCTGACTTGTGTGAGACTCCCTTGGAAAATGCTGCTCTAGTTTCAGTAAAAGAGAAAGTTGAAAAACCTCTTTGGAAAACTTACACAGCACAGAATATTTAGAGCTTTGCTCTCAGATGCGCGGTATGCCAGGGAACGGGATAGGGCCTGGAAAGCTCGCCGAGCTGTTTTTCAATCAGAGACCTCCACTGAGTCCATTCAATATCACTGCCACACATATCAGTAACAGAGCTTTCAAAGCAGGCATTGAATATGAGGAAATATATAAGCTTTAAAAATGAAACTTGTGGTTTCAAAAAAATGGGAAATTTCTATGAGAGCTCATAGTTAAGCCTGCTGTGCTGCTGTTAAAATGTGGTTACAGTTAAAGAAATTGAAAAATGGTGTCTCCTTTGCTCAGCCGAAAGGCAGGATTAATTTAATGCCCAGACCATACTCCTCCTGATCTTCTTAGCCTCTTCCCTTGTTCAAAGATTGCCTTAGGAATTGCTAAACAATGCTCATTGGCTTTTCCTGCAAGATGGCAAATGTAGGTTCATCTTCTGGAAACATCGTTTGCTAAAAAACAGTCTAGCTGATCCTTACCTTGGTTCTTTGTTGAAGGTCGATTTTCCTAATGGTCTCAAGATGGCATGGAGCAGAAAGAAAAGAGCCAAGCTGCAAACAGCTTTACTTGGGGACCAACTATACGAAACCAAGGTGCTGCTTTTTTCATCTTACCCATCCCAAGTAGCTGTGTCAAAGGCAAAGGATACTGTAAATGCTCTAGGGGCTTCCCTTCTTGCAGCATCCCAGCACACAGTCCGTGTGCATCCTTATGAACCCTTGGCATTTCCTTCAACAGGAAAGGAAAATCCAGGAAGGATCCTGGGAGTTAAGGAGAAAGTGTTTTCCTCACTTCTCTGCTAGGTCGTGACAAGGAGTCAGCCAACAACTGAGAGGCTGGTGGGATTTGATGATCAGGTTGTTTTGCCTCTGTCAGCAACTGCAGTTTGCTTGTGGAGGAACTCAGACGGCCTGAGGATTGAAACTGCCTGTTTTCTTGATCTGCATCTTGTTCATATGGAGTGACATGAGCCTGCTAGAGTTTTGTGATGAAGTTCCTTGCAAGGCCAGAAGCTCAGAGAGGCCTGAATTTCTTGCTCTATCCTTAAAAGCATACTGGAGACTAGAAGGGATGTGGGTGTAATTAGAGGCTGAAGCCTTAAAGAAAATTTGTTCTTTATGCTTCAAGCCAGAGACTACAGCCTAAGGCTAGGCTTGCATGGAGTTAGATTTTTTGCAGGCATAATCATAGTTTTCTTTATCTGTTATTCCACAGAATGTGAATGTAGGTGAGCATAATCCTTTGTTTGCAGAGATAGCATGATTTAGTATGAACCTAAATGAACCCAGACTGCGGGATGAATTATATTTTTTTCCCATGTGGGTATTCTTCATCCAACCTGGAATCCTGGAGATGGTAAATATGGCACCTTTCCATGCCGTTTTATTAAAGTAGGTGTTCACCATGTTTTGCTACCATTACTCAGTTTAAAGGAGCAGTTGCCTGTCAGGTGTAGTTAGCATCTCACATCACATTTGTCTTGGCTGCTTTTGCGATGTAGCTGTGTTCTTAGCACACCTGTTGTTTGCGTGGCATAATGAAGATGCTTGCATGCTGCCTAACTGGCCTTAGATGTTGTTGTCTAAAACCTGTAAGTTTAGTGGGACTCCCATCTCCTGTGTCCTCTTACAAAATGCTCAGTGTTCCTAGTCAGATATTTTTGGGAATATGCATATTAGCACGATAAATAACCAGCTTAAAATGTTACCTGGAGCTGTGCAGAGTGTCTTCACTATCAGATGTGAATTTAGCCCAGATGCTGTGAACCTATTACACCTCATGTTTAATATGTTCCACAGAAAATTCARGAAAACTTCTAAATGGCAGTTCCTGTGAGCCCTGACATCCTTCAGAGCCAAGGTAATGGAAAGCAGCCAAGAAAGTTTATGCTGCAAAGTCGAAACTCACTTTTCATTGAGTGATGAGTCCATCATCTCTCACCACTCACAATTCTAAGAAGCAAGAATCCTTCAACTAGACCATAGGAGTGCAAACCAGTGACCCTGTTAATCTCTTCTGTATTTCAGTGTCATCTGTTACCTTTTCTTTTTTCCTTTCTTTTTTTCCCCCTCAAAAAACATCTGTACATCCTGACCAGCAGGAAATCAAAAGACCATAAAGTAAGTGCTCTCAGTAAGTAGGGCACCTTTAATCATGTGAAACAAAGAACATCTTTTTAACCAGAGCCTGAATGGGGAATTAGCATGCTGTAAAGAAACTTCTCTTGTGTGTAGAAACCTCTATGAACATCATTTGTTTATTGTGCTTAATGATACTGCACCTTAATTGTGAGAAAGGCTGCTCTTGGCGCTGTGTCCTATTCTAGAGAAGATGCCATGGTGTATTAGAAAGGAAGGAGCAATTCTAAAGTGACAGACATTTTCGTTTAGAAAAGTGGAATACATGAGCATAATTTAACATACAACAGTAAGTTTCTGTTTCTGTGCTTACTCTGGATATCATGGCTCTGACCTTTTGGAATTCTTGCAATAAGAAAAGTCAGTCCGGGCTGAGACTAGAAGAGACGACATTTAACGCATGAAGAATGAGTTTTTTTGAGCTAGAATTTCCCTAGAACTTAAAAATAATTGGAGTTCTTTGTGATGTTAAAAAGAATAAAAAAAGGAACAAAAAATACTTTAACTCTGGGTTATACTGTAAGACACGCCCATGGTTTGCCCTCAAAATGAGATGCCTGCGCAGCCCACCTGTGTGAGCTGGCAGCTCCTGGGGCTGCTGTCTTCTGCCTGTCCCCGGGCTCCGAGTGCAGCTTTGCTGCCCCGGCTGCCTCTGTGCTTGCCAGCTCCTCCCGGGTCCGCAGCAGCACGATGTGGCTGCACGTGCAAACAGCCCTGCTGGCCTCTCTCCTGAGATCTCCTGCTAGGAGAGGTGCAAATTCCAGGGCTCTGTCATCCTCTCAGGAAAGAAGTTCTTCCTCTCATGGAGATGGAACTTCTTGTGTTTCCACTTGTACCCATTACCCCTTGTCCTGTCACTGAGAAAAGTTTGGTCCCAGGCTCCCTACATTCTCCCCTCAGRTACTTGTACATATTGATGAGATCTCCTCTCAGTGTTCTCTCGGCTAAACAGGACCAGCTTGCTTAGTGTTGCCTTCTGAGATGGATGTTCCACTCCTTTAATCATCCTKGTCACTGTCTGCTGGACCCTCTCTTGAAGTTCCACATCCATCTTGTACTGGGAGCCCAGAACTGGAGCCGGTACTCCGGGTGTGAAGAGCAGAATATTCCAGATGCAGAAGGGTGAGGTACTAGCCTGGTGCTGGCTGTGAAGATGATTGCTCATGCTGAAAGCTCTGAGAGCAGCACAAAAAGCATATATTGTGCAGGGTTATGTAGTTCTTGAGTGTTTTTTTTTTTTTCTGGCAGGAAGTTAAACATAAAACTTTTGCATTCTCAGTAAAAGTGTAAATATAATTTCAACCAGGTTAAAATAGTGGGGTWTTTTTTCCAATTTGGGTAAAATGGTGGGTTTTATTCCCCTTTATTTTTTTCCTCTCAAARAGGAAAACATTTTGAAATACATATACAGAGAATCACATACATGGTTTGGCGTGTTCAGTCTCCTTGTCACAGGTTCCAGCAGCTTTGCTGTGTATGGTAGTGTTCGTAATTCCACGCACAGAGTTCTTAGTATCAGCAAGAAGGCAGGAATTGGGTAAGGTCTGAAGGCAGAGTTGTTGGGGATCATTGATCCAGGCTTGTCCTAAATACTCTCTTCAAATGAGTGAAATCAAAGACCATATAGTCAGTCTCTGGAAGACCCTACAGCCTGGGAAAAAAACAAAAAAAMCCAAAACCAAACCTACATCATTTTATGATCATCACAGTTCTGAATGTTAAAGTATGTGGGAAAATATCCCTGGAGAGAGAGAATGCTTAGTTGTCGCTTTTTTTTAATTAGCAGCCTATATTGTGTGTTTATAATAAAGTCTTACTGGCAAAGCTAGAAACATTTCTCGAGCTCCAGATGGCTGCTTTTCTTTATGACTTGCTGTAGGGTACAGGCTTTGATTTTATATATTCTGATAATCTATCCTGTTTATTCAATTAATACACATTGTTCTCCCTGTGCAGCAATAATACACTTCGAGAACAGCAGCATATGGTTTGGTTGGGGAAATTTCAAGGTTAAGAAGATGTTCTTTAGCTGATATCTCCCATTCTTTTGTTTCCTCTCCCTTAAGGCTAGGACCTGTGACTTTGATACCTTTTCTTTAAATGTTTCCTAGTGATGAGATTTTCATCCTATGCATGTTCTTGGAACATTTCCTAGTCCTTGGGAAGTCTGTTTTAAAGGGACCAAATTCTAAATCAAGACAAAGCAAAAACCCTGTCCACCCCCAAATGCACGAGAGAGCCTGGTGAAAAGAAAGTGCAGAAGAGCAAAGCCRTGTGCTTGGTCTGTGTTGATGAGAGAGGAGATGGGAACAGGGAATCCACTGTCCTGGTGCTCCAGAGCTAAATCACCACATCAAGAGGCAGGATGTGGTACCCTGGTCATTGCAACACCTTCTGATCAGAGTATTATTAGCTTTAAACAGATACCCAACCTAGTAGGAGAAAATAAGGGACTTAAAAGAAGATTTGGATTTCTCTGGAAGGTAGGCAATTTTGATTTGATTTCTTTTCCCTTTCTTCAGGTTAAAACTCCACTGCACGTAAATATCTCAGTGTCAGATTTTGCYGGCAGATGTGTTCCTCTCTGATAGTGCTGCGTGACCTTACAGTTGCAAAGCAAGGGAAGCCGGGCTGCGATCTTCATAGGAACGTGTTGCACCATGCCAAGTATTCTGTCTGAAGAGCTATCTTGAAATAAATTGTGTTTCGAAGAGGAAGAATTCCTCTGGCTACCTGTGCACCTCCATGATCTCGCTTTTATTTCTGGATGTGGCCTGTTGCAAATAATGCTCCAGTAAAATTCTTTCCTGGTAACTGAGCTGCTTCAGGGTTTTCTTGGAGGAGGCAAATGTATGAATCATAGCATCAGAAAGTCCTCACAGCACCGGTCGTCTTTCCAGAGAATAACAAAGATAAAAAGAGCTGAAATGTTACAGTGTTTGAGAAAACAGGTGTGTATTGTAGTGCTGGATCTGAAGGTGATCTTGATATTTGTATCCTGAACATGGTTAAATGTTACTGGGCCAATCTGTGACCTATGGATGCTGCACACTTGCATCTCAGGTAAAGCTCCTCTCTGAGCTTGGTGTCTGCTGGAGTGCCCTGACAGCTTCAGCAGGTGATGTGCTCTCTTTTGGAAAGAAGTGCCTTTTGTGAATTGCTTTAAAATACAGGCAGGCGCCTTTCTAATACAATTTTAATTTGCTTCAGTTGTGTTTAATTTGCTTCAGTGCTATGATATTAAAACTGAAGCCTGAATAGAGGCATGGATCACATTCTKAACTAACACTGAAAAAACAGAATCGAGGCGGGAGAGAGAGAGAGAATTGAGTCCAGGTATTTTGTTTGTTTACTTTTTGAAAAATGAATTTGAGCCAATAAGGAATGTGCAAAATATTTTCTATTCTTAAGGTCTGTAGTGTTTTGAAACTGCTGTTTAGTCAGGCAGTTTGTCAAAACTGTATAAAAATAATGATAATGATTAACTGATGAAGTGAGTCTGAGTTATGGGCAATATAAATATTTTGGCACTGGTTCTGTATTCATACCATAGAATAGACTTGCTGAACCTGTGCACTGGAACATAAATAAAAGGGAACATGAGGGATATATTGCATGAATGTTGTTTTTCTTGGGAAAAACAGGACTTTATTCATATCCCTGCTTTCAGCTTTTCTGTGTGATTCCTAGATAAATATACTATAAAGAAAACCAGATAAACTTTTAGGAAAAATATCTTACTTGACTAGACTCAAAGGGTTATCTTGACGATGAGAAGTCAATAGAACTATTTATTAGGGAGAGACAGTTCTTTTGTTGTAAGGGACTTCACAAAATTATTCTACACTGCTCAGCTACCACGGAATTGAGTGGTTTGTGCCAGCTGTCTGCAAGGAGGAGAATTGGATTGCAGGAGACCTGAATGAGACTGCTCACGTTGCTGATGTGACTCTGATTTGGGACAAAGATATTTGCCAGGTTAGACATTTGGATTCATCTGGGAGGTATCAGTGTGGCCTGAGAAATGCAAAGCACATAGATGAATCAACAGTAAAAATTCAGTGTAGCTGATCTAGTGCTGGGATGTAATGCCTGATGTTTTCTGTCCAAAATCTGCTTGGTTAGAATGCAAAGATTTCCAGTCATGTTAATGACTGTGGGTTTGAAAAAGGAAAACTGAGAAAACCCTTAAACTGAATAAAGTACAAAAGGGCTGCTTTCTGGCCATCAAATTCCAAAGAAATAACAATTATGCAAAAAGAGGTGGACATTTCTTTCCTTGGAGCATAGAGTGGTTAAGAATTATGAAAACAATCCAAGTTCAATGGTATAAGCACTGGATCCTTAAAAAATCATCTGTAATGCTCACAAGTGGACCAATATAAGGCCAAAGATGACTTGAATATTCAGCATCTGGCACAGTGTCACTCTAAGTAGTTCAATGTCACTGTTTAAGTAGTTCATCCCTATTCTACAGCTGGTCTTTGCCCTCAAAAATCCTCACACTGCAACAGTATCTTGAGACAGGATGAAAAGTTCTCTGCCGCGCATAATTTTGGTTGTGGGAGCAAGAGAATGAAAGAGCTCAGTCTGAAGAGTTCCTTGGTTCCTGAGTATTTTCTGCTGGATCCTGCAGTAATGCAAGCATTCAAAAGGTTGACACCAAATATATAGATTATGACTAAAATTCTCTTTTTCCCATTGACTCTAATGGGGTTTTTCTGCACTTGCCGTCCTAGGGGTGAAAGAAGAAACTGTGTGTGGGATTGGCAGTGAGGGCAGCCTTAGCAGGGGCTCATCCCTAATGGCTTCCTCACGGACAGCTGCTTAGTCCTAATCCAGGAGCGACTTGCACACAAAGTATAAAGGAGCTTGCAGTTTACATGATTGATTTGTGTGTACAGTTTAATGCTGAGGTTTCACTTAGTATTCACTTCACAAGTGAGAGATGTAAAATGTTAAATGAAGCCAAAAAAAAAAAAAAAAATTGATTCTCTTCTTTCCCTTCATCCTTCTTACTAAAAGTTTTTGGCTCTTTTTACATTAGTGCTTGTCCTGTGTATTGGCATTTGCTCTAATGAAGAGCCTGTGATGTTTCCTAACTGTTCCGCTACAAGGACCRTGTTAATAGCTTCCATTTATCCAGCAAAAGGGAAGCTCTGGCAATCCCCACCCTCTTGTGCAATAAACCCAGAACACAGAAGGGGCACAAAACCGGAGTCTCCTAAGTGGACCATCCTTTATGCCTGTAAAGCCAAACACTTGGTTCTGGGAGATAAAACCTGGAATTGCAGGTCAAAACAGGCTTGACCACAGAGCTGTATCTGTTCCGCTCCAGTGATGGTGAGGGACAAAAAATGAAATCTGAGCAGTGCACAGCAGTTTGTGTCACGGTAGTTGGTGATTTGTTTGTGCGGGACAATATTATCCTACTCTAATGCAAAATAGTGGTTCTGTTTAGTGCTTAGGCTTCTTTCTGGATGGGAGAGAAGTTATAAACATACTAAGCATTCCCCATTTTTACCTTTTTTTGCTGCACTGTGAGATGGAAATGCYAGAATATGAAGTTTATTTCGTTGGTTTTATTTCTGTGAAACAAAAGGAAGACAACCCTCTGATATTTGTCTTCTTTGTATTCTAGCAAGATTTCAGGAGAGCTGTCTTTGATGAGATAGTGAAAACATGCAATCAGGAAGTGACTCAAGATCACTTGATCACAATCAAGATCACAATCAAGACCTGATTTCTTCTTGAAATAACACTAAGAAAGAGTATCACCACAGCACTATTAGGAAAGGAAAAGCAGTGCAAAAGGTAAGAGAGCCTTCTTTAAATGTAGTTATTTTGCATTTCCAGAACACAAAAATTACAGGACGTGGTTTGTGCAAGTTCCATGGTTGCAGAGCTACTAGAGCAAGCAACATAATATTGTGAAGTACACTTAGCTTATTATTATTATTATTATTGTTACTACTTTTATTGATCTGATTTAACACAAAGATGGGCAGTGATGGTGACTGAGGCTTTCTTGTCACTACTCTTCATTCAAAAAAGCATAAAAGAATATTTCAATATTTCATCTTGAAGATTTTGATCTAAGTGATATTAGAYAAGAACAGTTAGGGAACAGCAGTAATGCCAGATTATAGCTTGGGCATAGTTCATTTCCCATCCTTGCTTTAATAGGTGCTGCATTCACGAATAAAGATCATTTTCACACTTGGAATGTGGTGTTTATTCGTAAATAATAAGAGTAATTAGTTTATTTTTTAACAATTAGGTTTTCTTGACATTATGTAATGGATGCTGTACTCTTTATCCATTCAGCAATTTTTAAATGGTCCCTTCAAGTCTGTTATTCTTAAATACCAATACTAATAACTTTATGTGATCAAAAAATCAATTGGATAGGAAATTAGTTTTATCTATGTGAAATTATGAAGTGTGCAAGAAGTCATAAAGATATACAAATGGAAAGTCATTGGTACCAAAATTTAAAACATCTTTAGGGTACATTAATGTTCTTTACATCTGTTTTCACTAATTTGTTCGTCTTTATTGCAGAAGTCAGTCTTTAAAGCACTTCAAATGATGCCAGGGTTTTTTGTTGAGACTGCTGCTTCATAAATAATAAATACTTAGAAATTTCGTCCCTGCTTGAAAACTGTGACCTCCATTTTCCTAAGAACAGGAAAAAAAATAATTAGAGGCTCTCCAGATTGATTTTTTTTTCATTTTCACCTCTGAGAAAGGCTGTGTATAGAACTGTTTTTAAAGAGTTTTTTTTTTTTTAACCATTATCACTTACATAGTAGCTACTAATCAAAATAGAATGAAAAGCTCAAACGTGCCACTTCCCATTCTCTCTGTTCTTGGTGAAAACTGGCTAGCTCTGTACACGATGCAAGTAACTGAGAATGCAGAGCCCCGTCAGCCCCGATGCCTGTACGTCAGCACTCGCTCCAGCTTCAAGCTGTGGAACACACTGCAAGCAGGGAAGGAGTTGGATTCTCCTGTACTCACATAGGAAATAACCTCGGGGATGGGGAGAGGCATTTGTGTTGCAATGTATTTAAAACATTTATTAATAATGCAAGGGTTACGAACATATAATCCTTTAAAAGTATTTCAATAATGCTGGCAAATCTTACAGTGTATCTAATACGGGAGAAAGGAAAAGAAAACCCACAAAACTGCACTGTCACATTGAAGCAACTGATGCTTCATGCATTCCAACTCTCCGTTCTGCAAGACTCTACAGGAGGTTACTGCTTTCTATGTATCAGACATAACATAGCCCTTCTGGGCTAAACTGTTATTATTTCAAGTCTATGGGCAGTGCTTTAGATTGTTGAAATTACTGTAGGCATATTGTTTAAACAGAATTCTCTGAAAGCCAATAGGCCCCAAACCAGATGAGATATATCATGTCCTTGGATGTTTTCCAGAGATGTATAGTCTGCTTTGCTTGGGTCAGAATTCTTGGCAAAAATAAAAACAAGGATTTGCAGGTGGAGCCTCTTCATTTTCTGCTTGCAGGAGCCTTTTAACATCAGCTTTGCAGAATTAGAAGTTCTTGGGTTTTCTTTTCGAAAGTGTGGTGTTGTGACAAACAGATATGAAGCAAATGGTTATTACTATTCAGTTGAAAGCTTTTATGGGCTCAGCTGTCTCCTGGGGGAAGCAAAACACCATGACCACTGTAAGGTACAAGYGCTTTCCAAGCCTGAATCCCATGTTATGGATTCACTCTAGAAAACTTGTTTTCTTTCAAAGACTTGATTGCCACCAGTTTCCCAAGATTGGCTCTATGATTCAAGAAGTCTCTACTAGTTGTATTTCTAAGTATAATGCAAACATTTTCTTTGTGGCATTACTGCCATACTGGAGCTTTGTTTCAAATGGAAATTGGAAATGGCAATTACATGCAACATAATGTCTGTAAAATTCCTTGGTAAGGCCCACAGAGACTTTTGAAGCATGTTGGAATTGGGACATTTTCTTGGTTTGTTATTCTAAAATGTTTGTGCTTATTGTTCTTTTTCTCTCTTCTGCTCTCTGTCTCCAGTTTTATTTTCCCTGTAGTAGTGAAGGTAGCTAGCTGGGGGAACAGGCTGTATTAACAGTTCGCTTAGCTCTCCTGTAGTCTTAGGCTGCTTCTCAGCAAGCCTAAAAGACAGCAACTTTCTGAAGGTGACAGATGATTTATTCTTCCTGCGAGAAGCTGATGAAGCTGCTCATTAGCAGCTCCCAAGACCATCACACTTCTCGCTAGAGCTGACTTTCTTTTGCATTATTGGGACTTCTTCTGGCTTGGGTTTTCAACAGCCCTCTCATAGCAGCTTAATCAATATTTTGGTATCTCAAATTGGATTTTTTAAAAATAATTTGTCCCATTTTTCTCTATTTACTAAAATGTCTGTTGGAATCAAAGGAACTATTTCCTCATTTCCTTCTCCCAGAGAAAGCTTTTCAGAAGTTCACATGGTATTTTACAGTGGTGAGAGCTATAAAGTTAGAGGTATGCTGTGCTCCTTGGATACCTTTTTGAAATGCTTTTAAATGCTTTGATATCACCATGTATGGTGTCATTTATCAAGCAGCATGCACAAATGAAAATCAGGAACTAGTCCAAAATATTTAAATAGATTTTAATAGTTTTCTGTAATTTATGCTACTTTTCTTTTTTTCTGGTGCAGTCTATACATGGTGTATCAGGTGGATTCTTTTCTGTTCTTCATGGTGAGGGGAAAAAAAAGATTTTCAATTTCTCTTACTTAAGGAAGTAGAACTTCTGCAGCTCCTTTCTTCTGAGCCAAAGAACTGCCTGATATTTGTCTGGCAAAAAATGAAGATGAAAAACCTGTGACCTGCCAGAAAGAAGTATTTCCCCCCAGATTCATCTTCCCACACCTTTTAAAAAGTAGCCTTTCCCCTTCAAATTTGTCAGTTCAGATTAAAAGCACACATCAGATTTTGTATGAGTGAGAGAGAAATCTGATGGAAGAAATCAGATTGAGCACCTTTATGGTTGGTCACTTCAGATTCAAAGCACAGTCTGTGACTAAAGATTCAAAATCAAAAAGTGTTCCAGCAATAGCTTCAGCCGCCTTAAGTTAATGATAATRTAGGTCATTACCCAGCTGAGCAAACAGCTTCTCTGTCCTCAAGCTTTTTACTCTCTTTTTCTCCTTTTATATTCTTTTAATTATGTGTATGTATCTGTAAAAGTTATTAGTTCTAAACGTCTAGCTTCATAGCACATAAGATGGTAAGGATATATTGGTTTGGAAGTTAATATCTACACTACAGTTTGGGAGACTTTTTGATGACAAAGTCTCCTAGGCTGCAGAACAGATTGCTCGCAGCTGCAATATGGGAATGATCATGTCTGTTAATGCCCACTTAAACACATTCATGCACACACACACAATGTGCATCTTTTTTTGGTTTTAAGACTTACGATTACTTGCTTTCATTAACTCTAACGATGAACTCTGTTCTCTTTTGTTTTGTATGCTGTGAAGTACAGCCAGCTTTAATCCGTGCAGGTGATGATGTGCAGGGGTGCTCGTGGGAGTGTGTGGAAGCTTAGGGATTGATGAGGGACCAGAAAATCTCCATCATCTTTGGTGTTCCATTTTGGTGACCTTCAGAACAATGTATGGTGGATATAGGGAGGGACACGGAAGACCATTTTGTTTGATGTATGTGTCAGATTTATGTTTCCATATGGAGCATTTCAATGTATTGGCAAGCAGAATCATTTTAAGGCAGATTTTCAACTATTCCTACTTTATTCTAGGGGAAGAAGTTGGGATCCCAGCCAGCCTAATAACGAGGAGACGTAGAGGTGGCTCAGAAACACCTTTGTTCACCAGAGTCCCAGTTTCGCTCTGTGACTGGGGCTGAAAAATCAGCACTTTGAATTCTGTCAGACAACAAAATCCCTTTAATTAGACAGATGCTGCTTTTCTGTCAGCGGGTCRTAATGGTCTGGGATGGAGATTTGAAATCCTACTAAGAAGGAATGAATTGCTCATTATCMTTCAATATTTGAACAAGAGACTCTTTTCTTTTTTTTCCCACTGAAACATTAAAAGGCTGTGCAAGGAGCCCAGTGAAACAGTACAGCTTTACAGTCCTCCTGGACAGTGTTTCCCATTGCTGTCCTGCCTTTTTTATGATTTATTTTCTAACCTGAAAGAAAGATTATCCTGCTGTTGAGGAAGATTTTCTAAATAGAATTAGTCCACTACAGGAGCAAAGGGAAAGTCATTTTTGTTTTTTAAGTAGTCTTAGGAGATCCACTCTAATCATTACATCTCTCAAGTTGATAATAGGATGCTTTTCCAAGTCCATAGTGCAGGTTGCTTTAGAGTTCCCAGAAAATTGCACAAATTGAGTGTGAATCAGGTGAATGTTCTGTTCAAGCTTTGCATTATCTAGCCATATATCTTCCTTAGGATTTAGCTTTTTTAGCACCTGGAAATTGTAAGGTAGAGAGGATTCAAGTGCATTCGAGGGCTGAGATCTCTCTCTAGCCTCTTCGAAAAATCCTGCCTTAAGTAATAGYAGGACAAGACTTATCAGATGCAGCATTTTTGACAAGTCTAGGTGCTTAGTTTGTGAAGAGCCTCTTTGTCTTATTTTCCTGCCTTGCTATTTCGTGCTCCTCTCTTCTAAAGGTGCTCTGGCTTACTGGGGACTGCGAATGGTTTGTGTGTCAAACTTGTGACATATGTCTGTGAAATTTTTAGTGTGAATGATTTCCTGGGTGACAACAAGTAGGTTTATTGCAGAAAGAAGATTAGAACAGAATTGTTCTGCTTCATGGCCCAGGCTTTCAACTACTTGAGAATGCAACAATCATCTCCTCCATTCTGGAAAGCTGTTATAAAAAATCTTGGTATCTTTTTATTCTTTTTTCTATGACTGTCAAAATGCTACTCAGGAAGTTTATCCAACAGCCAGTGAACTGGAGGCATAGTCACTGATCTGATATCGTTTTAATTATTGACCTTAAGTGGAAGAAGGTAAAGATCAAACAAATATTTTTTTTCTCATCTTTGAAAAGCTGCCAAAACTACCGAAGATGAATACATTTGGGATAAAAGAGATGCTTCTGTTTTTCCTCCTCTTTCAGCTTAGTGGGTTTTGCATGACACTCAGCTATTGCAGTTGGAATATAAAAAAAATCTACATCAAATTGCTTTGAAACTTAGGTCTGTCTCATGTAACCGTAACACTGCTCATACAGTGTTGCTTGTGCATTTTATGTATGCATATCTCTTACTTTCTCTTATATACCCCATATTCACACAGAATTTCTTTTGATGGGGGCAAAGGTGGGAAGAGGAGATAATTTGACTTCCCTGCAACTTTTTAACTTGACCCGAAGAGCTCAATGTTCTGATTCAGAAGCATCTGCTGTTTAGAATGATAAAGGTAGATTTTTAAACATGAATTTCAATCATCACGTCAGCCAGACTGCTGACATGAAAAGCCCAGGGAGCTGTTGCTTGTGTCCTTACACTCAGTGCTCTGAGGGCCACGGGGCTGTTCACAGTTTAACAGCCTTGTGTATGTGCGTGTGTGGCAAAGCCTGTCTGATTTCATTATTCATGCATTCTCCATGTCTGCTACACTGGGAATAAACCTTATAGCAAATCCATGTTTTCAAAAGGTCATTCAGGCTTTCCAGAAGCCAGAACTGTTTGGTGACGTTCATGTAGTTGTGCTACGTTTGTGGTTAGTGTCAATTAAATAGCAAGGGCTGATTTTGCATGTTCTAAAGCAATCTCAGCCCATATTGTGTGCTGTGGGACTTCGCAGCAACTTTCGTGCTGGCTGTGGGCCCTTGTCTCCTCTCGAGCTAAGATGATAAATTACAAAGGTCATTTGCAAAGACTGGGAGGTGAATCATTCAGTATTGGAGTAGTTGTTAACATATTCTCTGGGCAGTAGTCGGTGTGGCCTAGAATATTTTATTCACTGAACTACAGCTCAAACAATAAAGCCCCAAAACAAAAATGAGTCCAACTGGCCCAGCTCAGTATGTGTTATTCTGCATCCTGCCCGGTGGTAGAATCATTTGCTTTCGCAGGAGTRTTTGCAGGATGAATCAAGATGACGATGTTAATAATGGTAAGTGGAAAGTGAGTAAGTCCCTAATAACTTGATACATACTAAAATCCAATGACAAGTTTCCCCACAAGGCATCCAACTGAGAACTTGTACTTTGGCCAGTTCTTTAATTCTTTGCATTAGGGAAGGTTAATAGCAGGAATGAGTAGCCTGTTCAGGGATTCTCAGCGGAAAGCTGCGTAAAATAGAGCTTTGCAGCTGCTGGGCTGCCTCCAGCATGAGGGAAGGCTTTGGGAAGAGTGCTGAGAGTCTCTGCTAGCAGGAAGGGACTTTGGAGCATGAAGGGCATAGATYTAAATATTTAAGTAGAACCTCTTCTCACCTCTGCCTTCACAAATCTGATGGGAAGCTTTCTTCCAAACTGCAGTGAACTTGGGATGGAATCTAAAGGGTGGAAGGGTGCTGATGGTTGGACTGATTTCCCTGCAGCCCAACAAATGCTAACCTTATTTCCTTATCTCATCAGGGAGGTGATCAGTGGGCTACAACTCTAATGTGCAGCAAGTAATGCAGGAAAGAATGGTAGTGACTGAATGGTAGTGAATGAACTGACTGAAAGAGAATCTATTGAGGGAGTTTGGTGTTAAGTATGAAATTTCATCCTTTTGTTGCCATGTTGGGCCTGAGAGAAGGGTTGCTTTGAATTGTATTGAGGACTTCGGTGTAAGTCAGGCCTCTCTCTCATTAGAGAGAAACTCCGTACTGTGTTAAAGGACGAGATTAATATAGTTTTGAAATCAGTCATATTCATCCTGACATGTAAGGGCATTAACCAGTGTTTGATGCAGGAAACATTTTTCACTTGGCAAGGACGAAACACATAGGCAAGAAGAATCTTGAAAAAGGTGGTGGTACTTTAGAAATCTTATAAAATGAATATTTTCAACTGGAGTTTTGGGTGTTGTTAGGTAATTGYATGTAAACTGATTATGTTATGTAAGTGTACGTTTTATAAACACACTGGGTGAGCTTTTTTTTAATGTCTTCTCCATTTTTATTCCTTTTCATTGCACATGAAGTCCAGAGGCTACTGTGTCTAATTGCTTTTGGAGAACAAAGATCTTTCAGTTGTATTGCAGCCAGCATGCCTGGTTTACAGGTGTGTATTGCTTCCTTCCCCATATTTTATCATTTATTCATCAAAAACAGCAGCTTGAGAGAAAACAAGAACTATTGGACTGAGACGGGGAAAAACAATTAAGAGTTTTCAGGCTTTTTATTGAAAGTTCTGTACAGCTACTAACATCTAATTGAAATATGGCTAAAAATTGCAATATTTGTTGAAGCCAAGGTCTAAGCCATCCTTTATTCACACAAGTCTACAGTTGGATTGCTTGTCTGATGCTTAGTTATTCTGAATCTTACTTCTAGAAACTTTTAATTGTCAGCATAAATATTATATTAGCTTGTTCTTATGCCAGCATAGTCCTTAGGTTTAAACAGTTTCTCAGTCTCCGTGATGCTTGCTCCTCTGGGCATATTTATAGAAAGTAATTATATTCCTCTTGGCCCTCACTCCCGGAGCCAAACACGCCAAGCTCTTGGAGTTTGCTCTTGTAAGATGGGCCTGTGTTCCCCTTGTCATTATGCACCGTTCCTTCATCTGCTCCATCGCTGCTATCTCAAAGAAGAATAAACAATGGTGCCTGACAGCGTGCACAGTAATGCAGCACAAATGTCTTGTAAATGCTTTTACTATGTCGCTCTGATTTCTGGAAATGACTTTCGTGATTTATGCTAGCGTTTAATTTCCCTTCTCTTTGGGGCAGGATGCCACCCATTAATGGCTTATAACCATTTTGATACTTGAGCGCTCGCTTGCTGGCACATGGGTACTACAATTTCTGGAGGTCCAGTTCAATAATGAAATAAAATAGTTTATTTCCAAATTATATTTTGAGTTTTCCCTGGCTCTTTTTTTTAATTTTCATTCTCAAATGTTCTTTCTGCCCTAGAACTGAAACAGTGACTAGGAACTTCCTCTAGCAATAGGAGAAGTTTTTCTAGTTTAGGAGTGAGTTAAAAAAAAAAAAAAAAAGAGGCTTGTATGTATTTATCTTTGCAATAGGATTAAGACAATAGTAGTGAGTACAGCAATTTATATGTCTCTTCATGGCTTCGCTATTTCTGGTTGTCAGCATTTTCTTGAGGGATGTCTCCATTGTACATTGTACACCTTCACTTTTTCCTTAGATAGCTACACTTTTCATCGGAAAAAATAACCCACAAATATGTAAGAAGAAAGAATTTACTCCTTCAATCTCTGTCCGTGATAGTCATCCTGGTAACACTGTGCTAATCCATCCCAGAGTGAAGGGCAATTTGTCAGTTATTGTCTTACTGAATGCCCRATACAGTGGCTGAAATTTCTTTTCTACAGCATTACCTTATCCTGTCCAGTTCCGTTAAAATACTGGATATCATTCTCTGGTGGGTTGATACTCACTGTTCTGYAACTCCTGATGCTGCAAACTGGCATTCCTTCCCTTGAGCACCTGGGTTATTCTCTGTCATGGTTCCCTATCGCCTGCTCTCTCTCTCACATTACCTTTTTTTCTCACTCCTTTGTAGTTTGATGAGGAAACAAACAAAACCTAATGGATCTCTCCTGACAAGTAAATTTAAGGTTGATATATAATAAAGTGAAGCTCTGTTTCACGTTAAATGTATCTGTTTCCTAGGGTGCAATTCTTGTAAACATTCCAGAAACACTGTGTTCAGCGGTTAAAAAAGGTTGATTCACCTATAGGAACAGGCCATCTTTCCTTTCCTTGTTTATATTCACACATTGTTTTGTAATAGTTAATGTCAGGTTATCTTCCAGTGCCTCCTTTGAGGAAAGATTCAGCATGAGAGGAAATCAGTGGTACAGGGGACTGTAGAACAGAGGGTCGCAGCACATACGATTGAAAAGTTTTCCACTGCTTTGCTGCCTCTGTGGTTTCTTTTCCMTCCCTCCCTGACTCGCTCCCTTATTTTCCTCAGCACTGATGTTTTATGTGCCTAGAACCACCAAAAGCAAACACGTGGTTTATCTAGTGCACAGGTTAAAAAATGTAGCATAGTTTATCCGTGTATTTCATGACTCATTTATGTTCATGAAGGAAATGAGTAGGAACAGTCTGCTTTTATAAGAGCCTGAAAATGCTTTTTTATGGCAATAAGACGTAAATTGACTAGATGTAATTGATAGAAGGCTGTGATAGACTCACAGAGAGAGCAGAGGACTTCCTTTTCTGCTAATAAAGGTAGTATTTTCATGATTGTGATGTCAGTTTTGAAAAGGCTGCTGATTTTCCAAGGCGATGCCTGCTCTGCAACGGCTGGAATTGGGCCCCTTGGAAGGCGGGCGAGCTGGGCGCCCAGAATAGCGACTCCCTCCTGGGTAATCGGGAAGGTGGCAGCTCTAATACACTACTGCTAAAGGGTCAGAGAGGTGAAATATGGTGAAATAAACTGCAGACTTGAATGCTGTCTGTGCTGTACTGAAAGGCCTTAAASAGGGAATAAACAGGAATTTGGGAGCAGTTAAGTCCACATGAGCAAGAGAAGGCTACAGGGAAAGGAGGAAAGGTGAGCTTTAGTTCATTCGGTTCTGAAATGATTCCTCCACTCCCTAACTGACCACATTTTCTCAGTGACTGAGCTCTGTTGAAGGGCTTTTTCTGTGCAAATACAAAAAAAAGATTTCTTCTGTTTTTCATAGGTTACAGTTGGAAGTTTTTTTTTACAAGTTACAGGCTTTGAAGTTAAGACAGCAAATTGGAATGTTAGGGCCTTCGGTATAACCTTCTTAGTAATCACATAGGCTTGCGTGAGATCAGGCAAGTCATTTTCCTTAAGTAGTGCCTAGCTTTTGTCTTGCCTTGTGTGCTGCTGAGGGTGGGAGTAGCTCTGCTCCTGTTCAGCATCATCCCCCTTTTCTCTGTGATTCTCAGAACGTGGCCTAAGACGAGCTGGAGTTGCGGTGTGTTTCTGCGCTTCCTGGAACATTGTATTCTTTTGAAACCCCTAGCCGTAATTATCATCATCATCATCATTTATGGAGAACAGCAAAACAGAACTACTGGACTAGATCAAGGGCTCACAGCAATTGAGAACATTATCTATGAAAAAAATTAGGGAGTTTTATCTTTCAATGTAGTGCTAGCTCTGCCTTTTCTGTTTTCTTGCTTACAGGACAAGGCTCAGTCAAGCCCGAATTTCAGCCTGATTTTCCTTTTACTTGTAAACACTCAGTCTTGTCCCTCCATGGACTTAAGGCARATGTGCATCCTTAACATAGACAAGGTTGAAAAATCTTATCAATAAGTGATTTTTAGTATCAATAGTAAAATGATAGTCACTAACTGATGTGGATTTACGGTGTGTGTACCCTGAAACGCATTTCATATGGGAAATCCTTATTTTTTATTCTGTTGTATTTGTTTGCCAGGATGCATTTTATAAATTGTGTCAGTGTACATCATAAAGGAGATGGACAGAAACATTTTAAACCTTTGCTATATGAGGCAAGGAAATGAGGAAGATTTTTCAAACCAGCCATCCTGTTGCTATAAAGGTAATCTCTTGCTGAGATTTGTAGAAATCAAAAATCAAGCAAAATACTTGCTGAGCTCTGTAGAAATAAAAAGCTGCTGTACTGAATATTTTAAGTTAATGCCAGGTGCTTTAGTCTAGTTTTTAATTGACAAACCATATCTATATATTTTTTTCAATAAAAATAGAAAATGGATGGAAGACAGGCAATGCAATGTTCATTCAGTTAAGCTGAAAGCSCCCATTTGTGACACCACAAATGCCTGCAGTGGTCAGGCATCAGGGACCTTCTGTGATGTTGCCATGTGTTTGTTCTAGAAAAAGCAATGGCAAACTCAGTAAGCAAATGACATAAAACTGTATTAAACATTCAGCAAAAAAGTAAAAGTTAAAGCTGCTGAGMTAGTTGTGACTTCCCAGCTCCCAAAGCAAAAGCTTCCCAGCTGCAAAAGACCATGCAACTTCTGCGTGTCTCCATGACACTGTATCGAGAGGCAGGGTATTGCTGGACAARGGTAAAGGTTTGTGTTAATATCACAGCATAATGCTCATTTTTTTTCTGTATAGCTTTACTGCCAGATTTTRTAGGTCCCTGCAAAGAAGTTCTCCCCTGAAAGAGCTACATTCACTTCATACCTGGAGTGTGCTGTCCTCCTTTTGGGGGGTTTACTGTGCAAAGCTCTCGAAATTGATATGAAGTGCTAAAATGAAACTAGTTTCTTTAGGCTATGGGAAACTTGATACAGGAATTCATTTAACTTTATACCCTTGTGTGTGCTGTGTAAACATAGTGTGCTCTCTTATTACACTTCYTCCTCCTTAATTGAAAAGTTTATACTGAAGTTACACGTGGGAATTGTTATTGGAAAGTGATTTCTTTTTTCTTTTTTTCATTTTTTTTCTGTCCAGTAACTACAATTCTGAAGCAATTAAGCCATGTTTCTTTTACACAACTGTAGCATCTCTGCAGAAATTTTCAGAGGAACGAGTTGTAGTTCCATATGAAATAAAACCTGCCGAAATAAGGGTGTTCTTCAGTCATGCTGACCAAACATTTAAACCTTAAAATTTGTGTCAGGGCTTTGGACATTGAAAAGTGTTAAGAAGTATTTCATAGTGTGCTTGATGTTTTCCTGAGTGCATACAATTTGATAACTTGCAGTGCTTGGTTTAGAGGAGGGGAAGCAGAAAGCTGTGATGATTGATGGCTTTGGCATAAACCTGTGTATCTGTAACTTTTTCTATGTCCTGAAAAATGGCACAAATTTAGTTTATTGTATACAATTTCATTCTTTCCTGGTTTTAAACCTGAATAACAAGACAAATATTGTCAAGTTCTCCTGGCCTGAGGAACCTTTGACAACATTCAGCATGGCTAGTCAGCATATAGATTTCCAGAATCCCCATGGCCTTCGTTCCTGTGGCCTTCTACCTAGTTTTATTTATAACTTGGCGCTCACCTGTTTAAAATGCTCTAAATTATGGCTTAAAATTAAAAGAGCTGAAACCCTTGTTTTTGTCCTTGTGCTATTCCAGTGCACAAAGAGGATTTTTAAACCTGTCTTTACTGAGAATTAGATACTGACATCCTTCAAATAGATGCTAAGGTTCTGGTTTCCTGAACTCCTTGTGATTTAACATGCCTTGGATTTATTGGATTGTAGATCCAATTTATGTATTGGTAGCTGACCAAAGAATATATGTTATTTGGAGGAACTGTGTGATACAGCCTGAAATCCTTGTTGAAGATCTCAAGAATTCTTCAAGTCTGTAGGATTTTTTGTTTCCTCCAGAAAGTTAGAATTGCTGTTTGTCTTGCCTTGGTGAAGAAAGTTTAGAAGTCTGTTAAGACTGTAAAGCTCCAGGAGGATCTCATTTGTGTGTCAGCAGCTGGGTCTCAGCCACCCTTTGCAGAAGTGGTAAACAAACCACAGTGGGTTTGCATAGGAAGTCTGGCTGAATGTCGTTTAGTGGTTTGGCAGAAAAGCCTTACGTAAGAAAAAGAGAGCCTAACTCAATGAAATTTTATGAAAGTTTARCAAGTATTACCATTTTCAGTAAAATTGGGGTATTTTGCACTTTCCATCTTGAAAGCATCATGATTTGCAGCCTAGGAGCCAGGCCTTAAGTGAAAATAGGTTCTGGCACTTAYATGTAACACCAGGAAGGCTTATGATCCTAAAAAAAGTCATCCTATTAGAGAGTCTTCTCTATCCAGGTTGCCAGTCTACTAAGGATGTGGTGACCAAAGGGATGTTTCCATCTTGCTGTATTATGACCTTGCAGTCTGATCTTCTCATTTTATCTCTCAATAAATGAGCAGTACAATCAGCATAAGGGATTGGGCTTGCCAGCAGCAATAGCAAAGGAGGCAAGGAAGGAATGACAATTCATGAGACTACTTGGGACAAAGTGTGCAACATGGTTTGTCTCAAGTGCTGCTTCTCTGTTATTGATGTTACCTTCAGTCTCCAGTGCCTTAAATCCTTTAAACCCGTTAACTGTGATGAGCTACCAACTCATGCATTGAACTTGGAAAAGGCATCATCAAATAAGTAAAGTATCTCCTGCAATTTGGAGATAATATCTTGCTGTTTGGACCTCCAGTGGGGAACACATATATAGTCAAGAGAACACTACAGATGCTGAGAGCTGAAATACTGTTTAGCACTCTGGGAGCAGAGAAATAAATGGCTTTTATGTTGGGACAGAACTACTGTTCCCAGAAGATGACATTTAAAGCTCAATTCAGAGATCACTGTGGTTAATAAAAAGCATCCCATTGACTTTTCTGTTCTCTTCCTGTATAGGCTTTTGTACCATTCTCATTATTGTAGAAGCAGATGTCTTCCTATAGTACATTTAGGCAATGCAACTATCATCTGTCACATGTTCTTTCTTGTCTCACCCTCTCCTTAGGAGGCAAATTATGACTGCATTACGGTGGTGATTCTTTGAAGCAATTTTGCATGCACGTTGCTTTGTATTCATTTTAGAAAGCAGATGAAGACATACTTTGCAATTGGAGAAGTTTGTGAAGGTCTTCAGTTTATGAGGAAGTTCTGTTAGAAATCCTGCTCCTCGATAAAGTTCTGTTTGCCTGTAGATGCTATACAGGGCTAACTGTGCCAGCTGAGTTCTGCCCAGACTCTTTTATTCAGAAGGTGTCTTCAGCTGCTGTGGGTTGGGCCACTGAGAGCTTTGAAATTCAGGATTCTGAATTTATTTTGCGGGAATCTAAACTTCCATGCACTTTGATTCACACATAGCRCGCTAGGAGCGGTGGGATAGTATCCTAGATGGAAAGACACTGAAAAGACACTACTATTTCTGGTGAATAMAGGAGATTTTTACAATTTTCCTTGTGCTAAGTTTTTTGGGGGAAAATATTGAAATTTGCAGATATTATGCTTTTYCCCTTTATTCTCCCTTATAAGTACATTTTGGGACTCCTCCCCCCCCATCTATTCAATATGCAGGCTATCAGTACAGTATTTTGCTAGGTTCCCCCCCCCCCTTACAGAATATTACACACGTCCTTGAGATTTTAGGACAAATAAAGTTTTTTTCTTTTCTATTCAGAACATTACAAGCTTCTCAGCAGTATTTGGTCACAAGGAACTTATTCTGTGTGAGTTTTGGCTTTTTAATTTTTATCATTTCAGAAGATTCGAAGGATGGAATTTGCCTTTGGTATGCGTGCACCAAAGGAAGGTATGTGTTTAAGGAAGAACACAATTTAAGGTTTGAATCAAAATGGCAATATTAATGGCAGTAGGAATCCTTGGTTTGATTTCAGTGGATAGATACATGGCATTTACACAGTTTGGCAGAAATCCAACCCAACAAGTAATTCAACTCAGTTAATAACCTGACTTAATTTTTATGGTATTTCCTTAATTATTGTATTTGTTGTTTCCCTGCTGTAGWTTCAGAAACATTTCTTGCTGGTTATCATTTCTTGGATATCCTTTGCTCAGGTCTGCTCCATTCTCTGTTTTTCAAAGCTGAAGAGCAATCAAGAAATTTGGGAATTTCTTCACAAAAGCTGCACAATGCACAGGAATTGACACCTAGAAAAACAAGCAGAGTTAAACAGGACTTGACRGGCTGCAGAAAAGAGAGAGTGAACGAGATGGGAACAATGAGTAGCAGCTACTTATTATTTCACTGGTCACCCCAACGCATTAAAAACTTTCAAAGGCTGTGAAATTAATTGCATGCAGAACAGCACTCAAGGTGCTTAATATTTTGTCTCTCTGGGACAATTTGCTAGAGACATCTTTTGAACTACAAATACAAAGCAGGAAAGATGGGGCACTCTCTAGCTGTGTCATTCTTCATTTTAATGAGGAAAAAATGTCACCTAGAACAGTGTGAATTTGAAATATTATAATATGCTTCAGTTTTATGTCAGAGTAAGTATGTTTCTTAAAAGAGCCCTAATGATTCTAAATTCCAGACCTTGTTGACAAGACATCTGCTTACTTGGCCTGTGGTTTGTGTCTCATCTATAAGCTCATTATCATATATATTAAAAGAAACCTATTAAAATATTTGCATTTTAAAATGAACGATAAAAACCTTACCCATCTTTCAGTAACTTCTTCTTTTTGTCGTGCAAAACATTCCACTAGGGAAAGAGAAATAATATTTCAGTTATTTTCAAAGCATTTAACATTTGGGTAATTCTTATAATTACTTTTCAATTGTTAAAGCTGGAAGGCTTATATAATATTACTTTTAAAATTCATAGTTCAATGTAAATAATCTTTTCTGTACCCACAGACCTCTCAGTTGGATGCTGACTATAACCCTAAGGGGGCTCGTTCTTTCTTTTGGTATTACTTATTATTTTCTCCTCATCAGTTTTCTATTATTCTCTTTCCTGCCTCTTCAGCTGTCTAGCTGCACATGTAATGGGTGAAATGGCACTTGAAGCCATGCTGGTTGTTTGTTTAAACAAATCATACTGAGATGAAAAAAAAGCAGATGATTGCAAAGATGTAATAAATGTGATCTAGAAGCTCTTGAAGCCCTCGAGAGATCTCACCATTTGAGAAAATGTCCCATGTGGACCTGTGGCTCTGACTTCTGCAGTGTCACCCCTGCTGGTCTCTCATGCAAGAGGTTTCATTCTCCTTTAGCTGTGGGTGTTTGGCCCATAGTCATCACCCTACAAGGACAGGCGTGAAYGTGTTCAGCTGCTCAGCCCTTTCTCAGCTCTGTTAAGTGCTGCTGAGAGCAACCTTTCGGCCTGCAAGCTGCAAACAGTTCTTCGGGTCTCCTTCAGCAGTAGGAGGGGAGAAGCTTAGCCTGTACCTGTTGGCTGTGAGGCTCCTGCTCTCCAGATTGTTTTCCACATCTATTTGTGAGAGAAACTGCCCAAGGGATAAGGGTGGTGCTAGAGCTGCTAAGGGACAAAGAGCCAACTCAGGAGATYTTTCTGCTTTCCAATAGCTCCTTAGCACAGAGGTCTCCTCACATCAGGATGTCTTCTCGAGCAAGCTCAGCCAATGGAAGCAGGTCAGAGARGACTCAATCCAGTGCCTTGCTCTGTCAGCAAAACCAGGACAGAGGCCTTCTCCAGCAGCACATGGCAGTTCTGTCACCTCTGCTGGAAGGGCACGTGCCTTAGATGATGTGGGTCAGCAAATGCACCCACGGCTATTGGCTGTGTTGTGATTCTTATTTCAGAAAAGAGGTATTCCAGGAGATAAATTTATCACGTATGTGAGACAGATTTACTTTGGAGTACTAAGRTTATTCTGAGAAGAGTCTTTCTTGGTGACAGGATGAGAAAGGAACACAACTGGCAGCTAAGGCTTCCATGCCTAAAATGGAGACATCGTTATTACTAGATGTCTCTCTTCCAGTCTCCTCTTAAGAATAATCTTTAATGCAGCATTTTTTAAAAATAGCCTGAGTGTCTTCTTAGCTATTTAAATCGTTTTGTTGCATATTGAAAGCAGCTGTACAGGGAAAGGAAACAGCTCCTGCTGCTTCTTCAAAGCTGTATGTATAACATCCCAGCTGGAAATAACATGTTTTATGAACTTGATTTATCCTCTTAGCTGTGTGGTATAAGTCCTGCTTCTTTATTGCATGGCCTGCACATGCATTATTTGATGGCCTCATCCTGCCATGTCCTGGATTAGGTGTGGAGGAAGGTTTAATTAAAAACTAGCTTTGGTTTGGGGGTTGCTGACTCCTACACATCCTCTGATACAGAGCAGGGGCAAGTAGAGTTGGAGGAATTTAATTAAATATCCCCCCTCCCCAAGAGTTATTTGATACTTAAAATGCCTAATATGGTCTTTTAAAAGCAGAGTTACAACCCATATAAAGAAGAACATGATAATGCCTCACTTAACGTAGTCCCTTTGTTCTATTTCATAATAACTAAATGGAGAACAAACTTCAGTGACTTCCATTTTATGATGGTTTCTCCCTTCAGACAATGAATTTTGTTTCCACTTCTCACAAAGTGCTTTTATTTCTTTTTTAATGCAGCTGCCTGATCCTTCATCTTTGAATATCCAAGACCATCATTGTCCTTAACTCGTTTATTGTCCCCCATCATTGTGGGAAGGGCCATAGGGAACCAAGGCAGAGAAGATGGAAGGTATGTGGGAACCCTATGTGATTGAATTCATATGGATTAGATGTTCGCAGTTGASTGAGTTGCTTACTGTCATATAGGACTAGAGGTAACTGAATCCCAGATGTGGCTCTGTTTCCTCTGTCTTACCTGTACTGAGGATTATTTTTGGAATGTGATACRCTCTGTCAAATAGTGAAAGCCAGAGAAGCTGTTGGCTGTTCTGCATGTTAGAAAACCCAACTATTGATTTAGAGGCTAGGACATAATGATTAAGGAGTTGGGCCTAGATGATCTGTAGAGGTYCCTTCCAACCTTAACCATTCTGTGATTTGTGATTCTGTGACGACTAGTCCTGTGATCTACATTAAATACTGCATTACAAAACCTTGAGTAACTCTCGGTCCCAACTGTACAATATGTGCAACGTGATTATTTTTATGAAGGTAGCACTTACACGATGATCAGAAACTCTTCACAGTTGTTACTGTACAAACTCACAGTGAGATAGTCCTTGTCCTGCATTTTGGAAACAATGTGCAAGAGGTGGGAAATGTTGGGACGATGGGAGAACTGAAATGCACTGATTAAATATTTCAGCCGGCATCACACGGGCAGTCTGTGGTGGGTCTGGAGAACAGTTCTATCTTCAGGCTTACGCCTGTATCTTTACAGTTAGGCTCCAGCCAGCCCTGTATTTGAACTTCATAGATATATAGTCCAGTGACAGTTACTGATTAACCAAAAAAAAAAGGGATGTTTTACTTTATGAAGTGTTGGAATATTTTAGCTTTTCGTGTTTGTTGTGGTGTCCTTCTCTCTCAGCATGAGGGAGAAAACGAGCAAGATCCTCCAGATAGCAGGGTCCTTATTAATGACAAGTCCAACCAAGCATGTGCTAGTTTTTCCATCACTCTCTGCTCTGGTTATCTGCAGAACAGGAGTAGAAAGCAAATGTCTAATCTTTAAAAAGGGCTTAGGAAGATTAMTTCAACCTCCATCCTACCCCAGCTGAGCTCTGCTTAAATCCTAAAAGAGTCTAAATAAAATAGCTGTTGTTTCAAAGGTGAACTGTAACATTAGTGCATGGTGCTGGAACCATGTTGAAGGAAGCAGCAGGAATTAGCTGGGGAGAGAGATTTGCACATAAAGCTGGGGAGGGCTGCCTTTTCAACTACCCTTTAAAATGTCTTTTTCCTAATGAAAGTGGAACTGTGCCTGTCAGAGCAAACTGTGCAGGGGGATATGAAGGTCAGATGAGGAGGGATATTTCATGAACACTAACAAGGAAAACTAACTCCAGAGTCTGGGTTGAAATTTTTTGCTATATTGTTGTGACTTTGCAGGTTCCAAATAATGATTTGTGTTTTGATTTTCACCACCAACTCTTAGGGAAGGAAAAAAATGATTAGGAAAGAAAGRAAGTCTGCAATAGGCTGTGGGAATTCTCCCTACTGCAGTACCGGCCTTGTGTAGTCCTACTGTTGGAACGTGTTCAATCACATTCTCCTAAGACCAACAAGAGAGACGCCCTTATTGCTCCAAGAATGTCTTGAAAACAAAGCCTATGTTTAGCATGGATGGGGACAGGATCACATAACCTTRATACTGGCTTGCACATAATGGATGATGCTGCTTTTAAAACATGTAAGTTGCCTGACGGGAAAGAGAAGATGCGAAAGGCCCATTGCAAGAGGAGAGCTTTCCTTTGGCACTCTGGAAAGGGAATGGACAAAACCTGCACAGCTGAAGGTTTTTTTTCCTTTAGTGCAGTTTCTACCAGAAAACCTGCAKGCTCACAAGGATCAAACTCATTCTTACCTTACCTATACATTTCCTCTCAGTCTGCATGTTGCTGTTACAACAGCGGCCCCTCCGGATCACGYGCTCTTCCCCCACAGAGCTGGAAGACCTTCCTGGGTAGCTGAAGGGAGGTGGCAGGGGCTGCTCTGCCCTGTTTGTGCACCCAGCTGGCAAGTCCTTTGGGCAGCAAGGAGGAGAATCTGGCTGATGAGGAGCAAGCCCAGGCTTTAAAGAGCTGGCTGTGCAGTGACAGCTAATTCAGATATTTAAGGATGTTTCATGAGAATGTCTAGATGAACTCAAAGCGCCTCTAGCAGCTGTAGTCTRTTAGGTATTTATACACAGTCTGGGTGATACTCCTGATGGATATAGCTTGATCTATTTGAAATAGAACGTTGATTTGTTTTCATGTATATGCCTTCGGATTCAAAGTACTGTCTCCTCCTTAAGCAAAGGCAGTGTAACAAATAACTGAGTTACAAGGTGTAGAGCATTAGCAGGCTTCCTATCACACCATTGCATTTAGGAGACAAATATTGGGGAGCACCTACCACCACTCAGGAGGTGTTGGTGTGCTGCAAATCACCTAGGAGCCAGAGGGACTTGATACTTTGCAGGAGGTGTTTGCAGCACCAATCTGTAGCATGTGAATTAGAAAAAAGATCATGTGTGTACTTGTCCTTGCTGTTCATTGCCTTGCCATCGATAAAACCAAACAACATAAAATGGCCTGAGGAAATATCTGGAGTAGCTGGAACATAAGGTTAAAGGTTTCAAGTCTGCTTTATGATTGATAGTCCCAGTAGTCTGGAGTAGAGAGGAGGATTTTTTTGGTTTTTGTTTTTTGGGTTGTCAAATGGCCAGAAAATTTTCGTAATTGTTCTTCTAACTACAAACTTCCAGCACCTCCCCATGTGCAGTGCAGCTGCAGGCCTTTGCCCTCATGTTTGCACTTAGCAGCAGTGTCTTGTTGCTGGAGGAATGAATGGGAGCTTTCCTGGTGAAGCAGGAYAGTATATGGTACCTCTGTATGTTTTCCTGATAATAACTGTATGTTGCAGCTGCTTTTTTCTTTATTAAACATAAAGTTAAATTGTTCAAAAATCATTTTCTCTAAAGAGCTCTCTCATGTACATTTCAAAAATAGAACACATTTAAATGAAAGTGAAATCTTCTTTTTAATCTATATGATAGTTAGTGCTTCTGCTCCTCAGAGACATCTTTGAATTACTACAAGGTTACCTTGCTTCTGATACACACCTTTATCTGACAATTCATCTCCCTCAAAGCTACTTTCTCTAGCTCAGTAACGTGCACAAATAACATGCTGTGAAAATGTTGTCTTTTCTAAGACCTTTTTTTTTTTTTTTTTTTTCTCTGAATTCTTGGGCATTACCTATATATGAAGAGATTTCTGCGCTGATAGACAAGAACTTCAGCAGCTCAATAATCTTCTTTGCATCGAACTTCTTCAGATTCTTTTTAGGTCTTCAAAAATCATTCAAAATTCTAAGATAATGAGAAGTATACAAAGAACCAGGACTCTCTGATTTTGAAAATAACTCAAGTAAAGGGAAGAAGTGTCTATCGAGTAATACAAGGCAGTTACTTGCTGCTTTAACATTGACAATGCAGAAGTGAAGCAGTCCCTTCCTCTTCTCTTTCCTCCTTTTCTTTCTTCCTCCTCAGCAGTGCTGCTCCTAGCTAATACACTTCAGAGCCCAGTGTCTAGAAAAGTCATTCTTGTGGACACTGTGAAATCACTGCCAGACTGCACGTTATGCCATGAACATCAGTGGTTCTCATCGCTATAAAAATCCRAACATTTTGTTAAATGCTGTCACTTACTTCAATGCATTTATTGCCATAAAACATCAAGGACGATTTGATTAAGAGCTTAAATTTTTTATACTGCAAAGCAGAAATATTTATGAAGGAGCTTGTCAGAGACAGAATATTAAAACAAAACAGGTGTTTCAGCAGAACAAAAATAAAATGTCTAATGGTAAACATTAAAAAATCAATTATTAATCCTGGTTCTTTTCATTCCTGTTGAATTGCCTCCCAAAGATTTTGTGTCTAACARAAGGGAGGGAAAGATGAGGTTGCATCATCCACTGGTGATGCAAGTTCTACCTCATATTTAACCCCTGCCAATCTTTTTCCCTTCCTTTTCCCTTCTTTGGCAGCTGGTAGATYTTGCATTGATCAGCACCAAATTTACTTTGGTGCTCTAACAGTTTCTGAGTCTTTGACTTACTGTGGTCTATAGGYTTCCTTCTGTTTTGTTCTTTTTTGGTGATGTTGCTTTAACTTATTCCCCACCTCTCCCTGAARCAGTGGGTTCTTACAGTATACTATAAATTTTATATTGCTTATGGTTTGCTTACACGTATCATGGAAATCATTGCTATTGTCTCCACTGAAAGAATGATTGGGTCGTAACATGTTTCATGCTACAGAATCTCTGCTGTATTTTCAAAGGGAAAAGCCCTGTTTAGTTGTCTTTCAGGTTTCCTCTTCTCTGTAAATTTTTGAGATTTTCTTCACAATAAGGAAATAATGCAATCACGGTAATTTATCAGAAAGGAGGGAGATGTTTTACTTGCTGCAGCTTTCAGAATTGGATCACTATTCCAAGTCATCATTTTCGGGGGGAAGGGGGGTGAAGTGCAACGTGGCAACAAGACYGAGAAGCTTCTGGAACTTGAGGGCGGGGCTCCGGAGGGGAGTGAGGCCAAGAGGTGCCCAGTGTTGGTCATCACCGGCTAACGCTGTGGGCAGGGTGTGAAGAGGAGGCAGCCGTGCGGGGCGGGGGGAGCTTTCAGCCACTGCAGAACATTCTGCATCCTCAGTTGAGAGTGCTGGGCGCAGCCAGGAGGAGTGTGTGGGCACAACCTAGCAGTGACTGATTTCCCCACCATCCATGGCCAGGTAAACAGGGAAATGAAGTACTTTGAGACTGTGTGCCTGGGTAGTGAAGCCAGTAGATGGGATTGCAAATGCTGCTTTGCAAGAGATGAAGGCCTGAGGGAAGCTGCTTGCTTTGAAGGAGGGCAGTGAGAATTACATCTCCCTGAGAAGCTCCTCTATGTTGTTTCAGATGAGAGGATGCAGAGCTTACTGATGCTGGGCATGATTGGCCTGCCAAAAGTAAGTACATGGCTATGGGGGTTGTGRCAAATTTCCTTCTAACCTGCAAAGGGGCAGGTGCTGGTTGATGGGTGCCCATGGATCAGGAGATGAAGCTGTGTGTGTGAAGAGACAAGGTGCTCTTGCTTGGGTACACGTGTGTGATACAGAGCCCTTGCTGGTGGCAGCCCGTGATCCAGTCTGCATCTGTTCTTTGTCCTCAGCTCTTCAGCCAGAGCTAAACGCACGAGATGAGATGCTTGTCTAAGTCTTTTCTACTACAGTTACATTCTGTGTTTTCTTGCCAAATGTTTTCTGAATAGTAAATTTATGCAAGTAAACTGTTTATTACTATATCTTACACTCATGGCACTGTTACATTTGCAGAACTTAACTATGCCAGGTGAATATACTCTGTTGCATCAAACTATCATCCTTTTCCACTGCACTGAATGACTTTGTGTTCTCAGCCCATTTCTTAATGGAGCTGTGCACGTTTTTCCAACATCTGTTGTTAAACTCAGTGGGTGAACTTGGCTGGCAAAGCTCTCGATCATTACAGTGGAGGCCGGGTTCCCCATATTCCCGTTTCTCTGTTGATTAGTGGATTTATGTTTTCTCCTTTCCAGTTCTTGTGAACAATTGCRGGAACTGCAGTGGGTGCACCTCATGCTGTCTGCTTCTTAAGAGAGTGAGGGAAGGAATTAAACTGATTAAAACTCATTTATTCTTTGTGATGTAAATTTGATGACTTAATTCTGCATACAAAATCACAAGCGAGTTGGTCTGCTAGAGTTGCCAGTATTCTAGTACATGAAAGGCTTCCAACAACTCCACCGGTGCAAGCAGGTTTTGTTGTAATGCTTTGATTAGAGGCATGACACTCTTTATCTGGTGCTTGCTATAACAGCAATTCTGTCTTTAGCTGAAGCGAGCAAAGAAATTGGGCTGTTGGTTAAGATTCTTGTTGTCTTTGGTGCAGTTCTTCCCTCTGGAGAGGTTGTTAGGCCAGTGCGATGAGATGTGTGGAGGGTGTTTTTTGCTAAGCTCTCTTTAACTTACAAGCTCTAGAAATGCCCATCTTTATATGTCCCACTTAAGTGYGCAAAATCCTTGCTTGCTGGAAGCCACAGAAAATAAAGAGCATGACTCAAAAGACAGGGCAGAGCTCTGGTTTCATTGGCGGGGGGAAGGGAGAATAGTAACCCATGTCAGAGCAGCCTGTGCTTGGCTAGAAATAAAATACTGTGTTTCACCTGAAATGTTCTATCTAGCTTCTTCTTAACTATTCATTTCATTCATCTGCTTTAAATCAGCCAGTAAAGTAACGTGGGAAAGTCACATGCTAGTTCAGAATTGTTAATCCTATGGATAACATGATCAAAACTCCCTCAGGATGGTGTTAACCTTATATCGATTCAATCAGAGCCTCGCATGTGATTTCTGAAGCTGCTATATGCTTGGTGTGAAGGGAATGCAATCAAATATTATTCATCTTTTAGCTGGGTAACTAATGTTTTGGTAAAAGTAACAGTAAGGATGCTCACTGTGATATGCTAGCTGTGTTACAATTTTATAATTACAAAAAATTGATTCTTATTTCATCTTCTCTCTACCTTTTAAACGTCCAGAAGTTATCAAGCTTGTTATATTAAGAAATGTTTTCTCCCCTTCCTCCCAAATTAGCTGTTAATTTAATTGCAACTCTCCTTTGAATTATCTGTCAGTACTTGCTTGATCAACCAGAAAATTATTCTGACCTGACTTGTGACACTTTGGATCATGTCTAAGCAAACAAACAAATACAGCGAAATCTGTTGAGCACTACCAAGTGTTGAAGTTGCTTCCTTGCACCATATCCTTTCTCCGGGGTAACTGTTCTGTTGCTGGGGTTCAAGATGTTGGTTAATGTTAAGGGGAAGAGAATTCTGAAAACAACAGATCATCCAAATGTGCCTCTGCTARTGCTGCTTGTGCTCTTTCATGGCCTTGCTTCTCATACAAAGGCCTTCACTTTTTGCTGGAATCTCCTAAGCACTGTATTTGGGAAGTATTCTTTCCTTTAATGGAAAATTGCCTTAGGAATGTTGCATACCCTGTGTTCCCATGGTATGTGTGAGAGCTCCTGTGTGCTAGGAAGAGGAGTGACTGTTTCTAACGTTTTAACAGTAGTTACAGAGGAGAGTGTGTTAGRAGTTTGCTGTGGGATGTCAGTAGTGCTGCCAGTAACAGAGTGTGCAGGAGACTTTAATTAGCCAAGAATTATTTAATATATAAATTAGCTACAGTGATCGATTTACTGCACTTGTATTTACTGTCATAGAGCTCTTGCACGGGGCTGTCCTGAACTGACTCCAGAGGGCCTCCATCCGGAGGGCTGTTGTCAATGCATAGGTTGAGGGGACCTCCCAGTCCAAGGTTGGTTTATGGCCTTGTGCTTTATAATAGGTGAGCAGCTACAGACTTCTTAGAAATCTGTTCCTACAGTTCTGTAACTTTTTTTTTGTCTCCTTTCATGTATGTATTTATTTACTGTAGCTGTTGAAGTGCTGGACTGCCTGCGCTCTTCTAGAAGTGAGGAATGCAGATAGCCCTGGGATTATTTAGTTGGTGTCACTAGAATGTGGTTGTCATAGTTGGTGCTATTTTTAATGAGGGTTCTCCAAAAAAACCTTCACTATTGTATGTGATTTATGGTGTCAGAGGAACTAATTAAAAATAATAGGAAACTGCCCAGAAGAGTGTAACTGAAACTGAATCCAAATGGAAATTTCAGTTTGGGCCTTTCTTTGACTTTCTCTTGAATCTTGGAACTCTTTAAGCATATTTCAGATGAGACTTACTTCATAACATGCTTAAATAGGATGATGAATCCAAAGTCATCTGAGCGTAGAGTAAGTGTGGAGCTTTGTGGCTTGTGTATCTGACTAATTGTAACCTCTTTAATGTGGGTTTTTAACTACTTGAATATATCCTTATGTAATTTCAAAAATACAATTTTATGTTAGCCTTATGAATAAGAGGAATCTAAATATTGTTTGGGAAAACTTTCTATTCCCGTTTCACGAGCATGAGCTCTTCTTGGTGTTCCTAGTCACAATTTCTGTATAATTTTGCTATTTATTCTCATTGTGACCTCTTGTTATGTTCTTCTCTATGAAGCACAAACATGTGGTTTGTGGGCCAAATGAAGATGAGGTTCTACCCCCTCTACCTCCACAGTTTTGAAAGTCAATTTTAGATGTTCTATGAACACAGAAAACTAAATTTAACTGTTCTAGTAAAACAAACTCAGAAGCTCCCAGGCACGTAGACACTGTACCACAGGTTATAAATATCTGCTTAAGTTTTATTTCAGGAGAGCAAAGGGAGAACAATGTGGACTTTCTTACAGTTCAACAGGAAGATTCTTGTGGTGAGCAATAAGTGATCCAGCTGGCATTCTGATTAGCTGTAGTTGAGAAACTCGCATTAAAGGCTCTTATTGTAGCTTAGACAAACTTCCCAGATATTCTTTGCTACAAATCAGTGGAAAACAAAAGATGATATATATGCAGTTTGGGTTTGCTGTTAGAATTTAAGTATATTCTGGTTTACAAAGGAGAAGAAAYATTGAATGGATGGATTTAAAAACATTTAACTCCCTAGCAATAAGCTGTGCTGCTTTTATCAGTGAAGCCCAGMAAGGCAATAGAAGGTCTTGAAGTCTGTGGTTAGGCTGTTGCTTTCTCTTCTGTTTATTGGACTCGTATGTCTAGAGTGCCAGGCTCTATTATAAGAGTAATAATAATAATAAGTTGTTACMTTTAGGCACCAGCAGAATGCCTGTTCTTGTGCATACAGCTAGAATCAACGCTTCAGGTTATTGTGAAGAAGCCCAGTGGTGGCAGAATAGTGCTAAGAGTCTCTAYAACTACTTCTGTGGGTTGGTGGGTAACCAGCTTAGGTTGGTAACAATATTTGTCCCCCCAAACTCTAGCAAGGAAGGGGCTAAATATTATCTTGGAATATTTCTGCTGTTTTTCATAGCTGTGAATTAGACAGTATTTTACAGGGTAAGATTGTTCTAATAGCCTTGAAGTCCCCAGCAGTGTTTAGAATGCAAATTAATCAAGAGTCCTGTGGATAAAATACCATGTGATCATGTAATTAAAACCCTGCATATGTACAGTGGGGCCAAATTGAACTTGCTTGGGCAGTTCTAATTCTGGCAGTTCTTAATTTCAGAGTGCTTCACTTAGCAATAAAATACTGTTTTATTGTAGTTCTTGGATGTAATTGAAAATATACTGGGAGATGAAACAAGTGAAGTAGGAAACAACACTGAAGATAATTACAAGCAGATCTTCATTTTGAACAAAGAAGTTAATCTTCCTTTGGGCTCGTGGGCCTGTTTTAACAGTGTAATTAGCAATAGACCCTGTGGCTTTTGACTCCCAGTCCCTGTTCTAACCTCTGCATCCTAATAAACGAGGACACCGAGATTGGTGCCTGGGAGAAGCAGTCACAGATGCGTGTATTGTGTGTGTTGGACTGTAGGGACAGCAGCCTGAGTTTAGATGGACCCTGCTTGCTTCAGCATGGACGTATGTCTGACTGTGAAGGGGGGTGGTTGCAATGAAGCAAAGAAACATTGAAGCAGTTGCATTCCTGTGAATGGGTGAATTATTAGTCCTTTTCCTCTGGATTGGCTCTTATTTGCAAATGTATATAATTGTAGCTGAAGCCAGCCTGGCAGAGGCGTAACATCAGGGAGTTCAGTTTCTCCTTTACCTTTTTATGATGATTTTTTTTAGGTTCATCCTATTCAACCCTTCTGTTTCCTATCTCTGAGTAGGCATCTTTTAGGCATTGCAAGATGTGAGCCACCTTGAAAAACCTTTCATTATCAATCAAAAATTGATGGAATTTATTTAAAGAAGGAAAAGAATGGGGAGAAAAAACACCGCTAAGCATAATCTGTGACACACTTCCTCCAAGCAAAGAAAAAGGAAGGTTTTTGCCAAGCTAAAAAGATGAACAATGAATCCAAGCCTGAAAGTTGAGAGTGAAGCCTGATAAGTTAGAACAAAACAAACACTGCATCAACTTCTCATGGAAGTTAATGCTTTCTAGATTTACAGTTCTTGAGATCTAGCACTGGTTGATTCCCACTGCAGAATGATCCCTTAATGTAGGGCTTGCTAATAGTACCAATAGGAGCGACTCGGGTGGCCAGCCTGCTCCGTTATGCAATGCTTCTCGATGGGAAGATTGTTCCTTAGGCGAAAATTGGGGGTGTATTGAGCAATCTATGCTTCAGCTGTTAGTTTTGTTACAAACAAATGCACAGAAATCCACTCATGGGGTTGTTCATTAACCTTTTCTCAGTACCCTGTGAGTGATGATGCTTTCAGTTCTGCAGCCCTGCACCTAAACCAGCATAAAATCAAAATATGGTTGGTGAAAATAGAGGAGCACCTGGCCCTCCCCACCCCGCTCTTTTTCAGTGGGGAATTTCTACCCCTCCAATTCTTACAGAAGTCCAACTTCTGCTGTGAGTGGCCAGCTCCAGCACACGGGAGCCGGGTTGCACGGCTCTGCGCTCTCGCTGCGACGCTGCGGCAGTGCTGACTAACACGTATGGCTTGAAGCTGAACAAATATCAGGCAGCTTGTTTTTATTTTATTTATTTTTGTGCATGTGTGGTGTCTGTGTGTGCTATAAATGGACAGGAAAGGATTAAAATTTTACATGCTCTGGAGGTAGCTAAATCTACTAAATATTGTATGACTGCCTTTGTCATCAATAATTCAAGAAGACCTGAGTCCAAAATGACACTCTCACTTGGACAGCCGTAGCTGCAGGCAGAGCAGGAAGGATTTGAGCCAGTTGTGGACTTAGTGCTTTGTTGGTTTCCAAAGGTTGAAGAGCACCTGAGGTGCCTGCAGCCTTGAGAAGGAACGAGGCAGAGCAAGGCTGTATATTGCTGCAGAAAAGGCAAAGTAGACCTGCCTCTTCACTACAATTGTATTGATAGATGCAGGGATGTTGAATATGTGCTGCAGCACCAGTTAGGCTACTCTGATATGCCAGATTAGTTATAGGAATGAGTCATGGCTTTTTGTTTTTTACCCTGTTTGTGTAGAAGATACTGCGAGCTTAGTCCCTGCTCCCTCTTAATAGTTGGACTGGATACAGAGAGGGGAGGCCAAAAGGTGGATTTCTGCCCCGTGGAGGATGCAGGTGCTGATCTGTGTGCTGGGGGAGGTGGCAAGGTGCTGCCTTGTGACTCTGCACCAGCACAACGCATTTGGCTCAGCATGTGCACAGAGATGGGGGCCGTGTCCCCCATCCCTTGGTTCTCCACCAGCCTCTGCTGGAGCCTGTGATGTTACAGCAGTGGCTCTGCAAACATCTGGGCACCTCAATGGTAGTTTGAGGCACTTTCATCTTCCAGATCTGGAGTTGTGGAAGAACCTTCCCCAGATGAGTGTAAGGGTTTACTTGTTTGGGGGAGGGGTTTGGCTTTGCTTTTCCTTTTTTCCTTTCCTTTGACAGCCAGGCCATGCTTCAGTGCTCAGAACTGAAATGGTTAGACGTAAAATTCCAACTCTGCAGATGGGAGTTGAATTTCTGTCTGGGTTGGGATGGTCCTCTAGAGCCTCAGCCCTCTTCTTCCCTCCCCCCTCCCCCGCCCCGTTATCCTGGCTAGACTAGGAAGGGTCTTTTCCATCAAACTTCTAGAATCTCAACCTCATGTTCAAAAGAATATTCAATTGGAAACTCTGGTCTCCATAATCACAAGAGATTGTTATTGAAATATTTTTGACTAAAGTGAAAAGGTAATAAAAAGCCACTTTTCAAGAAATTTTCAATTGAGTTTTATGCTGTTACACAGTCTGGAGCAAAAATCTTTTCTTTTGGAATTTTTATCTGAGCTTCACTGACATAGAAGTTTTTACTGACTACGAACCTGCAAACCTCCAATGCGTATATGAGCAATTCTATTAAAGATCAGTGGAATTATGCAGGTGAATAAAGGATCAGCCCCTAAATGTGCAGATGAAATTCCAGTTGTTTCTCAGAGCTCTGTTTGGACTTAAAGAGGCTTCTGAGAGCAGAGATCAAACCTTGGTAGGACATGATTGATATTTTGATACCAGGCATTGTCTGGCTTCTTCCAATAACCTTATCCAAAGCCCATAGAAATAATTAGATCAGGTGTCAAATGAGTAGAACAGACTTGAGACCCAAGCTCTCATTTCACTTGGGGCTGAGAGTGGATCTAAACTATTCTCCCTCTTCCAGGATATAGCCCAAGTCCCTGAAGTCCCCTAAACTTCAAAGGAGATTCATGTGAAGCCTTTAATAGCCATACCCGCTGTGAAAGGGTCCGGAGTCTGGCAGGGTGTAATCTAATGTACCCTGAAGTCAGCTACCACCGTAGCAACAAGCCCATAGGGCATTTTATAAAAGATTAAAAGCAATATATATTTAAAATTTAAATTGTCAAAACTTTCCCTTTAATATACTTCAATTTAAGGACTTTGTTACTGCTGGCATACTGCTAGCTTTTAAGTAAATTTGTATTATGTGAGTAGTTAATGCAAATAGATAGTTTTATATAAAACATTTTACTTTAAGCAACATGGCTAGGGATGTAAGTACTGTATTTCCTTTAATRTGTTGTAGCTGCATTATGTATTTCACTTACGTTTTTATGTAATTATARGTACAAATTATTCACATTTGGTCTTGTGAAGCCCTGAGAAGTTATGTCTCATGAGTCAGCATGTAATTTTCTTCTGCACAAATTGCAGAATTATGCGTTGAAGCTAAGTACATTGAATGATGGTAATTTACAATTGAATTCCTATGGATTTACATATTACAACCACATTAATGCCAAAGAAATCCACAATATTGTCAAATAGGTTAATAATGGTTACTGTTAGCAGAGGGAATGCTGGAGGAATTAATAATGATTAGCCACTTATTTCAAAAGTATGCAAAATTATGCAGTTACCTTGAAATCATGGGGGAAAAAAATGTAGTGGAAAGACTGGAAAGTGAATGTCTGTGTTAGGAAGGAGTGGCCACGCGCAATGTGGGTCGTTGTGCCGGTGCTGCAAGGACGGTGGTGGGATGTGTCTTACAGGCTTCTGAGGACGTTCCTAGGGAGCACTGCCTGTTTGAAAGTGCCTGGAAACTTGGTGCTCCTGAGCTTGTAGAATTGCTCCTGCTTTCCAAGGTATTTCCTGTCATCCTGGCTTTCAGTTCTGGTGTCTGTCTCTGTTTGGCTGTCTGCTTACTTCCTCTCAATGTGCTGTGCCAAACCAACAAAACTGCATATGTGCTGTGTTGTACTATCTTAAAAATTGCTCCTCTTCAGCCCTTCACTGCTCRAACATCTGTTCATGAAGTCAAGAGACTCCTAGTGACTTTGAACTGACTCTAAATAACCTTCTTGCCTGCCTTCCAGTTCTTTCCTGAAATACASTTTGTCCATAGGAAGCTTCAGAAATAAGCCACCAAAAATAGATGAAGTTGGAAATTAAGTGCAGGCTCCTTTCAGGGGCCGATTCTCCCCTTTTAAACACGATCAGGTGCAGTGAGCCTGGATAGAAAGTCTGGTCTGCTAGGAGTTGGGATGTGGCCACAGATATGTTAGAGTGGGGATAACAGGGTCGAATTATGGATCTGGGTCTCCAGTCAGTATTGTTGGTCTTGGACTTTCAGCCTGGAGACCTCGTTGGAGGCTGCTGATGACCTCTTCTAGTGCCCTGTCGGACAGATTGGTCAGTCCAGGTGAGAAGTGGAATCTGAGCACAGAGAAAAGGCTCCTGACTCAAGCAGTAGGAGTGAACCTGCTAATCTGCAGCTTTGTTCCACACATGTGATACAGTTTTAAGATTCAACTCCTCATGCTTGAGTATTCACATACACGGAGATGCAGAAGCACAAAGGACCTTGGTTGCATTATAGCTGTTTCATGAATTGGTGTGGCAAACCTTATTTACGTCGTTCCTGAGAAGAGAATGGGGATAGCGAATATTCAGGAGTGCATGGGGAAGGGAAATAAAACCTCCTGCAAATGGATGAAGCCTGTCATTTGTACAGTCATTAATATTTAACTTCCCCTTTTCACAGGCTATTACTGCTTGAATTTGTGGGATGCCAAAGCTTTCCTGCTCTGGATGAAACATAGATTTGATCCTGGCAGACTTGAAAGGTGCTCATTTTTATTTTCCTGATCACAATACATGCAATGCATTCCAGACAAGTTTACAACAGGAAAACATGCAGCCCTAGTGCTTGGGAGACTGGGCTCTGTGGTGGGCTTTGCATTTCACCCTACCTGGATTAGATGAGGAAAGGTGCATCACAACCTCCCATTTTTATTACCCTCTGCTCAGAATTAGTTAATGAGATTTCAACTATAGGAGTGTATATTAATGCTTTGGTCATAGAAGGAACTCGCTTTGCTAATTCTTTCAGTGTGGATGGGTGCGTTTAGCACAAAACAAAATGAGAATTCACACCTGCTTACACACAGAGAAGGAATGGATGAAATAAGATAAGTTTGTTTCTTCTTGCTTCATTCAGAGCAAGTGCTTGCTAGCTGTTAAAATGGATGCTGTACATGAATATTTTACAGCCAAAGTTTGTTGTTGGTGTTTTTTAATTCTGAATTATGGCTGTGTGAAAATAAGAAAGAGTTAATCCATGAYACCACCTGGTCTCTGTATAAGCAAATGGCTAATAAGCCAATTCCAGAAAGCAGCTGGTTTGCTTTCTTCACCAAGAAAAAACAAAACCAAAAAACCCAAATGCATGCTTAAGCTTTGATTTAGGACAGCCTTTTGATGAACAGGAATAGTATAAGGGAAAATACTCTTCTAGTCAATTTGCACATTTTATGGGGATCCGTCTAGAAGGTGGCTGTTGCAGGAAGATAAGGATTCTAATTTTGTAATTGAGTGCACTCTGAAAAGACAATTAGGAGCTAATGTGATAAGTAATTGTAAATTATAACAGCAGAAGAAACCTGATTCACAGTCCTCCGTGAAAACTATATTTGTGTATTCAAATCATGCATCTGCACTTTTATATCCCCTGCATGTATGTTTTATTTAATAAAGCTAGAAAAAGATTTCTGTACAGTTTTGTTTTAAAAAGAAGGTTTTCAAAAATAATGCTCRGTGCAAATGTATATCAGCCTCAAGTGAATCCTGGTGCAGTACTGAAACAATGCGAGAGGATAGTTTGGCAGGTCTGCCCCTTAAGAGCGTGTATGGGGATAGTGCCTGCTCTCTCCCTAGTCTTAGGAGATTTGCAGGATTTGATCTGTGCCTTGTCAGAGATAAATACCCAAGTTGGTGAAGAACAGGTGGATTTTGGTGTGTTAGAGCAGGAGAGCACCTTCAGGATCTGTCTGTGTAGACCTTTGYGGTGTAGGTTACAGTAGTAGCTCTGACACAATGGAGCCAGCACTCCAGGCTAAGGAAAGATGCTGCTTTGATTATGGTGCCAGCTTACTCCCTAGCAGCTATATGTAAGGCTCCTTAATGTGTGCAATGCCTTTTTTTTTTTCTTCTCTCCCCTTCCTCCTTTCTATAGACTTTGCACTCAGTATTGCTTTTATTTCTCATCATTAGAGTTGCATACTGCTGAGGAAGAGGTGAGGAGTTTGCACACTGTGTTTATAGTACCCCGTGTCCATTATAAAGGTATCCCAGGTACTCCAACACTTTTCCTCTCTAATTGGGTCTGCTCTTGGGCTCTACTATAAAAGAGYGTCAGGAACAACTATTTCATTGCACTTACTGCTTTAGGCAAGTTTAAAAACTTTGAAGGACCCACATGACTAGAGCAGGCAGTTGAGATTCAGATAGCCGTTTGCAAGCTCTTTCTGTGGTGTTTAATTGCTTTTATATTTAAGCACTGAAGTGCCTTCAAGGAGTTTAAAAAAAAAATCGTCCACCAAAATGCCTTACTTTCTGCCACCTCATGAGCCAGTGTTCCTAGGTCCCGTGCATAACTTSAGCTGATGCAAGGGCTTTGGTTTATTCTCTGTATGTTCCTGTCCCGCCTATACTGGGCCTGAGGTGAGGGGGAAAGTGACGGGGCTCTCCCTGCATCGTRTTAAATAGATGGGACTGCTCTTGTGGCCACCAGCGATTGCAAGGGAGAGTTCTTACCCTTCTACTCTGTGACCTCAATCGGTGCAAATGGCAATGAAGGCTCAATATTTTCTACTCTTCATCCTGAAAGATAATCTTAATCCCCTGAAAATGGTTTCCTTGTGTTCTGCATTGGAGAAAACAGTTGTCAGTGGGGTGCCATAGTTACTTGTACATATTTTATCTAACAGGATTTAATTCTGGAAGGGTTTCCAGTGTTTTTAATCTGTAGACCATTCTTCACCTCTGCATTTCTCAAGGGCTAGTTTCAGCCTTATCCAACTTTTAATTAAAAAGCCAAGAGAAACGGTTTACAGGTTCTTAGGAAGGTCAAACAGTCATAGGGGCACTTGGCTTAAAAACTGCTAATAGATGGTATTGTTTAGCAGCTTTTTTGTTTTTAAAGAGCCTCTTACTCCCTGATARGACCACGCATCGCATCTTGACGCAAATATTTTTGTTCTGAACTTTAACTTCTGTGGTGTTTTGCTGAAGCTCTCTGGAAACTCCACGASATCCAGTAATTCTTTCCCTTTAGAAACTTTCCCCAATTTGATATCTTTGGCCTCATTTGATGCTCAAGTTGTTTCAACTATTCTTATTTTTTCAAGATCAGATCTCTTTAAGAATATTTTGACATATAATTCTTTTTCCTCTAATAGTTTTCCAGTTATTAGATTTCCTTATCTGGTATTTTTATGGTTGGCCATAAGGCTGTTAACTTTGCTGGAGAGATTTCAGCTCTTTTCCTATAAAACAGCTATTTAGCTGGGGATACAAGTCCTTAAAGCATTGATTGTTTTCTTAAGGCCTTGTATCTAAAGGTTGTTGCTGTATCTTTGTCTAGGATTTTGCTAACGTCACCTTGAAGAAATCCAGCTTTTCTTATTTCTGTATTTTAGGATGATAATCTCTCAGCTTTGTGGTTTAATTTCAGAATTTTAGCTATTTGAGATTTATTTGCTTACATTGTATTCTAATTTGAATGATTGCTTTTCCTTCATGAAGTAATTCTATTATAAATCTGAAGTCTAGAAATAAATATTCTGAATTCTCAGATTATAAGGTCATTTTGGAAAATCTGCTCATTTTCCAGGTGTTCCTGTAACTGTAGTGAACAGGTTTCGCTTGCAACTGTAAGCTCTCTTCAGGTAACCAGTTACACAGATCTTTTATGTGATCCTTGTGATAACATCCGTTCCCTAAGAATCTCACTATAGTAATAATAATTCAATTAATCAAAGTCTGACTTTCTCTTTTCCTTATTTATGCCTTAGTCTTTGCAGAGAGTATAAATCAGAATATTTTGACATGTCAGAATATGAAACTGTCACAACTGCTRGTACTTTCAGTGATATTAGTGGATATTTCTTGAAGTGCCAGAGTGTGAAACTGTCATGACAGTTTGTTCATTTGGTAAAATATGTGAAAATTCATGTGTAAACCAAATTAAACACTTAAGTGACTTGTTAATGTGAATGGTGGATCTTGGAGCCGAACCGTAAACAGTCCTTGTCCATTGAAATGAAACAAGGAGTAAAATTGCCATGTGGTGGTCCCATACTGTCAGCCAAGTGCTGGSCTTGAATTTCAGCTTTTTGAAAGCAAACCCATGTTTGAGCAGGAAGAGGGCAAACTGATTAGTTTATCACTGCTGAAATCAGCCTAGTGCTTAAATCCATCAAACCTGTCATATTTCTCTCCATTTCCCCAGTCTATGGACTTGGAACTGCTTCAGATGCAGCAGCGCCAATTTGACAGGTGCTAAACCTACAGTAATTTTGTGTATCAGTGTTTTTTTTTTACTTGATAATAAAACTGCAGTGCTAGTGGAAGCTGCTAGTACATGGAGACTTTAGTGCCACCATAAAACCAGCATTGTAGGAAAATAGCCTTAAGCTGAGAATGGATGAATAGTTTCAAAGTTGTTATACTGAACCTCCAAACAGTGCCAGGATGGGAGATCTGAGTGGAATCCTAAATGTATCCCATCTCTCAGGTGGTGTTGATAGCTGGTGAAGGACCACCTTGCAAGTGAATTGAATATACGCTGCTGTAGTGCAGTTTGTTACAGAAAGCTGAACTTCCTCGGTCCTGCGCACAGGTCTCCCTCCAAGCTGCCTACATGGGATTTATTGGCAGTAAGTGTCCTTTCCCTGGACAGCCCGTATTGTGCGTCCTCTTGCCTACAGTACTGTAATGCTGTTCTATTAGAACAATATTAGAACAAAATGATACAATTACAGGCCTAGATGTTTTGGGATTTTTTTCCCCCCCAGAAGAGAATAAATGGAGTTGTTTCTCTCAAGTCACAGAGTTAGGAAAAGTCAGGAAAGATCTGAAATGAATGAGTACAACGAGCCTTTCAAAGTGTGGAATTTTGGGCTCTTTATAAATTGTTTTGAAAATAGGTCTTTGGGGAAAATGCTTGTGYGTAGGAGTATGAAGAAAACAATATGAATTTCTACCTAGATCAGGGACCGTATTAGCAAATAATGGTAGAGCAGCATTAGGCTGATGTTTGCTGTGTAACTGCAGCCTTGGATTGTTTGCTCCAAGCTTTTTTTAATTGTACACAGTTCCTAGAGTAATTGTGGATCCTATTTTTAAAATCATAGGGCAGGTCTTGAAGTTTTTTTCATGTGTTTTGCAGCTTATATCCCAATAGTACAAAGCCCACTGCCACTGGGTTGAAGGCAGATCCTCTATGTTTGGACCACCTGAGTTTGGTCTGAGACAGTAGAGAGAGATTCTGGTGCCTAGATTTCTAGATTTTTGTTTGCTTGTTTCTGATCACAAAGCCAAGGTAGTCTGTTTAGAATCTATATCTGCAAAGACAAAGGCCTAATCAGAGCCTAATCACATCTCTGTATGTGATAATAAGATGATGTTGTTACAGTCTGGATTTTAAAGCTCTCTATTAAACATCGGGGATAGACTGGTATCAAGCTACTGTGTTGGAAATTGCACCGGTCCTTTGCTGACAATGAATGGTAGCAAAGTGCTCATTAGCAAGGCTCTCCTGTGGCTAAAGGYAGACTGGAAGTGGTGGCAATAGTGCTGGTTTTAGTGAGACCATAACTATATGCAGTAATGTTAACGGGAGTTGCTGTATATCAGCTCAGATGAACTGGCTGTAGGATTTCAGAAACATTTTCTTTTAACATATCATTCTGAATATTACTGAGGTCCCTGCTGATGAGGAAGCTGCCATGTGTACCTAAAGGCTGGGCCTGTTACTTGGCTTTTCTCAAGAGCGTTTGTCTGTCGCTACTTTATGAACCCCATCAAGGAGCACTTTGCTGCTTAAAACCTCTCCTGACTGTAGAGTGATTTTAATTACATTCAATTAAATGTCTCTTGCTTAAAAAGGAGGGGAAAAAAATCAAGATTTATTCCATTGATGAAGAGACCTGCAAATGTCATCTAAAAATGATGCTGAATCAGGTTCCTCTGGGACACTTGCTTCATTCAGAGGAACTATCTAGGTTCCCGACGTATTGTCTGTTAGACAATAATAGCTCTGTTATTTCTCTCTCAAGCAGGTAGAAGCCTTTTGGCAATTTTACCCTGCTGAAATTCCTGTCACGTTCAGAACCTCTTACAGCAAGCTAAAATGGCAGTACAAGATTAAACATTAAAATTTTAAAGCATTCTAGGTTTTGCGAGATATGGCAAAACGTGATTTTTGTGAAAACATACTTAAAAARATTAAAACACCTGGAGGGTCGGAGGGGAGTTCATTCTAGGGGGTGGGTTTTATTTGTTTTGTGTACTCTGATTCCTAAACCTATCAGAAYAGGCTTATTACCATGAAAATCTTTTATTCTTCTATACCAAAATAATTGCTGGAAACGTATCCCTAAGAATATGAAGTAGTACAAATCCCCTTTGGGCTCCCTCAAGTCTTTGATGTGAGGCTGCGCTGGRGTCTCTGCTCACTGGAGGGATGCGGTGCCATGGGGCTGTCGGTGATGAATTCCCGGCTGTGCCAGGGCTACTGGCTGCTTCTCTGGGGCTCTAAAACACAACRAATCAAAGAGGGTTTCATATTGTAGTAGCTTTAATTAGAAGAACACTTCCTCGGGATGTTTGAGAGCAGGGGCTGTCCATYTCCTGGCTGGTCCTTCGCTCTCTGCTGTGCCCCAGACAGACCACGTGGGCCGGTGTGSTGGGGATGGGCGTGCGATGCTGGGCTGCAACCACACGGTAATGTTTATTGGTCCAATTTATGCTTAGTGTTTCCTGGTAATAAAGTAATGACTATACAGGTTTGGGGAATGATAAATGTTCAGAAGGATCATTATGTGCTTATATTACATTTTAATAGTACTTGACAATATTTTGCCTTAAGGTTTTTTTTTGGGGGGGGGTTTTTTTTTTTTTTTTTTTTGGTCTTCTATGTTAAGATAAAATTTTGTGGACACCTGTTTGTAGTTGCTGATTTGGCTGCAGAAAGGTTAGTGCCAATGGTTTGTTTTTGTTAATGGTTTGGAGGAAGAACAGCAATCTGAAAGACTTAGCATGTGGGTAGAGAGAAATCCTGGAAACCGCTCTATCTAGAGAGCTTAGTTGAACAGCGAGTTTTATTATTTTCCCTGGTGATAAGGCCAGTTCTTTGAAAAGGGTGAATTTTGCCTATGTGTAACGTGTGGATCTCGTCATCTGAAGAGGTTTTGGAAGCTGCCTGCTCAACAGTCTATATCTGACATCCTGTTTTTGATATGTTGAGCCAAAGCTAATAAGAGTGAGGGCTTCTGCATCTTTCAAATATTCAATTGTTTGAGACCTGATATATGAGTTTGTGAAACAACTCCATAGTGTTCAATGACARATACTTTCAGTTACACTGCTCATGGCTCAATTAATGGAAAAAAATCTGGTGAAAGAAGGTTTAATTAATTTTAATATGATACAGGACTCTGAAAAGTTTTCTTTTACAAAGATTATGTGCTGAACTTGCTTTCTTGAATAGAAGATACTTTCAAAACATACAATTACAAATTAGCACACATTATCTTTGTTTTGTCTGCAAGTCCGAAAACTTAAGTACTGCTCTGGGGGAAATTCCAAGTTTTTGTCTGCTYTGAGGAGATGTATCCCTAGCCTGTGAAGCCAGATGGAGAATAGCAACTGAACCTCTCTGTCCCCAAGAGATTGCCATTTTCCTGAAGATCTTTAGGGCAGTGTTACTTGAATATTAGTCAGTCCTGAGATCTGGCAGTGGAGGATGATTGGGAGAGTGACCTGGCTTTTATTTAAAAACAGGTTTATTTCTGTTGACTTTAACAAAAGTGTGATCAGGTGCTGAAGGGATTGTGGAGACCATCATTGATGCTAATGAGCTGGGGGAGTAAGATGTGCATCCTGCCTATGCTTCTCCCTTGCTCCTTTGTGGTGCAGAGTTCTAAGAACTGAAAGCTTAAAAGGAGTGGGAAAACAAGCTTTTACTGCATCCGGAAAGTCAAGAAAGTTGTGAGTATTGTGGTTTTCGTTATTATTTCTGTTCTAAATCCTACAGACTAAATTCTAGAAGGTATCAAGAACATGATCCACTGGGCAGGGTGAGTGACCCAGGTATGAGTTAAGTGATAAACCAGATGTGGTGGCAGTTGAGACACCTATGTATGTATTGGCAGGCAGGGTGTTATAGGAAAACCTTAYAGCCTTTTAAGACTGTGCAGCTCAAGTTGCACGGAAAAATATTTTCAGTGCTCTCCGGGTTTCAGTGCTCCAAGGTTCTTGTGATCACTTCAAGAATTCCCGTGTAATTTGGCCCGGGTGTCTGTACGACATGTGTTCTGCTTCCTGCTGAGCGGGGAGGGGCGTGGGCGGCTCCGGCAGAGGTTGGGCGGTAGCGGCCGCGTGTCGTGAGGCCGACCTGGTGCTTGCTCTGCTGCTGACAGGGCTGGGCCTGCTCCAAGGCGCCCGCTGGGCGAGAGAGCCCAACGTGGGTGATGAAAGAGCTGCGTTGGTTGTGTGGGCAAAAGAAAAACGTTTCCAGAAAGCCACTGCCTTGGCTTTCCGAGCAGAAAGTGTTTCTGTGGCCTTAAGGAATTTCCAAGCCAGAGAGACAAAACTGGAGTGGGAAGAGAGAAAAGGAGTGATAAGCAAAATGCTCCAGGTGACAACTGGCTATTCCCTGCTAACACAGGTTTATGTTAACATTTTTTTAGTTTAATAGGGTTTTTAAACATCRGCCAATCAGTTCTAGGTGGTGTTAGTGTTCCAGCGCTCCGAGCATAAATTACGGTATTTTTAAAATTTGACGCTATCGAAGGGCTATGCAGGTTATTTGCTCAGACTTCCAAAGGCATAAATTTGTAGCATGCGTCTAATTATACCAGGCATAAGCAAGAGTGTGTGGAATGTTCCAGCACATGAATCTCTAATATTGAGTAATTCCTTATAAAAATGAGGCAGCCCATATGGGTGAACAGATGAAATGCTGATAAACACTGTGAAATAGAGCAGATGTATGAGTCATGCCAAAAGTTCTTCATTCCTGATATTTACTGCCCATGAGGAGACAGCATTAATTTGAATTAGACAYCTCAGAAATTCTAGGTACTAAATGCAATGGTGGTGTTGTAAACCTGAATTACCAGGGGTATTGCTGTGAAAGGAGACTGATGCAATTTTAGCACTGTATTTCCGGATGATGGTGTAATATTAGTTAGAGCTATCATAGAGGCAGTGTTGGATTGCCATCCTGGCTAATGTCATCTAAATAATGGAGTTGAATATTACTTTGACAGTGTTCTCTGTAATGACTTTATTTCTATTGTTCAAAATAATTGATGCATATTGAATAATTTAATCTAATGTGAATTGCAGCTGAAGAGAGACAGTTGCTTGTTACAGCCTGATTGAMTAGAAGTATTCAGACTAGATAGGATATGCCAGAGCTGAACAGTAAGGAAGCATTGGGATTTAAGTGTTCTGGTTTATTAATGGTCTTAATCATTTATGATGAGTAATTCAGGGCCAATGGAGCAGATGTGGATGTAGGTCCTTTGCTTGTGTGCAAGTGACTAGATGCTTCTGAGCAAAGCTGGACAGCATCTCCTGTTCTTTGCTACAGTGAGGGCATGTTTATCCAGGAGAGCTCAATATTATGCTTGAGTTTCATACTGTCTCTTACGACTGCAGAGCTAAATACTGGGCTAGACTGCATTGAGTTTGCCATGTTTTTCTTTTTAACAAAGCCAGAAGACCTTGTGATTTGACAGATAAAACAAATCTGTTGGAGCACAGGTAATGGGGTTGGAGGCTGCTTCTGTTGTTGCAGAATTATAGGAAATGCAAAGTACCTTATTGCATTAAGAAGTGCATAGCAAGCTACAGTAATCAGATTGACTGCATTCAATAATGATGAAGGGTTTTTTTTCCTTCAAAACTGGAAGTGGTCTTTTGGTCTGTAAATGGTAAAAGTATTTCATAGTTTACACAGCTGTTGTTCCTATAAGCATTAAAGGAGGTAAGATTTATTTTGAAAATATTCATATTGGCCCACCCTGCTAACTGATGGCGTTCTGCAGAATCTCTTCTTTATGTTCAGTAAAGAAATGAAACCTGGGCTGTTGCACACACATGTGCATGAAGATCACTGATTTCTTAGCCTAAATACTTCTTGGTTACTCAGATTTGTGACCAATATATTGAATAAAAAGCTTGATCTATCCAAAGGATTTGCAAGTAGAATAGGTATTTTACTCAGGCTAGTCAAAAACAATGGGTAAATAATTKGTAGTGAGTAATTTATTCATGAAATTTTCTTTTTGTTGATAAATTTGTGCAAACAGATGGCAATAGTCTGGAATGTATTTGAAATTTTTCCTGTAACTTTTCATCAGAGCTCACTGGTAAGTTGAACATTTTTTGTATAATTTGAGCAATTTTGATTGGATCAGCTGTGTCACCAGAGATGCTGCTCTCTGATTAGAAAAATGAAACTCTTGGTACAGTGCTCTTAATTTGAACCAAGGCTAATTCCCTGTGGTATTTTGCCAACTTACAGAAAATGGATGATACTTTATCTGGGGGCCAGGCAGGGATCAGCAGAGCAGAAGTAATTAAACTTGATGTGCAGAAGAGGGAACTTCTTTATTTCCATTCCTTGCTGCTTTCTGCCGGGGCGGAAGCAGGCTGAGTAACCCCGGTGCGACTGTGGAGCCCGCTGCCTTGCCCTGCCGACGTGCGGAAGCACCGGCGAGCAAGTTCGTGGGAAGGTGAAGGCTGTTGGAAGCTCCGGGCTCCATTCCCTCAAGCAGCGTCTTCTGCTGTTCTGTGAAACTGCAGAATGCAACTGCTAGCGAGCTAGCACACGTGGCCTCACACAGACCCTCGTGCTGCTCGCAAAGCGCCTGGYGGCAGTTGACCTCTTCAGAGGAGAAGCAGGTCCCGGCTCCCACTGGGTTTCTGCYTAACCTGTGCTTGGCAAAGGAAAAATTCTGCGTGGCACCTCTTTTGGGGAGCATTGCCTCTCTTTACGGCGGGCGATGTAAGGGAGATGSTACAGGTGCTTTTGACCTCTGTAGGTCTGACAGCCCTCGGTGCCATTAATATGCATCTGATGGCCAGTGAATCATAGAAGCATGGTAAGCAGTTGACTTAAGTGTGTACTTAAGTGACTCGCAAGATCATTATCCACCTAGTAGAGATCAATGCAAGAGCAATGAATTAGAGGCAAAATTTTTCATGAACAGTAGAAACACAGAATGGCAAAACACTCCTTCAACAGGCTGCTGTGTTTTCTTTCCCCTAATATTGTGCCATCGTTTATATGTGGGATACCGTGTCATATTAGATTGCTCACAGCTCCCTCTGTGCAGTAGTTAATAATAACTCTGTCAATATTGTGAAGAGATGTGTTTTGTTTTCCTGGAGACATTTAGGGAATATGCAGTAGTAAGTAATATTTATGTAATTTAAACTCATACTCTATCTAGGAGGGCTGTGTCTAAGGTACATAAAATTATGTTTCAGAAAATGCATTTATTGCTATTTTATTTCTAGTTCATTTGCTAAGCTAAGTAATGATGTGTTGCTGCTTACACTAAGGTAATAACACTTCTCCTGCATTCGTCATTCTTACGATCTTTTTCTCCCCCTTAAATATCAATATTCTTTGAGAGCTTTGTTAAAAGAAGCTTCTGACATAGGTAATGTAGTTTCTTTTCTTATTTTTATTTTTTAAATTCTCTAGCTATTGTAACTATTACCTGAGGAGATGAGACAGCATAAAACAAAAGCCTCCTCTGAAAGCCTACTGGGATTACTCTTTCCTTTGAAATTCAGATGGTAGAAACATTAGAACACTTAGAAAATGCTAATGCCATAGGAAACTTGTCCGTAGTCCAAAACAGAACGACAACAAAAAAATCTGAGAGGAATGTCACCTTTGGAACAGGGCTATAATAAAAATTGCTCAGTGATATATAATTTGACTTGTATTGATAAACCTAAGGGCATTAGATTCAATGGTAGTAAGAAGGAAAAGAGTGATTATTTGCCTTCAATGTGTACAGTACTTCTAGATTGTTCTGAATGAAATAAGTCATAAACTTCAGAAGTTACATCTTGGGAATTCTTCCCCTGTAATCAAGGAGAACTGTGATGTAAAACAGCCCCCCCCCCAAAAAAAAAACCCTGTATATGTTTTTTTTATATATATATATGTATGTATATAGAGAAGATTGGCAGTTAAATATCATACTTGTCAGCAGAGCTAAAGCAGGTTTTTGTCATCACCTGAGTCTGTAGGCCTGGCACCTGCCAAGCAACGCTAAGGAGCTGGTTCCAGCAGGCTGGGAGGTGGCTGCAGTGGCACCTGGGAGCCTGTGAGGTGCTCCGTGCCTTTTGGGGAGGGTCTAAGCTCTGTGTGCATTTCTTGAGATGTTACTTCTCATTGAAAATCTCTGCAACGTCGATGTTAAAAACATAAACTAAACATGAACTAAAACAATTTGTCTTAGACTTACAGAGCTGTTACAGAGAAAACAGGGTAATGTGGCTCTGTGTGGGGTAGAGAGGCAAGTCGGTGTTGGTGTATGGGATCGTAGACATTGCAAAAGGGCAGTTCATATTCCTCAAGGCTCTTCCAGTGGAAGAGCTTGATTTAAGATGTCCTTGTGCTGCAGCATGGTCCTCCTACTTGCCATGAGCTCTGTGCACCCTACCAAAGCTCAGGCTGACTCCTGTGTGACCCCTTCTTGACTCAGCTATTTTTAAAAAGCAGTGCTTTAAAAAAAAAAAATTATAAGAGAATATCTTTTTATTCTTTTTTCCTTTTCAGTATTTGTTGCTCCTTCAGTTGCTGCTGTGATGGATTACCCCATGGTCTTTCACGTATCCTAGGCAGAGTTGCACGGAGGAGACAAGTTCTCAGCTTTTGGTACTTTCAGAATAGGGTATATGACAACAGCAATAAATATGTGGTTGCTTCTGAGGCAGCTCATGGAAACAGAAGTACTTTAACTGACAGTGTTTTCAGCAGCACAGGCTCCAGGGAGCGTCAGACAAAGGAAGGATTCCACATGAATATAGGAAACAGAGTTCTCTTCAATTATTCATATTTTCTTTGTTTCCATTTTTGAGAATGGCATAAATTGCTTGACATTAGTCTTGGTTTAGTTTTGAGGATTTTTGTATGATCACTTTTGTTAAAGAATATTTGAAACACTGTTTGAAATGGTAGCAAGGCTGCAGATTTCAAAGGGCTAGAGATTGCTTGGAAGTAAAATGGAGCTGGGAACTCACAGTCTCTGGCAAAATGCTGGCTCTCACGTCCATCACAAAACTTGATCTGTAGAGAGCTGAAGGGCAAACAGAAGGAAAATTAATTTTTACCCTGTTTGTGTTAGTATACAACATTTCTTGCAGGAAAGCTGCACTTACGCTTAAAGGACAGCTTGGATTTAATAGGATACCAAAATTTGGGGGGAAAAAGACAAATGAACTGAGGATGATGTCTAAATGAGACAACAATGTTGTGATGTAGTTGCAAAGCACCCATCATATTGCATGACTGTCCGTTTGTTTTCAGGCTTCTGTGGTGGTTTGGACAAGGCCAGCAGTTGGAACAAAGTTTTACTCTATCTAAATGATTGCTTCTTTTCATTGGCTTTGTTGTGCTTGCTGTCATTGTTTAGAATATATGATCTGGAACATACATGTCACGCTTTTTGTGTTTTGTAATCTCACTTTCCAACAAAGGAAATTGGAGGTTGCCCTTCTTGGCTATAGACATAAGGAATGGCAGGCTGGTTCTGTAACGGTGATGGCACTACTAGGTAACAGTTYAAGCATTTGACATGTTGACCTCTGTGATGGGGACTTAGACTCTGTGAGTTTGCATGACACTGAGTTCTTGGGTAGAATGGATTGAGATGACTATTACTTGTACAGTGAAGGATGGCCTTGGATTTCTGTTTTGACGTCCTGTTGAGTTTATCCCACTCTTAAGGTSTAGAAGGAGAAAAAATTGGGAAATGATGGTTATGAAAGGAGCCTCTCTCTTGAGGGAAGGTAGTTAAGAGGTCTCTCTTGTCTGACAGGAGGTTGCTGCTGTGGGAGATCATTTGGGGAGATCATCTAGACATGCAGACATTTTCTTGGATTTCTCATAAAATTAAGCCTGCCTTGATTATCCCCAGGAGATGGTAATCACTGAGTAAGAGACATATGTGAAAACTGTTCGTTTTRATATCCTCTTTCTGTTACGTCGTGTTCCTGCTGGGAGAATAAACTACTTGGGGCATAGACAGATTTTTTGGTTACAGTGGGTAGCAGTAAGAGCAGCTTGTGTCAAACTGTCAGACCTGGAGTGCACAGAGCACTGAGGGGATGTGACCCTCCTAGTTTGAACTGTTCTTTAGTATTATTCTTTATATTTAACTCAAAACACAAGAGGGAATAAGGATGGGCCAAAAAGACACACTTGTATTCAGATGGGATTTGACCCTTGTGGAAATGAAGGGAATAAGATAGCTCCCATGCTATGGGACTGTGCTGCTTTGTGGAGTTAACACCTGGCAAAGATTAATGAATATAAATGAATGGCAAAGTGACACGTAGATCTGTTTTACTTCCAAACTGAAGCTGGGATGATCTGAGGATACAAACAAGRGATGACAATTTGGTTTATAGCACCGCAGTGTTTGTTTAGGAATTTGTTTTTGGAATTTGTTTGTTTAGGAATTAGTGTTTGTTTAGGAGGAGTCTTCAGTGCATGGATTTCTAATGTCTGGAGTTTGGTTAAATAATTAGGTCAGAGAAAGAAAAGGGGAAAAGAGAGCTGCAAAGATGGAAGAGAATGAAAAAATGAAGGAAAGATGGAGAAAAGAGAAAGCACAGAAGCAGTATTGAACACTTGGTGAATACTTGAAGCTGTAGTTAAATGGTTAATTATGTGTTGTGAAGGCAGTGCTCTCTTCTCTAGAAGAATGAATGCAAAGAGGAGTACCGTGTCCACCCTGTGGTCATCATTAAATATAGAACATGTCCCTATCCAAATGAGTTTGATACCTGTGCCCTAAGCATCAACATCCCTGAAGTCAATCAGATGTGGTGCTGTTGCCGTATTCTAATGCCAAGCAGTGCTAGGAAATGGTGTGTTGGTTTTGCTTCAGGTATCCATTACTTGTACGATTGGTTCTCKTTTTTTACATACTGACAGAATCATAATCAGCTTTCATTAAGACTAATGCTGTTTGTTGATTTAGTACAAAGGAGTATTTSGATTAAGTTTACCATTTTGGATAGGACATGATAATTACCTGCTGTTGACATTCAGTTTTGTAGGCCTGAAGTTTACAGACAAACCCTGTGTCTTTGTTAGGCACATTAGCAATTGAAATACTCTCCCTAAATCACTGTCTGTGTAAATGGTAAATCTCTGAAATCAATCTTTTTTTTTTTTCCCTCTTCAAAAATAAATTTAGGAGGAATTTACATAATTGGGTATGCTTGATAAAAATCTGATGTATAATCTYGTCTTGCGAATGCTTAGCTACCTGGAGTCATGCTGAAGTGTCAACATGCAGGAGGTAAGCATGAAGCCAACCTTTGTAAAGGATGCATCTCATGGSAGCTAAAAAGTGTTGTCTAGTGGGGATTTAATTTGGGGTGGCTTTATAATTCCATGTAGGGCTTCCCCTATGAAGGATAAGGGGAATGGACAGAGCTTAATTGCAACAAAGACTGAACTTCAAAGACACTGAGATGTGCTTTTTAAAAACTTGGGTTTTAAAACACTAATCAATAGGAAGCGAAGAAATTTGCTGCAGGTTTTGTACTGTATTATGTACCATATGGTTCCTCTTTTCATTGCTGGGGTCTGTGTGTATTGGGGAACACGCAGTGTGAGGCAAAGCGTCCTGGGATGCTGAAGGGCCAAGCACTGAGTACTGAGATAGACCCAGGATCACCTTGAGCTGCAGTGTGAGATGTGAACGTGATTGTCCCTGGCTATTTAGTATGTAAAACATGATCCAGTTACGAGTAAAGTTCAGCTCTTGAAGAAACATTGAGATTTTGTTAATGACAATATCAACTTAGGAAGCTCTAGACTGAAATAAGCAGTAGCTGAGTAGGTCATGTTCATTGCTAGTTCAGATACAGTAACAGCTAATAGTTCGGCCATATCTTTTGCAGTGGTTTGCAGATTAATGCTCCCTTATCTTCTAAAATAAAGAGGGAAACGTGCGGCCATTCATTTCTCATAAAATAAGCAGGCATTAGTTCAATGATATATGTGCCCTCACCCTATTAATGACTCAATTAGGGCATGTTTGCACAGCTAAATGAGTGTAGTGTGTGTTCCTTATCCTTGTGAGATTAAAATAGCAATAAAAATAAAACAGTTTGGACCTGAGCGGACGTTAACAACCACGGTACATACCTGGGTTGGGGGTGTTGGCAGTGCAGTGGGTGTGCTCCTGCACGCTGGCCTCCCTTCTGCTGGACGGCCGCAGGAAGCGGCTGCAGGGGTGTGATGGAAACTGGTTGGATGCCTTGGTTGCAGGGTGCATGGCCCCAGCGCTGTGCGCGTTTGCCAGGGTGAGTGTGAACCACAGGAAGGTCTTGAGAAAGCCAGAGGGGCTGCGGAGCAGGAGGCAGTGAGGTGGGCTGATCAGGTGGGGCACAGAGGGCCAGCAGAGCTAGCTAAGGGGAARCTGAACTGAGAGCTGGGTCTCTGTAATAGTGCAGGTCGTTGAGCAGACTTCTCTGGAGAGAAGTACAGTGTTAGCTGCGTCCTGTCTCTGCTTGCTGCAGTATTTGCATATAAGGCTGCTCTTGSAGATAACACAAAACTTAATTTCAGTGATTGGCTTTTTGAGTTGAGTTTGTAGAAGTGAACTGCAAAGAGGGTGTCAGTAGTGACTCAGTAATCACAGATCAGATCCAGCTTAAATGGCAAATCACTGAGTGTTTTATTTTCTRCAACTGGTCTTTGAGCAACTGGACTGAAATGCAGTGATGGGTTAAAGCAACAGATGTTTGATCATCAGTCCAGAATAGACAGAGCTGCTGGAAATGTGTCTCCTTCCCTCGTTTCCTCATTATTGTTTCCTGCATTTTCCTGCTCAGGATTTTAACAACCTCACACAGAGCCTGCCGTTGCAGAGATGTTGGGTATCCTTACCTCCAAATGCTTTTTCCTCTGAAATTCAGATTAGTGTGCTCTTCTGTAGACAGCTGGAGTCCAACCAATAAATGCAGCAACTCTTTTATAAGTAATAAAGAATGCAGTTCTGATTGTAAGCATTGGTATGTGAGAACCAGGGATTTAATATTGAGACAGTGTCTTCCCTTAAGTATAATGTGTAAAAAAGCTTTGTTGTCCTAGCAATGACATGCTGGCTGTAACCTACTTTAAAATCTTTATGCCATGTTTAAATAAGAAAGGATGGTGGAACTTGGCTGCTTTTTAATGTAAACTTTGAATATTGCTTTTTGTTGGATTGAAAAGAGGCCAAGCTCTTCTGTTACCATCAGAGCTGTTCGGAGTCTCATCTGTAGTAAGCTAAATGAAGAAATAGGTCACTGTTTTGCTTTTCTGCAATGGTACAAACGGCTTAGGTTTCCTAAGGCTGCTGACAGCTCTGTCATAACACGAAGCCGCGTGCTGCTCTCCAGCCCGGGGYGGCGCCATCCACCGCGCACACGCAGGTGGCTGCCGGGGCACTTGGCAGCCTGCGTCCTCGAGGGGGTCTGCCCAGACCTCTAATGGTGTCTCGAGTGTCTCTCCGACATTCAGCCTTTGTGCTTGCCTCTCTCTTCCCCGTGGGATATGGAGAGGTGTAATCAGTAACACGTACCCTCTGATATCTTTTATGCTCTTCACGGTGGATGTCTTCTGACTGCGTCTTTGCAAGTGCTATGTTCAGTTTATTGTACCGCACCCTRGGCTTTTACAGTAGAAATACATGTCTTTAGGCCCAGGGATCTGTATTTTCCCTCTCTGAGTAGTGTTGATACTTTTGAGTTGCATYTGAGAAGAAAACAAGGATATCTTCAGCAGCTTGACCTTTTTGCAAATCATAGCACATGGGCTGGAACATGTCAAACTTAATGCAAGCAGTGGTAGAAGATATCCTCAGCTGTCAATGGTTAAGGAAAGAAAGCTCAAATAAGGCTGCTAGTGTGATAGTTCCTGTAGTAAAGCAAAGCTGTGTGTGCTGCACATGTAATCAGTGTGATGAAGTTAAATTGCAGCAGAAACATGAAGTACCCTGTTCCTTTGCACATAGGTTAGGGAATCTTCAAAATGGTGTTGCTGTGAAGGATGGGGAGTTCAATACAAAAGAAAAGATTGCCTGGTGGAACCAGAGAGTTAGCATACAACATGATACATGAGGAGATTTTGAGTCTTTTGTTTTGGAACCATCACAGCACCACTAAAAGCAAAATTAATTTATTTTGTTTTTCTGGTTGAAAGAATTAGCCATGCCTACTTTGTATTCTAATTTCACTTCGTTATTTTTCAATCTGACGGTGTTCTGATGTGCACAACACAAAGAATCAGGTTGATAGGATTTGTCACTTTTCTACTTTAAGACATTGTAAGAAATTACTTAATCTGTTTCTGCACTGCATACAATATGTTGTAAAATGTTATTGTCATCTTGCCATAGYGTAGGCTGACACTGTGCTGCTGTGTTGGCCAAGAGTGCTCTAACTCAGGTGTGTGTTGTGGGGGGAAGAGGAGTAGCCAAGAGGGTTGTTTGGAATGAGAGGGTGAACCCTGGAATGAGATCTGCTCTTTCCAGAGTGCCTTAAGGCTCCTGTATCTGCTGGTATGCCTTCAAGAGCCAAAAGGGCTTTGGGAGTCTCTGCAGGGTCGTCTTGAGATCCTTAGCTAAGGATTAATAGCCCCTTCCCTCTGTTCTTATGGGAATTAGATGATTCCATAAACACTTTTTTTTTTTCTTTTCATTTTAACCGATGGATGAATTTTGGTCTCTGCTGACACCACAGACAGAATTTCCTCAGCTCAGATACATGTAAGCTCATTTTTCTTCTAAAAGCAGCAACCGAGTGACAATGTCAGCAGATTAAAATGACAGGGAAGTAGAGGTCAGCAGCAGTATCCTGCATAGTCATGTGCATTCAGGGTTAATTTTGCAGTTCTGTCATTTTGCTCTCTGGGTGAGTAGGAGCAAAATACAGAAAGGACGAGGGTTGGCTGGACACAAGTAGTGCACTCCTATTAATCTGTAGCTTCATTGGTTATATAGAGAGAGACGCTGACTTCACTGGGAATCCATTTCACTTGCTGAGACTGATCATGTAATGGATTTAGGGGAAAGACGGAAATGAGAAGTAATTAGCAGTGTTGACAGAGATGCCAATTTTCACAGTTTTTACTTTTTAAAATTCTCCTGTTGACTCTGACTTGCTTTGTAGGCTAAGCTCTTTATTACTGTTCTGCTTGTTCTGGCCATTTTATTATTTCACATGCAACTATGAGAATCTGTCTTCTGCTGACTACAACATATATTAGCAAAGCCATGTGAATATCTAGGAGATGCTAACTGCTCTCTCCATGCCCAAAATGGGTGCACTGGGTACATGTTTCCATCCCAGAAGTGTATTTTTTGTCATCCTCAGGGATGGATGTGTGGAGATAGCTGCAGAGGGAATCCACATCTGCTCACAAATGTTGGTGAAAGTCCTGTGTGCTTTTACTTGTCTCCTCTATCTTCTGTTTATGCCCTATAAATGCAAATCCCAACACTGTTTCTATTTGAGAGCTTTAAGCATGTGCCAACAAAGGCTTTTTTTTGTAGATAAGAAGGGATCTTTCTTTTTAATAGCACATYTGTTAAATTATAGGTGGTCTGGATTTGGGCCAAATTGCAACCATTGGGACCAAATCCTCCTCTAGTGTAGTTCGGCATCACTTCGACTGCAATGGATGTACCCAGTTTGAAATGTTCTGAGTATCTGGTCCTTTTTGGTCCTCTTCCCCCCCCCAAATTCATTTTTGCATGCTTTGGAAAATCTAGATGTAATACAAGTTGCTTTAGTATAAKCAAGTAGCCGCAAGAAATACTTTATTAGTCCAGTTAAAGTGTTAAAAAGTGACTTTCTGCACCAAAGTTTTTGCTGAAGACTGAAGCTTCTCTCATTTGCCTTAGGGCCAGTTTTGTTTGTTGGATTATAAGTCTTGAAGCTTGTTTAGGCAACTCCAAAGGTTTTATTCTGTTTGTGCTATTTCCTGACTTAGGCCACAGGTTATTCTGCTTCACACAATATCTTGACATACTGAAAATGAAGAGCTTTTAATGTTGTTTTTTTTTTTCCTCTCTGTGTCTCCAGTGCTCTTTATAGAGGTTTCACAAGGTAACTTCCCGTTTGAATTTTCTGATACCAAAATGATGAGTAGAGCTGTCATGTCTTTCATGATCCATTTTGGAAAGAGCAAAGGGGAATTTTTCTAGGATGTGGTTGAATAAATTTGTTCTGGTTTACTTATGTACACTAAAGAACTATACTTGGCCCTGATCCTGCATTTAGATCAATACAGGCATTGACTGAACTTTTGTTGAAAGCAGTGGATGATTTTCTCTCGATTCCTTTTTTTCTTTTAAGCTGGAAGAACATGAAGAAAAAACGTTTGGAAGAGACTCCAGGGTGCGTCAACAGCTTAAGGCTCAGGTGCCCTGTCTTAGCCTTGGATTCATGTGAGCTGAGCTCTGCAGTGCCTGCTGTCATGGCTAGGTGACCACGTCACCATGGAGAAGTCCATGTAGTTTCAGGCAGCCTTTCTGTCAGCATTCTTATGCATAGAAAATTTATAATGCAAAAACTTGGGGGGCTGGAACACAGAAGTTCCTTGTGGATTATTTAGAAACACACAAGAGTCCAAATAGTCCTTAGGTACCTTTTGTGGATTTGCTCTTCATTTCTGTTCTGATCTTTTTTTTCTCTCTGTAACAGATGCTTGGAAACCTGTCTTTTAGCTTCCTGAGGTAGTGAGCTATTTAGCTAAAGTATTACTGTTCGTAGAATCTGGAGGAGTTAAGCTATGATGCAACATGCTTATTTAGAAAACAGGTCTTAATTCCTCTATAGTGTGAGGGGAAAGTGATTTTATAGTTCCTGAGTAGAGAGGGAAATCACTTGTGTTATGCAATTGGTTGTGTTAGGACACACTTTTCAAATAGTTATTTTGGGGGAAGAACAGAATTTTATGTTCTAATAAATACCTTTGGCTAAGAACCTAGCCCCTCACAAATAGTATGGCAGCTCATGCTCACAGAGGTGTTTACACTGCATCCAATTTTATGATTTTTACAGAGTGAGACCTGCTATATTAATTACAGACAAACTGAGGTACTTTGACAGGCCTGTAAAGAAGAGACAGATAAGAAGCAACCAATCTTCTTAATGACCTCTACTCAGTGTAAAGCTACTATCCAATCAATGTATATCTGAGTGTAGTATAAGAGTGTAGTATAAGAGTGTAGCTGCATTGATTCTGGATTATAGCTAAATTGTAAGCAGTCTAATTTTTTCTTTAGGATGTTTTTGAACCAATGATGGACATACACCATAACAGTGCAGTGGTGTACAGTTTATCCATCTTTTATTATGTACATACACATCATGAAGAGAGAATTCCTTTACYGATCATCTACAATATACACATACAACAATCATATTTTTAAAATTTTCACTACTTTCTGATGAYGCCTTGGAATTTATTTTTATGAGAGTACCTGCACGTCTGTGTGCTGAATCCTGCTGAATTCAAGGTAACTTAACTTGAGTGAAGGAAACTTGTTCACCCATCCCTTGTTAAAATTTGTGATGCCTGCAGTGGATCAAAACAGGTGAAAGAAGCACCTACTTCTCGGGAAATGAATTGGCATTTTAGGTTTCTGCAGAACCTGTCCTAAAATCAATGACTTTGAGTGCCTAAAAACATTGCCTTTTTCTTCTCTACTTAAAATATGAAGCAATATGTGCTAGGATTTAAAAATGGGAATGATGACTTAAAGTGGTATTAATTATCGATGCTCTTGGTGAATCAAAAAATCCTTGACTCCTCCCCTTGACAGATTGCTTATGCCTCAATCTGTTTCTTGTTTCTCTCCTATGCATGCAAATTTTGATAGGAAAGGGACATTTCAGATGCTACTGAGGGTTCTGTGCCAGGAATTTTCCAACAAGTCTCTTATCCTACCTGGTGGCTGAGTCCAGGGTAAGGGCTAGGACACGTCTCTGGGGTATGGAATAACTAGCAATGAGAAAGTGTGGAAACAGAATGTCACCCCTCCAGTTGCTCACGTCTGATGTTCCTTCTCTGAAGGCAGCATGACTAATACTGCCTCTGTGCTTGACCCTGGCCAACAGCAGGATAGAAAACCCTTTGCAGGGGGATGCCTCATTAGAGGGCCAAGCACTATCTGTGGTGGTCTGCTGGTGTATTGTGAAGGGCAGTCATTTTGGTGCTAAAAAAAAAAAAGAAAAAAAGCCTGCTTAACCTGCATGGATCTAAACCGCTCTTTAAAAGCATCACATCAATGCAGAATGGATGATTTGAAGATGTTCCGTCTGCCAAACTGCTTGTTGGGTTTCTTTGAAGGGCTCCTGTGCTTGGGATTGTGAAGCACCAAGCAGTCAGGTRTGTGCTGCTGCCATGCTTGCCTGTGTTTCGTAATTAAGTGGTCCTGGAGCTGGGGCAAGGCAGCATTAGATGGCGAGCTCTAGATGACTTCCAAGAGGGATGGCTTGGAAGCTTCATGACCCATGTGACATTCTCAGCAGTAGTGTTAAGCTTTAGCAGTAGCAGAGATAAAAGTAGGAGGCCATTCATTAAACTGATAATACTGATTATCTGACAGAGCAGTAAAAGGGTAATTCTTCATGTGGGTGTAGTTTTGGTTGAGTAAGATGGTCTCCCAAGATTGGGGCATTTGCTTCAAATGAAATAATGAGTTCTGCTGCAGTAAAAATGAACTTAACTGCAAGCAGTGACATTTAATGCCAACTAGCTGATCCCTGTTCAAGGGGATAGAGAAGCRGGGAACAAACGTCTCCCAAGTATTTCTGCAGGAACTAAGGGCACACGTTCAGTTCTGCTCACAGTGGCCACACCTAGTGATTACCCTGAGGAACCTTGTCTGTCGAAAACCTGCCACTCGTCACTGATCTCATTTAGACGTTAATAAACCATATGATCCGGAGTCTTTCAATTCAGTTATGCAGGTACAGTGCCCTGTGCATTTAATTGGGGAGTGTGAAGCCAAYCAGGATTTAATCCTTGAGCTGCCTTTATTCCCCCTCCCATCTCCTCTGSCTTCCTTTTGATGTTGAGACTATAGTTACATGGTGGGGAAACAGGCAGCCAGGAACACTGAAAGGTGAGAATGGGAAGAACAGGGTGTGTGTGCATGTGTATATGTCTGTGGGTGTGTGCGTATATATATGTGCATACACACGTATAGATAACGCAAGAGCAGAGGCTGAGCTCGTACATTCAGCCTACCCTGTGAGTGGGATATGGCAGCTATTTGACAGTGGCACAGAGTGTTGCAGAGCACTTGAAGAGTAAAATTATGGAGGAGGATTTTTAGAGAAGAATTCTCTCTTGGTTTCTTCTCCAGCCCAGAATCCCACCTCCTTCATTGCTTAAGAAAAATTATCTTAAAATAAAACTGAACTCGTGTAAACTTGAATGTATTAGACTCTTGAAGAAAAACAGTAACTGGCACATTAGTCAAAGTGAAGGACACAGAAGCAAATGTCATGTGAAGTGGAAAACAGTAATTCTTTTTGCAGAAGACTATCAGTAGCAACAACTGCAGTGGCCCCTATYGTGGGATTACTAGCCAGGTAGAGCTTTGAGCTGTGTGTTGCTTTTTTAAATTTCTTGGGAAGGTAAAATTGCAGTCATTAAGACCTCTGTAATTATCTTTTAACTTCTTGACCACTGGAAAATTGTTCACCTTTTTCTCTAATACTTTTTCCAGTCCAGTTTCAAATGGCCCAAAATGGTGTTTTTTTAGGACTGATGAAATGCCCCAGCTATTGTTATACAGGTATTAAATTCTTCCTTGCACCTCTAGCAGGGGAGCAGACTTCAATCATGATTCTCATATATTAAAAACCAAAGCTCAGATTTTCTTTTCAACTTGCATCCTCAGAATTCCTGTTTGAAATCTGGGGTCATCTTGTTTTGGTTTTTGTTTTGCTGATGAGAATGGGTTCATTACTTTTTTTTTTATATTGGATTCATTATATTTTCATTTAAAAAATGGCCTCAAATTTGAAGCCCGAAGTTCTACCTCCATCACAATTTGTAGCTTCGAATGGGTAGGAACATCGTGAAGCAGTTGGTGGGAGYGGCAGCAGTGAGCAGGCAACCTGAAGCAACTCACTTGTCGGACCTCAGATCTGATGAGCAGCTCTCAGAGGCATTTTTTTCTTAAACGAAGCAGCTGCTGGAAAGTATTTCTTTCTGTCAGCCTTATTTTGCTGGAGTTACAGGTTTATGAGCAGAGTTGCAAGCAAGTGCTGCTAGGCACCTTCAGAATCAGTCTTTCGGCTTTTGTTGATGCTGAGAAAAGTCTTTTTAAACTCTGCCTGGTTTATCTTTTAAAGGAGATTATGACACTGTGCTAGGTGGAGAGAAATATCCATGGTGCAAAGAGTGTTGAAAAGAGCAAATTCTCACAAGGTAAGTACACTCCAGAAATGCCAAAAACAAAACCAACAAAAGAAATCCCTCAGTTTCCCTTTTAAAATTTCAAAACCAACCAAGGGCTGTATTCAGTAGAAAAATAATGGCACCATCTTCCTCCAGATTCAGACCTGTGGCAGCTAAAATGAACGGTTTCGTTCCCGCAGTGAGACTGGCACTCCTGAGACAGCGCTCCCTGCCTTAGGATGATCAAAATATGATAGAGCACCTGGTCAAAGTCAGGGACCAGCTTTCATCCAGATCACCTTGCTGGTGGATTTGAGGAAAGAAAGAAGGTAGCAAAGACGTTCTGCACTAAGTTGGAATGTACTCAAAGGCTTCCTGCCCCCAGAGAGACTCGGCTCCTTCAGCTGCTCTGTTATTGTGGTGACTTTCACAGTGAGTTTTGGAACTGATCCCAAACTTATTCCCATTCTGGGAGGCTTTCTGTCAGCTCAAGATCATTGCTGCTTGCCAGCCACTGTAATAAAGTGAGAAACAGACAATAGGTGTGGGACACAATTGCATTCTTGCAGGTTTTTTTCTCATTGTAATTAATGAATTGCATATTCTTTACTGACTTTAAGCACCAGAACTTGTGATATGTTTGACTTTAGATACTTGAAGATTCCATAACCTTTGAACTTGAGTGTTTGTTTTTTTTCAAGATAAGAAATCTTCTGCAATTGAAATGTATTATTTTTGATTCTGTATCAAAAGTGTGTGTGGTGTAGGAATCACTATCTCCATGGATATTCTCCCATGTGGTCCCATTTTAACATAAAATGCAAAACTGAAGATGATGAAACTTAGGTTTTTTTCAATGTTTCTCACAATGGCATTGTTCTTTGGAAAGAATGTAAATCTCCCTTGTGTGGAATCAGGAGTGGCTGTGCTTGAGAAAGGTGGTATTTTTACTTTCAGTGATAAGATCATGTCATTGTGGGCCAAGAGGACGTTTGTTGCTCGTGCGTGTGAGATAAAGAGAGTGCCATAGAGCCCGGTGTGGTCACGAGACAAAGCGGAGTGAGCTCTAATCAGCTCTGCAGCCCCTGCAAGACAGAGGACTGGCATAAATCCACTGCTACTAAATAGTGACTTTGAGAGGTGGTTGTTTGGAATTCCTGAATACCAGGGAACTGCAAAAGCWGCCATTTAGGAACCAAGGGAGGACGGTGGAGGAAAAAGTAGCACAAACTTCTTAAAATAGTGGAGTTCTTCATTCCAAGAGACTTGGATCCAAGAATTCAAAGAGGCTTCTAAAACACAAGGCATATGAGAAAAGATGCCTCTACTCTGGAGGTTACTGTATGTACTAGGACAAAGTGTGAATAGGGAGAGGACAAAAGAGCACTTAATTAGACTGAAGCTGCCAAAAACTGCACGGAAAAGAAAGAAAGCCAAGGGCATAATCACCGCTTGCTGTGACCACTTTAGAAGCTTAAGGGGAGTGATGTTGGCATGAAAATATCATACTAGGTATCAATCCGCACAAACTGAGAGCGCTCTAAACTAGACCTCCAAGTATTTTCAGGGAGGGTACAGACCGAATTTAAACTGCCAGCAGACTTCCTTCTGTTAATTATCCCTTCAGGAGCCCATTCGGAGTAATTTGCAGACACCAGCGACCTGCAGGCTGACAGGCTGAGAACCACCAGCTCCAGAAACCTTACACTGCTGTGAACTCTGGGGTGGCTGAGCTATCGGAATTGGAGAACGTGTTGACCGAAGTGCAAGAAATTGAAGGCACTTACCCTCCTCAGCATACAGCTGAACCACACTTTTCCTTTCCCCTCAAGGACAGAAAATATGATCTTATGGAAAATAGATGTTCTTTTTGCAGCTGCTGCACCTGCTTAGCCTCTGCTGTACAGAGGCCAGAGCAGTAACAGTGAGCCAAAGGTGCAGGATCAAATAGCTTGTTATATTTTATCCATGCTGTCTCATCAATCAATGTACCAGCAGTGTAGCTTTACACTGCTCTGTATGTGAGCCTTCCCAAAGTTTGGGGTCATGTGGATGGAAGTGGGAGGATGAGAGCCTGATCCCGGGCACACCTGAAGTAATTCTACTGCAGGGAGTAGGATCCACCTGCAGGGCAGGGTGGCAGCTTGTTGGGGGTGTTTGGAAGCATGTAGCCTACACTGGCCCATTAGCTAGTGGGCAGCAATACCTAAAGCAGCCTGGTAAAACGGCCTCTGGCAAAGGCAAATTTATAAGCGAGATAAGAATTGGAGCCACGTGTTTGGAAATTGCACTGGTATTTCATGCCTTATGGCTATTCTGGCCCCATTAGCCTACCAGAAATATTGCCCACATTGATTTATTTCCTTTGCTTTGAAAGCAGTCTGAATAGGAGAAAATATTCCAGAAGCAAACAGAAAGCTCATGCTGCATTATGCTGAATTTTCCCTTGACTTTATTGCCTTTATTCTGCTGCGGCTACAGAAAACTCATTTAAACTATGAAACTTCTTTGGCGTGGATTCTTTATATTGATGAAACAGAGCTGACTTTCTCTGGAGAGCCAGAATGTTATTAAAGCACTTAACCTAGCACTGCTGTGGCTATCAATTATASTCTTCATTTACACTATACAAGGCTGACGGCTTATTTGAAGTTCAAGAGGTTTTTTTAATGAGATGTTAATTGAGTACACCTGCAGTTGGCTAAAATTTTTATGGACAATTAAGTGTGATCTTTTCCTTTCCCAAATTCTTTGTTTTTCCTAGGTTCTTGTACTCCATTTTAGTAAGCGAGTTCATTTTAGAAGTATGGACTTTTAATGTACAGCAACCAGAACAATAATCGATGCTTGTGATTTATGACTAGTACTCTAAGTTTATTATCTAATTCCACATGATTTTTTATTTACAGGAACTACAAGCCCAAAACTCTATGTCTCATAACTTGATTAAGCTGGAAAATATTTGTGCTGAAGCAAACCACTTTCCAAAAGATTCAAATCCTGGCAGCCCGATTTGGTCAGTCAGCATCCGCAAGTAACTTTTGGGATTCTTCCAGTTTCCTTCAAAAGGTTCTTGGCAACACCAGACTGCAGATATGTGGTGGAAGTCAGGTTCTGTTAAGAAGATGCTGAGTTCCTCCTGGCCCCATAAATAGACCTAAGGGAAATTCTCCTTGTGGCTGTTAAACCTGTTGCGGGATGACTCTGGTTTCTGAGGTGGCTCTTAGACCTTTAGAGTTTGCCACAGTGTTAGGGTGGAAGGAGCTGTTAAAAGGTGAAATACTTCGCTACTACTCTTGAATTGTGGCTTCTGGCTTTGGTAGAATCACATAAATTTTTTGAAAAGAGGAGATAAATAGTATCTGCTGTACGGTGGTTGAGAGTGTGAAGTATTTGTCTCCAACATAGTGCCGTGGTCTTGACTCTCTTCAAACAGCAGGATTCTACAAATAAAAACCTGTTTTAATCAGATGAAGTTTTTATCCTGGCCTTGCTGTGCAGTTCAGCCTGTTTGCACTGTTTGGAAGTGCAAAGAAAGATGGAGAATGCATTGCTAGGAGGAAGGAGAGAATCAGAAATACAGATGTTAGTTGCTTCAACATCACTGCCTAAAGAGATCAAATTTTGTCAGTTTTATAGGTTTGAATATTAATAATACCCATATGATGTGGACTGTATTCAGTGCAAAGGATTATTAGCAATCTACCTATTAGCAATTAGGATTATTGGCAGTGCACATATTTAATAATATGTATATGTGTTTTAGCAATGGACCATAGTGATATTCTGCATCTGGAAGCTGAAGTGTAATTTCCATTAAAGATACTGCACTGGAGACAACTGGCTGGATCCAGCACTTCACTGTCTGAGAGTCTTGGGAACTAAAAGCCAAAACTGTTCTCTGGTTAGTGAGTTCTGAATATAAGTACACTAAGTTTGGTTGCTGATTAAGGCCATATGCATCACTTCCAAATAAGGTTTTGGTGCTGGTCACTAGTAGATGACTAGGCCAGGCTCAGCTTAGGTCCGTTTCTACAAATTTTTAATAGAAGGTGGTATTTCAGCAAAATATCTGCTCATTACTAGAGAATAACACGAAATAGCTGTTAGTTTAGGAAGGCTATGGTCTAGTCAGAGGATGGGGAGAAAGGGTTTAGGACCAGAAATTAATGAAGGCTGAAYGAAACTGAAGATACTCAAATAGGAAAGAAGTTACGATTGAGCAGAGAAGGTAATTAGCACTCGATCAGATAGCCATGGTAAGTGATTCATTATCCCTTGAAGTCTTTAAATTGAGACTGTCTGTTTTCTCAGGTGGAGTCTGGGGAGAAATATGATTTAGGCAGCCTACAAGATTTTACTCTCAAAAGTATTCTGTAAACCTCACCATTCAAGAAAGCACTTAAACATCTGCTTTAAGTATGTGCTCAATTACCTCCTGTTCCAGCTTCAAAGTGGTGGTGTGATCAGAGAATTTTTCCTGAATCAAGTTATGTTTGTTGGTCCAGGAGTTTCCCACTGCAGTGTCGCAGCATGAGCCCTCAGAAGCTCCCTCCTGCGAGGGCTTAGGCGGGATAGGTGGCCATGCAGTGCTATCCAGCTCCACAGTACAGTAATCCACCCAGAGAGTTTCTGACACCTTATYGCGGTTAATTCCTGAGACAGGAATCACATTTGTGAAAGCAAAAGTGACATGATTTAGAAAGCAGAAAGGAGTATGGGTTTATTGTGCTTTGCTTTCCCTTTCCCCTAATTCCCCTAGTTTTCCATAACAGATGAGCTTATTTTGCATGCATAGCACTTTCTGCTGAGGCCTCTCAGATCATTTCAATAAATGTGATACTTAAAACTTCAGTGTGTAGYGAGGGGAAGCGTGTGTGGCTGTATGAGTGAGCCATGTGAGACAGAGATGGAACTGGAAACAAAACTGAACAGCAGTTCTGGTCAACTTTTTGACTTGAACTTGAAAATGTTCAGAGGGAAAACAGATGCCACAATCACAAAACAGTGAAGACTGGGCATTAAAGGCTGCAGTGGTTGGCTCGAAGGAGCCTGGTCCCTTGTCGCTCCCCTCTCCTGGTGACTGTCTCAGCTATCCTCCCAAAAGCATCGCTCCCAACTTGGGAAAGCCAAGGGGAGGAGGGGTGGGAGAGGCGCCCGGACCAGCTCCCTTGCCTGGTGGCTCTGTCCTCCATATGAGGCAACCGAGTGGTCAGGGAGCAGAGGACAGTGTTTGGTCTGGTTTGGGAGCTGAACACTCAGCAGGTTTCACAGGCCCATTTTCTATATCCTATCTCTGTGTAGTAGAAATGTATTGCCTTTTGTGCAGTGAGTGTGAAAACCTTCAAATGTGTGTGTGGGGAGGAGGAAAAATTGTGATCTCAGATAAGTTACTAAATGTTGTGCTTTGAGATAGTCATTTTTGACCTTTTCTCTGTGGACCTTTTTGGGTTTTCTCTATGGCTTCTCAGGGATTCACATAAAGCACGTTTATACGCAGAGTGCGCAGATGGGAATGTTCCACACTCACTGGAACAATTTTTTTAGAGTCCATAAATCAAAAGATTGAAAATCTCTTCTCTAAACATACTAAGCATACAGCAATTTTCCACAAGAAGGAACTAAAGTGATTTGTTACAATGCAAACTAATTTTAGCACCAAATTCTCCGGTGTATTTGCTGCGAGCTCCTCGTGCCCTCCAAGCGGCAAGTTTGCAGAGCAGAAAGGTACACACGGCTCGGAAGCGGAGTCTGCTCATTTATATTCAGCAGCTTCCAAAACCACAGTGCATAACTCGATCAGTCGACAGCATGTGCTGCACCTTGGTGCTGTGTAGGCCAGAAATGTTCAGAGTCTGCCAGGAAAGAGCATTTCAAGCTCTGTCAGGAATTATCTACTAATAAATTGAAGGAAAGCTTTGAAAAGCCTCCAAAGAGGCAGGTGTTCAAACTAAAACTTGTGCACTATTTTCACCTGAATAATTGCTTCAGCTGAAGTTGTACCAATATACAAACTCAGGGCTGAATTCTGCTTCTAGCACAGCAATGTGAATCTCTTACAAAGACACTGGTGTCTGTGAGTAGATACCAAGACCAAATAAAGAGTAAGAGCTAGTCTGTAGAGGGAACTAATTGCCTGTCTTTTGTTCAGAAAAGTATAGTTAAAATTAGATAAAGTTGAGCAAAAATTGTATCAAGTTGCATGGAAGRTAAGGATCTCATTTAAGAAAATATGCACTGCATAAATTTGGAAAGGTTTTCTTTGGGGTGGACCCCAAATCAGGTTGGCTCATATGCCCAGAGTAAGTACTTGCACTGTAGCTCTTTCAGTCTTGCTAGCAAGCCAGGGTGATCAACTGCAAGCAAAATACGCGCCGTCTAGCAGACTTTTTTTCAGCCGTCTTTGTGAAACGGAAGAGGATAAATGGAAGAGGCCCTGGAGGCCTGAGCTGCAGTGTGCAGAAGGGAATAGGGAGACTCCCTGAAGCTGGTGGCCTTTGTGCTGTGCCATTTAAGGTCAGTGCTTCCATGATTTGGGAAGTATCCTCACTTCGAGTTCATGGCTCGAAGACACRCATGGGATCTTCTAGCTTTGCTTTTGCCAGGAGCAGTGCTGCCATGGATTTTAGCTGAACTATGTGATATTCTTTGTGCCTAGTGGCCTCGCAAGTATTTGCCTATTGCAATTTAAAGCAGTCACTAAAAATTAGGTGGTTACTTTTTTTTGCCTGCCAACTTTGAACGATCAGTTCTCTAAACTGGGTTACACCGAGTTGCGCTGACTCGATGCTGCTGCTCCCTGTCTCTTCTTCCAGTTCTTTCTGTGCTGTCAACTGGTMCTGATGCACTACCTGGCCGTCTGTCATGGACAAAGGCAGCTAACTACTGGACTGGGTAAAAATATTATTGATCATCACATCATTTTATGTGAAAAATGACCCTCCTGTTAAAGATCGCTTGTTTGTTTGTTTTGTGGATTTGGGACTACTTCCAAGATATCCAAATCGTTCCATTTCCTTTCTTTCAGTTTATTTCTCTGAGTATGATGGAACAAACTATCACAAGGATGCTTCTCTGCAGGTCGAAATTCCCTGCCATTCTCTTTTATTAAATTCTGCACCTTATGTAGTGAGGGGGAAAAAAAAGATTGAAACTGCAACTCTGCTGAAGTTTCACTAAACATGGAACAATAATAACTGGGGGTAGTTTTGATAGAGAATGCTTGTGCCCTTTAACTAGAGCAACACAGTTATCTTAATGTAGTCATTCTTCTAAATTAACTTTAAATAGGGTTTGTATTAATGACTATCATTATATATTAACGAGAAATCATTTGTCCCTTCAATATTTCCTAATTGTACTATGATTTTCATAGTTGCCAAAATGCGCTTCGTGGTGGTGATTACCAGTATGAACAAATAAATATATCATCTTCATCAGAACAGATCACTTCTTTAATGTGACATAAGCAATAAGAGAAGAAATGTATCTTACTTGCTTGATTATAATCAGTGTCAGTGCATGTTGAGATATAAATGTTTTGTGCYGTGTCAGTCTTATGTGCCGTGTAGCAGCTCTCGTGTTCTCTTGATCCATCACTCGTACCAAGAGCTGTGTTAACTCCAGCCCAACAACAGCACAGCCACCAGCCTCTGTTTTTAACTGCCTCTAAACAAAACTTTCACAACACTGCTGAAGAGGAAAACATGCTGGTATGACTTAGCCTTAAAACTATTTGGCTTTAGCTCCAGACAGGCATTTACTGGTATCATAAAAACCTAAAGGAGGATTTGCAATATGTCTAAGCTTTTTCTAAGTGATGCTACCTGAGCTAAATGTCTGGAGAAAGGATGTTGAGAGCTGGATGTTACAAACCTGGGCCAAACCCAACTAACCTTAAAATAAAGCTCCTGCTAGCTCCATTCAGCTTTGACTCAGACCCAGGAAGAGATTACGACAGCTTTATTTTCCATTTCTTCTGAATGCAAAACCAGATTTGCTGCTGGTTAGAGGCTGGAATTATTTTGGAAGATGAGAGGTCATCTTTACTTGTTGCTTATTTCTATGACATTGTAAAATACGAAGTTCATGATTTTCATCTGAAATCATTATTGAAAAGATAGACATATCTCCAGATGATTATCCTGTGAAGTTGTTGAAGGTAGGTGCTTTCAGAAAGCAGAAGGATTCTGAATTTCTTTTCTTGCGTTCCCAGATGGCTCGAACATGAGCAGCGTATGAGCCCTGTGTGAAGTGGGTCAGAGCCTTGTCACTGGCAATTGACTTTGATAGGACAACAATTCTGCTCTTTCAGATACTGCACAGTAACAACCTACCAGTATGAGGTCTTGTTCCAGCATTACATTTTTGTTAACAGCTTGCTTTTCTAGAAACTTCAAACCTCTCCTGAAATCCTCTGGAAAATATCTGCAGCTGGGGCTTCACCACTTTTTCCTTTTTTTCTGGGAACCATTGAATTCTGTTCAAATGGTTGTGTTCTGCACATGGATTAATTTTAAAAAAGATTTTTTTTGAATATAGCTATTGATCTCAAATGAAATAACCACTACTGAGATTCTGAAGGGTGTTCAGGATATGGGTGTYTACGAGCTTCACATCTTTCCATTAATTATATCCTGTGATCACGCAAGTATCAGGCATTAGTTATGCCAGATGACAGTGCTTATACTCACGGAAGCCCGATGCCCTTGCTGTGAGCACTCTTTGGCCTGCAGACATGTTACCAGGTGTGTTGTCTTAGATGTTTAAGAGCTGCTTCTTTAAACACTTTCTAGACACCATACCTAGGCTATTTAATCACGTTCCTGAGAAGGAAACAAGTGATTCCTTCAGTCCTATTGCAGATTTTGCCTTTTCCTGATGTTCTGTGTCTTACCTAGGTATGTCTGAGTGCAAGTCTGTAAAAAAAAAAAAAAATGTTGAGAGGAGGTGGCTTGCACTGTCCCACAGTACCTCTTACCTTCAGTGCTTTGCAGGCGGAGAGGTCAAGTTTTTTGACAATAAGGAAAGAAACTGGCAAAACAAACACAGCGGGATCAGGGATTTGTTTAAGAAAATTCTTTCACCTACTGAGAGAACTTGCTGAAATCGGTGCTCTTTCCAGCCATGCTGAGCGTGTGTAAAGGCCATAAAAGGTCTGTCTCTCTTCCCCTTATTGAAAAATGGTTTAACTTGACTTAAGGCATTAACCCCTTCTCTTCCAAATGTCAGAGCCTGCATGGCAGCTGCTTTTTCTACTCTTAGTTGTTAAAAATATATCATTTGTATTGGTTGCATGGCAACAGATCATCCCTTTGTTCTGTTTTGTTTAAACAGATGCTGAGAACTCTGTCATAAGTAAAAGCACTACCCTCAGGCTTCCTTTAAAACTCCAAAAGAGGAAGAGTTTGGTGCTTGAATTAATGTTATTTCCGAAAGTAAAACTTTTGCCTGTTGGTAGCAGCAGACCTTCCATAACTTGCTTGAATAGTTTGGCTTGAAAACTGCTTTGTTGTCCTAACGTAGTTGTTTTAGGTGGGTTTGCATGGAGAGGTGACTCAAATATAGACCAGGACTGGGATTTGCAAGTCAAAGGCTTGGGCTMCTTTGACCTCAAGAAGGGAATTGTTCTGTGGAGAAATAATAACGAGGCTCTATTGGAAATGGAAAGCATTTACTATTAAGTTGAATCAGGCATAATGTCCTTGATGTGATGTTTAATAAACCTACTGAATGGCATAGATCRTAAGTGACATGGTGAGACCACAGGTAGGGTTTGATTTTCTCTGGGATTGCTGTAGTTTCAGTGGTGGAAGGAGTTTCCCAGAGAGCTAGCGTGAGTGCTTCAGAGGCCCGTATTACCTGCCATAAAATGGATGAAGGTGTCATTGTATTGGAGGTTTTCCTGATAAATGTGAGTGGAGTGCAGCTCTCGAGACAGAAGGAAGAGACTTACAGTGTATCTGTCACAACAGAGCTGCTATAAACGCTTGAGAGTTCATTTTGCCACCTTTGAACATTACCATAAGGAGTAAAAATCGGCTGGTCTCTCTCTCTCTCTTTTTTTTTTTTTTTTCTTTTAAATAAAAGAACACTGACATGCTGCAGCCAGGTATCTTCAAGTTGTCTAGAGAAGATAAATGAACCTGTTGAGAGTTACTTTAGGCTTCACGGTTGCCCTGTATGATGTATAGACTGGAAAGCCTATGAAGCATGAGAGGTGACTGTAACATATGCATGTTAGTCACAGGCCCAAATTAGAGCTCTAAAAACTCTCCCATAGGTTATTTCTAGGAAAAATGGGTTTCTTGGATGTAAACTACAAGGCAAGTTCCTCCCAGCCACTCTTACAGGGCCACAGAATTTCATTGCTGGATTTGAACTGGAGTCCAAAAGGAGAAGGCTTTTTTGTAGTTCTTATTTAGATACTAATATGTTGAGAAGACTTGGTAGATGATAAAAATCTCACCTTCTCTAGGCTTGTTCTGGACTCTTTGGTGTGATTTCTTCATCAAATGGAGGAATTAAATGGGAATAAAATGGTAAATAATGAGAAGTCCTGCTTTGACTCATTATCTGGTTTAGGCCTAACCAGTAGCGTGTCTCCTGTGGGTCTTATAGTGGCACAAATTCCATTCTGTCTTACCCGGGAAATGCTCTAGTTACAGCTGGTTGCCATTTGTTTGCCTGTTCTGTTGTCTGGAGCTACTGGTTTAAACTGCACGTTGAAATGAGAAATTGAGTAGGTAATTAGAGTGACTTTTCTCACATTTATGTGCAGAGTGGCCAAAGCTTTGCAATATCAATGATTTGTGTAAGTGTTCTTGATGGGTGGAGTTACTGTACTCCTAGCATTTGCACTTGCATGCAGGTATAAATCTGGAATGATTTGTTCAGCAACTAAGGAGTCATTTGGGGATTGTATGGGTATAAGTGAGATGATGAAGAGCTCTGCAGAAGAAAGTCTGCTGTTCTCATTCTGGTGGAGTAGATGAACCCAGAACATGACTTTGTTTTGCCCTGCTTTCTATTTCAGGCACCTTCTGCTGCTCTTAGGGGAAGTTATGCTTGGGGGGAAGCTTTGTGCAATTTTTCTAAGTGTAATTTTAAATGCATGTATTTTATGGTCTATTCAATTCGAAAAAAGGACAACCCTTTGTCCTAAGGAGATGATTCATATGTGAGTCTAGGCTCTTCATTCTATGTTTCCAATGTTATTGTATCATCCAGTTTAAGTTTTATCGTCTTTCTCTGTTTTGTGACACTTCCAATAAGTTGTTTTCTAACTCCTTTGTCACATGAGCTGTATTTAAGAACCATCTCTTTGAAGCCTCTGTGAATTCAGACCAGCTCTGGTGACATCTACCCCTCCTTTCCCGTCTCATAATAGCAGCGTTATTGGGTGTCAATCTCAAACCAAGACCAGGCCTCTAAGCTGCCGCGTGGTCTGCAAGAGATAATGAAGGAGCCTGCGTGTCACGCTTGTGAGATTGTCTGAAGACATGAAGTAAACAAGAAAAACACTTTGTTTGTCCTGAAGTGAAGGCATTGTTAATTAAGTCATTACTGGGGAATGAAAGCTAAGCAAAGAATGCTATCTGACATCACCAATTATTTTATTGAGGCCTCCGCATCTCAATTAAACTCTATCTTGACAGGTAGCATTTAGTAATGACGGAAAAATGGTACCTTTGAGAGGAGAGGAGGAGAGGGTCTACAGTGAATTGGTGGAATATTTTCATTAGCATCAGATTTTCTGGATATAGTTTTAGTTGCAGAACAGATTTAACTCTGTCTGGGGAGTTGCATGACTTCTTGGTTCATGCAATGCCAGGTAGTATTGATCAAATCCTCATAAAAACAGTACCAGTCKAAATTAATGGAGTTAGGTCTACTGGTATGACATGAAGTTCTGAAAAATCATCATTAATTTGGGGTTGATATRTGCCGCTTTCTGAAAGTGCCAGCAAACCTGAGCTGTGATGAGATTTTATTATTRTGGTATCATTCTTGTAAGCTTTACTGGTTAAAGCTGAGGCCAATCTATCACACCATACATGTGTCTAGGAAGTCATCTCATGGCTAAATAAACTGTTGGAAAAACCTTTTCCCCACAATGCCAGAGAGCTCTAGAATCGCTCTTCTAGCTGGTGACTATTTACCTTCCCAAATCAATGCGGGAAATTCTGAGTTATCCTCAGCAGGGAATTTAATTAGGGAGTTAACTGTAGGGGGGACGTTTTGTTTTCATTTGTGATTTGTGGTGCAGCTGARTTTTATGGCTGTACAAATCAGTTTAGAAAGTGTTTGACCTTGTGAAGGTTTTCCTTGGAAAATGGGCTGTTGTGAAAGACAACTCTGCACCTGTATCACTCTAAATGAGAATATGATCGTTCTGTTGCATGTTGGATTTGATCTGGGCGGTGAGCAGAGGAGACTGTGCTGAAGCAGGAACATTTCATAGCGAAATCTCTAATCCCAGCATTGTAACCAATACTGTTATATCGTTAGTCATCCTGAAACTGCAGGTTATTTGCTCGTGCCCAGGTTACCAGGCAATGCAGAAAGCTCCTTATTAGCAAGTCTTTGCTTCCTTATTACCACTTCTCATTATTTGTGTTGTCTGCAAAGATTATTAGGAAAGATTTTATGTCTTCATTAATGTAATTGATAAAACTATTTAATAGCAAAAGCCAGGAACAGCTATTGGAGGGCAGCATAAGAAAAGCAATTATTTGAAAGGTATTTCTCAGGTTAGTCTCAAGTCCCCTAATTACCTGGGGTCTTTACCATTTGATATGAGATATGTTGCTTTACCTATTTTCTAGCATTTTAATCAAAAGTTTGTATAAAATGAMAGCTTTATGGCAGATTAGGTATGTTACATAAACACTGCTGCCTGATCGAAAAGGTGTTGTTCCGAGTTGTGTTTTCTCTAAGGGTGCACTTGTTAATTATGTTGCTATTGCTTAAGTCTTTTTTTCAGGCTCTTCCTGGTACTATTTGATCTACCGTTTGTAGTATGGCAAGCTGGTGGGTCTGTGATCAGCTCCCCTGTTTGGAAATGTTAAATATTACAGYTTTAATCTTCATCAGTCCTTTAAAAGCACTAAGGTGTCCTCAGACTTTCAGTGAAAAGTGACCTCTCCTACAGCTTGACAAGCTCTTTTAAAACTTCCATACAGAAGGATTTTTTCTACTTTTCTGATTTAAGATTTTTTTCCCTTTGCTTCTAATATCTTCTGCTTAATGCTTTTTCTTAGTTATTGTTGAAATAGGCTATTCTTGCTCGTTATCACCAAACACAACTGTGTGGCCCAGCTTTCCTTGCAATACAGGCTAAGTGTTTACTGAATGCTTTTTTTCTGTGTTGTTGAAATTTTGACCACTTAAGTCTGTATATAAGGAGTATCGTTATATGGTTCCTTTCTTTCCTGTTACATCTGAGGATTCTTTTTTCTTTGCCTTCATTTTCTGCTATGCAGCTGGGCAAAAGGAAAAATCAGTGTTTTCTCCTGCATGTTTTCTGCAATTTTTGTGTTCTATTTTGGATTCAGACTAACAATATTGCCTCTTCATATTCATTACTTGTGTGTTTCAGACCTATTTCCATTTTCCCCTAAGTCAACTTGTGATTTTTTTTTTTTTTTTTTTAAAGCAGTTTACAGCTATCTTTGGGAGACTGTGGTTTTTATGGTCATCTAGAAAAATGTTCTTAAGCTGTTACCAATTATCATAGCATTTTTTTTCYCCAACTGTTTCAGCTTCACGAAATCGATCCCGTTAAAGCAGCAAGTGTATATATGTGTGACTTGGGTACATCAAAAAAATCTTTTGCTTCACTTGAGAAATGCAGTTAAGTCCTGGGCACTTGGTCTTTGACTAATATAATTTTATATGTGTTACTAATTTCCTCTATCACATGAATGATGCCTAATGTAAAGTGATCAGTGTAGGATGCATCCTTTGTAATTTAAGATATTGTCCTCTATAGTTTTTAGCATTACAAGATAAATTTAACTTTGGCAGTTTGAGACGCAGCACACTGGAGACCTTTCTCCTTTATACATTTTATATTGATGTTTGAGGAGCTGGTCTTACCACTACTGTGGTTTGGTCCTGTTTTATGGGAGGACCCGTGCTTTCTCCAATTACTTGGCATGAGGCTGGCCTGAACTGCTTAGAGGCTGAAAACATGAGTGGTCTCAAACATGTACTCAGTTCGCAGACTAACCTAGTTACATTTGCATGATATTCTGCGAAACGTAAGGCGCCTTCCCCAGCAAGACCCATTCCTGCTTCTTCCCAAAATACATGACTGCAAAAACCTGCAACCTCCAGTTGCGTTGATACTGGTTGCTGATACTTTCTAGAAATTGGATAACTCTGCTTTGCAAGCTGCATCTTGCCCCCTTCCACCTCTTGGTTGGCCATCCCTAGTGAATTAGTGTGCAGATCCTGCAACAACGGCAGTCTTGTTCATTAGATACTTGAGGATTTTTAATTAAATTGTTCTGAAAGTAATCTAACTCTACCCAGGCAGTGTATTTTCTTTGCATGGGGTAATGCTTCTGCCTATCTGAAAGAAACTGTTGTTCATAGCCATGTGTGCAGCTGACCATTCCTGTCTTGGTGATGAGAACCCCGCAGGATAGCTGTGTGCACAAGGAAAGCACACTAATATGTGTTCATTCTCCGACGTGGTCTTCTTTTCCAGGTACAAAGCTGTGTACAGAGCAAGTGTCTGTGCTTTGTAAAATATGGATCTTGATAATTGCTGCGCATGTTCAAAGAAGAAATTTCAAACATTGGCATGTGCTATAAGATTAAGATTTGCTTTGGAAAATGGTAACTAGAGGTCAAGTCATATACTAGAATCATTGCTATGGTTATCATTTTAGTGTGCATTAAAGTAATTATTACAGGCACTCAGGAGATGCATGATATAGTTCCTAAACGCACTTGCCTTAGAGAACACAACCCACTTCAGAATTAAGATGCTTAATTAGGAAAAAAAAAAGAAAAAAGAAGATAGTTGTAGTAGGAGATAGATGCAGTAAATTTCAAAGGRGATTTACGAGACACTATAGCAAACAGTATAGAGTATGGATCATTCTGTGAGATAAWGGAGGCTTGGAATTAGTGGAGGCTTTTATTATTTAAAAACTATTTCATGTAATCAAAATCTTTGGTATTACCAGATACTGTTTCTCATTGGGAAATAATTAAGCGCTCCCTTCTGATAGTTTTATGGAATCAATGCTCTTTCAGTAGTGTAAATGTTATTTCTTTGAGAAGTGTGTTTTAGGCATGGCAGCCATTTTTCCATAGCTGATGTTAACCAGAAAGGAGCCCCCTTTTCCMTTGACAAAGAAGAACATGAGCGAAGGGCTCGGAGGAAGCATCGCTAGCAGTGCAGCGTGGCCAGCTGGCCACAACTCCAGCTACCTCTTCAACTTCACTCTGAGCCTGCTGAATGAAAACATSAGGTTTTGTTTCTGGAGAGGGCCTTGGACCCACCCCTCAGTAAGAGGGGAGAGGAGTGACCTTCAGTATGTGCTTTGTGGATGGCAGCAGAGGAAAGTTGCTCTCTGCTCCCCTCTGCTCTGTCTYCCATACCTGGCACGAAGGCAGCGTTACGTTGGGTCATTAAATCTTGTGCATTAGTCAGACCGGCTGGAAGTGTGTCAGAGATGCTGAAGATACTGSGTGGTTCTGGTGGTGTTCCTCACGGAGAGCTCTGGTCACAGGCTCCCAGGAAGTGGGAGCTCTTTGCCTTGATGGTGCTATGCTGAGGAGCTGTTCTGGAACTCTGTGTCGTAAGCGGGACATCCAGAGCCCCTCCTTGGACGACTAGCCCTGTGCCCTGCCGCCTGGGCGCAGTGAGCACAAGCCATGGGCAGCAGGGTCCTGTCCTTGCTGGGTGCCGAGTGGCTGCTGTGTCAGGGAGATGCCAGAAGCAGCCAGTCCTTTCCAAGTGTCCTGTGCTGTGGGGCCACGCTCCCAGCAGCTGYCCTGGGGCACTGGCAGCACACAGGTACAGTTGTCCAAGGCTGGGCCAGTGCCCACAGCGCTGCACAAAGCCACCCCTGCCGGGGCAAGCAGATGGAGGCTATTCCACAACCTTGGCTCATAGTTGAGGTTGATGGTGGGTGGTGCCCACTCAGAGGTGGTTCACCCATGAACCATACCCATGGGTATTTCTCTTTTTGTGCATGTGGCAGCAGAATAGCAGAGAGTTTGCAGGGTTTGGCTTTGAACTGAAAGGAAATAGCAAGTTGTTAAGAGATGTTTCTTAAGTGCAGTGACATGGAGACAAATTGGAGCAGTGGGAAGCAGCACGACATGGAGCCTGGGTGCTGGGAAGCGGATCTGTGCCCCTGGCTGCTCTGGGGGCTGCTGACCTGGGGATGTCGGGGAGGTGTGAGAGGGTAACGAGGTAATATTTATACCAGGCCCGTTAGAGAGCAAAATGAAAGCTTGTATCTTCATGAGGGAAGTATAAATTAATGAGACAGTTTAAGAAAAGTTTCTGCCTGTGTTTTTATGGGCTCTCTGGTGAGCCTGGCACTGGCTGTATATATCAGCGGCTCTGTGGATGTGGCTATCTCGGGAACATGCTGCACACTGGATTTACGAAGCTGCAGAATTTGCAGTGCTAAGCACGGCTGCTGCTTCTCCTGATTACCTGTTTCTTACCAGGATATATTGCCTTGCCAGTTGAGCTGAGTGCTTGTTCCCCAGGCTGTGCATGGTAGAGTTGCTTTGCGGGGCATCTGGACAAACACTGCACTTTCTTGGGACACGTTTGTTCCCTACCAGCACTCTTAAGCATTCTCTCAGGCCTAGCTTTTGGTGCAAAATAAATGTGACATCCTCACCTGCCAGAAATGAAGTCTCTGGTGGTGGACGTGATTTCCATAATCCCTCAAACTGGAAGGAAATAGAATATTAGCAGCTGATGCTGTGTCAGCAACATGTCCTCAGTTGGARCACTGAAACTTTTCCTGCCCGCAAAACCTGACTCCTGCAATGGCTGTCACTGGAGGCCAATGGCAGTGGTACAAGGTGTCCTGTCTACATTAGCTCTCTCTGAGAGCAGGAGATTCATGCATATTTTATAATAAACACAAGAGAAACGATCCCCCAATTAGAGTGATTAGGTTGCAGCTGTTGCTTATCAATGAAAGCTACCTGGAATTGCTCYGAGTCCTGCAGGCAGAAGTGACTGCACAGATGTGACCTGACTTGCAGGAAAAGGTTGGTGGTGCTCGTCATGGAATTTATCAAACTGTTTCTTTTATTATTCAGTATTATCAATATACTTGGCACATGAGCTTTCAGTTTACAGGAGAACCCAAATTTACCTCCCTGCTGAAAGAAGCCTCTTCCAGCTCAGAAAATGTGTTTGCACGGAGAAAGGAGACGGTTAAGTGAGTTCATAATGATGATTATTTATTATTTGTATTAGAGTAGTATTTAAATAGAGACCGGATCTCTTATGMGTTCTGCATTACGCAAAAGCAGATTGTAAAAGTCATTTCCCCAAAGAGCTAAATGGAAAATGGATTAAAGATAGGAAAAAAGACTTCTCCAGGGTCTGAGAAGTGGCGAAAGGAACTGCCTTGCCTGGGGTTATGTTAGCTAGTCTGTGGCAGAGCTTGGATGCGAACCCAGATATATCAGTACCACTTTCTTCGCACAAACTGAGGCAGCATCCTGATTTTTATCTTGTATTTACTACTTAGTGTTGTGCTAGAGGAAGGGTCCTTGCTTTGGAAAGCTAACACTTTGCTTCGTTTGTACATAGGTCTAGAAAGCTGGGATACGTATCTGATTATATTTTTAGTCTCTCTTAAGTGCACATACTTCTCAGCAAGCTGTTTCTGAGCAACTGCAAATCCCGTTAGCAGTGCTSTTTGGACACAAAACTGTCTCGAGCACTGGACAGGGATTCAGGCAGTCTGACTGCTAGGCTGGCTTCTGTCCTGGTCCTCATAGTGCTGCTCRTGATAAAAGCGCAGCCCTTTCTGGAAAGGGGTCATTGGGCAGGTCTTTGTTGCTTCTTGTGTCCTTCATCCTCACATTGCTGCCCTGGTTATCTTCCAAAGTCACACTGGTTGATTGTAATGCTACATTTTTGTCCTGTACTCTAAGAATGTGACTATCTTCCATTCCTGCGCTACCCTTTGGAAGCTGTTAAAAGGGAGTTAAAAGATCTGCCAGCACCGCCCTGCAACGGATCGGGATGCAGAGGGCCYCAAGCCGGCGGGTGAAATGCAGCTGTGCCACTGTGGGGAGATGCGGGCGAGAGCCGCAGCGAGAGCGCTGCCCGGTTCAGCCTCGGAGCAGGGCTGGCTGCGAGGGGCTGCGCGCGCCGGGTCTGCCCCGAGCGCCGGCACTTCCACAGAGCCGGCGCAGAGCTCGCTCGGCGTCCGCTCCCCGCTGCCTGCCCTCCGCCAAGCTCTCCGCAAGGTGTTTTGTCTTTTCACGTCGTTTCACTCATAAGGTCTGAGGTTTTGAGTTGGATTGGACAGTAGGAGGGGAAGAAGAGATGTTTTCATTAAGTGTTTCCCGGTATTTGCTGCCACTTCGGCTTTGCGCAGTTGGCATGGCAGTAATATCTGCTTGATGGTGTTTTCAGAGCCTCCCTTGCTGAACAGGCATTTTACTCAGCAGCTTTTTTTCTTTTTTTTTCTTTTTTTAGCACTGACTCCATTTCCAGAGCAGGAGTTTCGTTAAAAAGAAAATAGTACCTGCCATGTGCGGCATTAATTTTTTTTAAATGGTTGAGCTAATGTGCAATTAATGCAAAAGTGTCTGGGGCCATCTACTCACTTGATCACAAGTTTTCCGTAGTCACATTTTCTGTAGCCCTTCTTTGTGAGCAAAATGCCGTGGCTGCGTGACAGCATTTGGCTTGAACCTTGCTATAGGTTTGGCTGTGTCGCCAAGGTCTGGGCCTCCAGCAGACAGCCCCTGTGAACTTTCTGCTCTTCGCTGTCCAACAAGTTTTAAACACTTCCCTGGAACAAAGTGAACCAGCCACAGAACATCTC